>NC_090265.1:1760213881-1760525881 GCF_040414725.1 Anabrus simplex
GTATGTATTTTAATTGAACTGCTTTCATTGTTTTTAAATACACTGAAAAGCTGCCGAGGTAAGCGAGTCCATAGTTATTTAGTAGGAGCAACGGCTGCACGTCCTTCACAAGTTAGGTAAGTTTTACCGGTGAGCAATGAAATAAAGCATGACTATTCAATTGAAGTTTACCCTGATCGCGTGAAGGATGAACCAAATGAACATGAAAAAAACATCGCATGTACCGACAGATTTACTGCAGTTCAAGAGGTGAAACTATTATAACCATGATGTTGTTAGACATGTACTGAGAAAAATTAATCGAGTGGGTTTATGTGAAAAAAAAAACTGCTAAGTTGTAAGGTTGTCCACGATTTCAAAACTTATGACAGGAAAAATAGATGAAAGAGAACATTTCTGCAGAGTGGGGCAGTAGTAAAATCAGAATTTTGGATGAGAAGAAGATGGTTATGTACAAAGTGTGAAGTTCAGTTTATGAACAAGTTAGAGTGAGTACCCCCACCTTTTCTCTTACAAAAGAGATACTGGTTTTAATTGAACCGGGAAGTGTGATATTCTCAAAAGTGTCAATTTTCATTTTTGAGTTTGAGATAATACCCAATTTTTCCTGAAGAATTTGGTGTATCAATTATTGTGCTGAATTGATATTTGAGGTAATAAAATTAGGTTTAAACGTAACTCTGAACGTTGAATATCATTAGATGCCAGCTGCCAATCAAACATTCCTTTTGGATTTTCCGTAAGTCATATTTTTTCAAAACTTTCTGTACCTTTTCCTCAGAAACTATTTGACACCTTGTGGTCTCTTACACACTATATAGATCTGCTTTTGGAAGCAAATTTAATCATATATATTGTTTAGTTAATGGAAGCCATCTTGAAAAGCATTGAAAATTGTACAAAAAATCCAGTTTTCAAGTAGGATATAAGAAAAGAAATTTCTCAACTACTGTAAGCAATCGGACAATAATTTAACTTCAGAAGCTCCTTGAGTCTGGTCTGAGTATTTTGTCAGAAAGGAAGTTACACCATTTAAGGGAATTTTTAACAATATTTTAAAAAAATATTTTTTTATATAATGCACTTTCTGACACAAAATATTACACATAGAAGCTTCATATCCTACCCAGATAATGATGAATGTATTCTTAATATATTAAAAGATTATTCAAGTAAATACCTCTTTTAGTCCGCCTCAGTGGTTTAATGGTTAGCGTGATTAGCTGTCACCCTCGGAGTCCCGGGTTCGATTCCCGGCTCTGCCAGCAAATTTGAAAAGTGGTACGAGGACTGGAACGGGGTCCACTCAGCTTCTGGAGGTCAACTGAGTAGAGGTGGGTTCGATTCCCACCTGAGCCATCCTGGAAGTGGTTTTCCGTGGTTTCTCACTTCTGCCCCCGGCATATGCCAGGCTGGTACCTAACTTAAGACCGCAGGCACTTCCTTCCCTCTTCCTTGTCTATCCCTTCCAAACTTCCCATCCCCCGCAAGGCCCCTGTTCAGTATAGCAGGTGAGGCCACCTGGGCTAGGTACTGGTCATTCTTCCCAGTTGTATTCCCCGGCTCAGAGTCTAAAGCTCCAAGCACTGCCCTGGAGGCAGTAGAGATAGGATCCCTCGCTGAGTCTGAACAAAAAACCAACCCTGGAAGGTAAGCAGATTAAGAAAGAAAGAAAGAAAGAAAGAAAGAAAGAAAGAAAGAAAGAAAGAAAGAAAGAAAGAAAGAAAGAAAAAGAATACCTCGTTTAGTTACTGAAATTTATGTAACTAAACATCTGAGTTTTTTTTTCAAACCTTTCACACTTCCCGGTTCCTTTATATAAGATTCCCTAAGCGTCATGTATGATGATCTAGTGTGGCGTTCATTCTTCTCCGCAGAGGGCTCTTCGACATTGAACACCTCAGTGTTTGTCCGCATGATAGCCATGCTTGTTAAGGCATCAAATCTTCAATGTCTGACACCATGGTTAGCCGATTCGAATGTCGCTGGTGGAAACACTATTCACTGTGAGAATGCTGGCAGACGGGGTAGGAGAGGTGGTGGTATACATTATTCTCATGTCTAGATTGCGTGAAAAAAGCCTGGATTCAATTTCAAACCTCTCTGCAGTGTTCATATGGAGTGAGTGCATAATACGCTGTTGATGGTGATTCGTCCGTCAGATGGAGACGTTAATGAATGAGCGGAGCTCTTGGTGTTAGCTTATGTGTCAACGCAGGATTTCGCTCTTTCCATACCACACCATAATCATCCTCATGTCCGTCCCAGCAGCTTAACGGTTAGTGTTATTAACAGCCGTCTTCGGTGACCCGGGTTCGATTCCCGGCACTGCCAGAAATTTAAGAATTGCAGGAGGGCTGGTATGTGATTGAACTGGTTCAGGCAGCTCACCTCCATTGAGGGTGTGCCTGAAAAGAGCTGCACCACCTCGGGATGAGGACGCGAGTTTACGTGAGAATAACAGTATTAAGGTTTATTTAATTAGCTTTGTTTTATGAATTATTATATTGACCTTGTTGATTTTGTACTTAGACAGCATATATTAGAGCACAACACTTCATCCTCCTCATCATCACCACTACAAACCTAGACGCGCAGGTCGTCCATGGGGTCAACTAGACTGACCTTCATCAGGCTCCTCCCCGGGTCTCACGATATCACATCAATCCATTGACCGAGCGAGTTGGCCGTGCGGTTACGGTCGCGCACCTGTGAGCTTGCATTCGGGAGATAGTGGGTTCGAATCCCACTGTCGACAGCACTAAAGATGGTTTTCCGTGGTTTCCTATTTTCAAACGAGGCAAATTTTGTGACTATGCCTTAAGTAAGGCTACGGTCCTTTCCTTCTTGCTCTAAGCCCTTTCCTGCCCCGTAGTCGCCATAAGACATATCTGCGCTACGTAAGAATCAAATTGTAAAAATTCGAAACGGTCTTAAATTTATAAGACACTGGGGAAAGAAAGGCGTGCCACAGTCTTGGGGAACGGACTGTACTAAGCTTTAGACCACGGCAACTTCAAATTAATTTGAGCAAATCATAAGAATGAGTACACGAAGATACGATGACAAAGCACATCGCTTTATTGTCGGAAAATCGTCAGTTGCGAACGTTTTTAATGAACTCGCCGTCATTAGCCTCGCATTTTCAGTATATGAGTGCGGTACATATATATCTGATGCAGCGTATGTGTTTTAATGATGAGCCGTTTTTACCTCATTTCCTCTCGCGGCCACAATGAGCACAATATGCTTCACCGAGCCGACGCGGTGTGGTGGAAGGTCCGGGTTCCTCTGGCAGCCTGGATAAAATCGATATACCACGTGATAATAAAAAAAGGCTGAGCCGTTACTTCTCAAGCGCGTTTCCAGTGCACTGACGGATATCCGGTTCGACAAAAAAAATTGGAGGTATGATTTTTAGAGATGAAGGCTGGAAATAAAGGAAAACGAAGATTCGTCTTCTTCTTTTCTTTTTAGTTACAGTCTGCTTTACGAACCCACTATCGAAGATTCATCTATAGACGACACATTAACACTTATCAAATATCAAGTAACTTAGAAACATAATGTAGGTATATTGGTAATGAAAAAAGTATTGCTATTAGATTTTCATTCCGACCGATCGGGCTGAATATGCTGTTTGGGTCACGCAGCTGTGACCGTGCATTCGGCAAATAGTGTGTTCAAATCTCACCGTCGGCAATCAAAGAATTTTTATGTGGTCTCCTATTTTCACACCAGGGAATTCCTGTGACTACCTGAATAAACCCTCGACTAATATTGGAGGTCTGTGAGACGACTGTAAAACTTGCTATTGGCCATATTCTCTTCTTCGGTGTCCTAGTGAACCTATAGATATTTACATGAAAACAGAAAAGAAAAAAATAGTTGCCAACAACGTGATGAGTAAAATTGTACATTCGGACGAACGTGGAGTTTGGACAACAAATGTTTTTTTCAAGTTTTCGAGTAGTTTTGTTGTTTACCTCTTCTAGGTTCTTTTCAAAAGACTGATATAGCAGATATATGTTCAAAAATAAATATCATAATATAAAAAATAAGGTGGGGCAGGGTTTCAGATCTTTGTTTTAATATCTTTCAATTTTGTTCTAGATTTGTAAATGTTTTAGCGTAAATTTCGCTGTGATATGATTGGAAAATTATTTTTAAGTTCAATAAACAAGAACGCAATTAGTCCGCCTCCTTGGCTGAATGGTCAGCGTTGACGCCTTCGTTTCAGAGGGTCACGGGTTCAATTTCCGGCCATGTCGGGGATTTTAATCGCCTCTGATTAATTCTTATGGATTGTAGTAAGGATGTAAAGGAGAGGGCATATAAGTCGCTGGTAAGACCCCTACTAGAGTATCGTTCCAGTGTATGGAACCCTCAGCAGGATTTCTTGATTCAAGAACTGGAAAAAATCCTAAGAAAAGCATCTCGTTTTTTGTTGGTGGATTCCGACAAGAGAGTAGCGTTTACAGATGTTGCAAAGTTTTGGCTGTGAAGACTTGGGAGAAAGGAGACGAGCTGCTCGATTAAGTGGTATGTTCCGAGCTGTCAGTGTTGAGATGGCGTGGGAGAACATCAGTAGACGAATAAGTTTGAGTGGTGTCTTTAAAAGTAGAAAAGATCTCAATACCGAGCTCGATAGCTGTAGTCGCTTAAGTGCGGCCAGTATCCAGTATTCGGGAGATAGTAGGTTCGAACCCCACTGTCGGCAGCCCTGAAAGAGGTTTTCCGTGGTTTCCCATTTTCACAGCAGGCAAATGCTGGGGCTGTACTTTAATTAAGGCCACGGCCGCTTCCTTCCCACTCCCAGCCCTTCCCTCTCCCATCGTCGCCATAAGACCTATCTGTGTCGGTGCGACGTAAAGCAACTAGCAAAAAAAAAGATCACAATATGAAGATAAAGTTGGAATTCAAGAGGACAAATTGTGTCAAATATTCGTTTATAGGAAGGGGAGTTAGGGATTGGAATAACTTACCAAGGGCGATGTTCAATAGTTTTCCAATTTCTTTGCGATCTTTTAAGAAAAGTCTAGGAAAACCACAGATAGGGAATCTGCCACCTGGGCGACTGCCCTAAATGCAGATCAGTTGTGATTGATAGTACAGACATGAGAGTAGTGCATAACACAACTTTCTACAGTGACAGAGCAAGCGTATTACTTTCACAAGTTGGTCTCACGGCCTAAAAATTATTGCTCACACCCACAATAAAGTATGTTCTTCAGGCAATTGTTGAAAACATCCTAGCAGTATGAGCTACGAATTTTAGGTGAATGTAATAAACTATGAGAATATGTTATTTATTTACTCCCAAAAATTACAATCGTTTGTTAATCATCGTTATCCGGTCAATTAGTTTAGCGGCATGGCTTTTCTACCACTACGAGCGCTATTGTGAGTCAATGCATTGTTCAACTTAAGCACCACTACGAGCGCTATTGTGAGTCAATGCATTGTTCAACTTACGCACCACTACGAGCGCTATTGTGAGTCAATGCATTGTTCAACTTACGCACCACTACGAGCGCTATTGTGAGTCAATGCATTGTTCAACTTACGCACCACTACGAGCGCTATTGTGAGTCAATGCATTGTTCATCTTAAGCACCACTACGAGCGCTATTGTGAGTCATTGCATTGTTCAACTTAAGCACCACTACGAGCGCTATTGTGAGTCAATGCATTGTTCAACTTAAGCACCACTACGAGCGCTATTGTGAGTCAATGCATTGTTAACTTAAGCACCACTACGAGCGCTATTGTGAGTCAGTGCAGAGTTTCACTGAAGACCTTATAACTACATTCGGTGTGGATATTTTTCAGGAAATAAAAATCGCCGGAGGGTATTTTACCAAGGAACACATCACAGAAATAATTACGCAAACAAGTTAATTTAGCAAGGATTTGAATCGGTCAGAAAACGAGTAGTCTGTCTCTGTGTTGTACTGGTTACTGTGATTCGCTGCTACTCCCGGGGGCCCGGGTTCGATTCCCGGCTCTGATACGAAATTTGATAAGTGATACGAGGGCTGGAACGGGGTCCGCTCATCCTCGGGAAGTCAACAGAGTAGAGGTGCGTTCAATTCCGAGCTCAGCCTTCCTACGAGCAATTTTCCGTGATTTCCCACCTCTCCTCCAGGGAAATGCCGGGATGGTACCTAACTTAAGGCCACGGCCGCTTCCTTCCAATCTTTCCATCCCCCAACAAGGCCCTTGTTCAGCATAGCAGGCGAAGCCACCTGGGCGAGGTACTGGTCTTCCTCCCTAGTTGTATCCCCCGACCCAAAGCTCACGCTCCAGGACATTGCCCTTCAGGCGTTAGAGGTGGAATCCCTTGCTGATTCCGAGGAAAATATCGACCCTGGAAGTTAAACAGATTAAGAAAGAAAGAAAGAAAGAAAGAAAGCGAGTGAAAGAACAAGCGATTTTAGCATGATTTTTTGAAACTGCACCTAGGCGGGAAATGATTTCAGAAAATTATTTCCTTTTAGTTTGATAGAGCTATTGAAACCTCTCCGAGCTATTTATCCCTTCAACTTTCGGCACAATTAGGGAAATTGTATTTTACGTTTTTCGTAGCATGGGGACCCGTGCTTTGTCTGCTAAGTAATGTTTCCAACATTCAAAATCTGTAGATATTTTCTCACGGATTTACTCCAAGGGAAAGTGGTGAGTCTTCTACAACACTTAACAAATATCAGCACCTGTCTTCAAAGAGTCAAATAGTAATAAGTGTGTAATACTTCTTCCAGTACTTTGTGATTTAGCCAATGAAATGTTTCGGATCATACTTGAACGGCGAATAGTGTCAGTGTCAAATAATCCATGATAGTAGCTAATGGTTGGGAATCAACGGTTTGTCATCCCGTATTCCATGCCCATACTGATCATTTCTGACAGATGGACAAGGTGAACACCTATCAGTGACCCATTAAGAGGACATCCACATATAGCTCCTGGTATTAGTGTGGTTCGTGTTTAGAATGTGATGTTCCGGCGCAGGTGTGAGTGAGTAGCTTCAAGCTCCCCATTTAACTTCACAATAACACACACCTGCGATATCCAATGTGGTACGTACGTTGTTTAAAGCGCGGCCGATTATCGTATTGGAATAACAGGTTTGGATACTGGACGGTGCGTAGTAAGCCTATGGCATTCATTATTCGTTAAATTACGTACTATTTATGTCTGTGAAAGGAAAAAGACCGTTTGCTATGAAGGATGAAAAATACCACGGTTAGCTTTTGGGTCGGCCCTTTCAATATTTATTACAAAATTCGTTAGTTTACACAACTATTACTCCTACACGTTTCGAGAGATTACCAACACTCTTCATCAGGGAACTTGTCATCTCAAAACAACATTGCATATATTCTGAGATTTTGAGACGTCAAGTTTGCTGCTGAAGAGAGTAGACCAGCTCTCGAAACATATACGAATAATAATTATGTAAATCTACGAATTTTATAATAAATAAATAATAATAAATAAATAAATAAATAAATAAATAAATAAATAAAATAATAAACTTGGTCAATACGGACCAATGCAAGAACAAAATGGTCAAATTTATTGATTCTGCTACAAAGAAAACAAAAAAGATATACGTAGGTAGCAGGGCTAGGCGGGTTCTGGACCATGGTGTCAGCATTTTTTCTGCTGAGTCAGCACGCGGGGTCATTGACCCCATGACGTCATGACTACGTGGCCGGCCACGTGCTATTGTTTGTAAACAAAACCACATGCGTTTTGACAGCCGTCAAGGTGACAGCCGTCATCTTGACGGACACTAACGTCACTTTTTAGGACAAGAGAACATCGCTAAACTGACTTCTGCCAACATGACAGGGTCTAACCTTACTGGTATCACCTTAAGCACGTAGGGGGCGCGGAATTTATAATCCACGTGCTTTTGAGAGCTGCCATATTGACAGGTCCTAAACACGTGGGCACGGATTTTGAATAAGTGAACGTTGCTAACCCCAGTACTACAATCTTAACGGGGCCTAACATCACTACTGCCATCTTAACCACGTAGAGGGCGCGGAATTTAAAATCCACGTACTTTTGACAGCTGTCAAGATGACAGGTCCTAACCAGGTGGGTGCTGAATTTAATCAAGTGTCCGTCGCTAAACTCATTGATGCCATCTTGACAGGGCCTAACCTCACAGCTGCCACCTTAAGCACGTAGGCGGGAGCGGAATTTCAAATCCATGTGCTTTGTACAGCTTTTAAGATGACAAGTCCTAACCACGTGGGCGGGGAGTTTAATCAAGTAAACGTCGCTAACCTCACTGCTGCCATTCGAATCCATGATTTATTTTATAGATTTTCTTTCCTAGAGATTTTCTTTTCTTAACCTGACATTCAACAGAGTGATCAGTGTTCGAATCCATTACAGTAATAGAAAGAGATTATTTTATAGTGGTTATGTGTTGGTATTGTTATTCTGCCATTAATCTGAGTGATGAGGGTTCGGTTCCATAACAGAGAGAACGGGGGTAGGAATCAATGATTGTTTTTCATGAGATTATTTTTTTAATCTGACATTCAACAGAGTGGTCAGTGTTCGAATCCATTGCAGTAATAGAAAGAGATTATTTTATAGTGGTTATGTGTTGGTACATTTATTCTACTATTAATCAGAGTAATGTCCGACCCATTGGCTGAATGATCAGTGCACTGGCCTTCGGTTCAGAGGGTCCTGGGTTCGATTCCCTTCCGGGTCGGGGATTTTAACCTTAATTAGTTAATTGCAATCGCTCGGGGCTGGGTGTGTGTGGCGTATTCAGCATTAGAAATCATCCTAGGTAGGGCCCTCATCTTCACAGACATGCAGGTCGCCTAATAGGCCGTCTACGAGAAGAAGACCTGCACCAGGCACCTCCGGAGGCCATACGCCATTATTTATTTAATCAGAGTAATTAGGGTTGAATTCCATGTATTATAGATTTTTATTCTAACGATAAACAAAGAGAACGGGGGTTCGAATTCATGATTTGCTTGTTACGGTGACTAAATCATAGTGATCAGAGTTCGAATCTATATCTTTCATACATATTTCTTTTCTGTTGCATGTGTTAGAGATATTCTTCATGCGTCGGATAGAGACGTAAAGTCTTAGCGACGGTGTAGTTAGGCTTCCTCCGAGGGGAAGGGCATCTGTCCATAAAAGTGTGAGGAGGAGGAGGAGGAAGGATTGAGCTGACCTCTGTAACTGTCAGAGGAGGAAGGGGGATGGAGCTGACCTCCGTAACTTTACGCTGTCGAGAAGTGGAGGAGGAGGAGGGATTGAGCTGGCCTCTGTACGTGAGAGGAAGAGCAGGGAGGAAGAGGTGGAGGGGAATTGAGCTGACCTCTCTAACTGTAAAGAGGAGGAGGAGGGATTGAGCTTACCTAGGTAACGTTACGCTGTCGAGAAGGACAGCTAGCCTTAAATCTAGAATCTTTAGGCCCCATTATGTGAGGTAAGGCACATCTCGAGAAGGACAGCTAGCCTTCCTCTCTAGTTAGGTCGCTGGCTCTGACCCGTGAAGATAATAGCATCTACGATATTGTGTCGAGGAAGGGGTATGTCGAGAAGGGCAGCTAGCCTGAATACTAGGACCCTCTAACGTAGTGTCGAGAAGGGCATCTTGTCATAATACTAGGTTCTGTGTAGTTAGGTCCCTAGTCGTTCCGCACCTGCGCACCTGGTTAAGCTCCGTCAAAATTAACAGATCGTTCCCCTTTTCAAAAATTCCGCATACAAAAAGGATGCATGTGGCTATGTCCGGTCAAGATAACAACGGTGATGTTAGGGTTGCTCAAATCCGCGTCAAAGGAAGTGCACGTGGTTAGGACTCGTCAGGATAGCATCTATCATCTTGACAGGTGTTCAAATTCCGCGCCCGCACGTAGTTAAGATGGCAGCAGTGAGGTAAGGCCCTTTCAAGATAGTAGCAGTGAGTTTAGCCACGTTAACTTGTTCAAAATTCCGCGCCCACGTGGTTGGAACCCGTCAAGATGGCAGCTGTTATTTTGATAGCTGCCAAAAGCACATGGATTTAAATTCCGCGCTCTCCATTTCGTTAAGATGGAAGCAGTAAGGTTAGGCCATCTTAAGATGGTAGAAGTTAGGTTAGCGACGTTAACGTGCTCAAAATTCCGCGCCCACGTGTTTATAACCCGTTAAGATGGCAGCTGTCATCGTGACAGCTCTCAAAAGCACGTAGATTTCAAATTCCACGCCCTCTACTTCGTTAATATGGCAGAAGTGACCTTAGGCCCTGTTCAGATGGTAGCAGTGAGGTTAGCAACGTTCACTTGTTCAAAATTCGTGCCCACGTGGATAGGACCTCTCAAGATTGCAGCTATCAAAAGCACGTGGTTTTTAAATTCCGCGCCTTCCATGTGGTTAAGATGGCAGGTTAGCGACGTTCTTTTGTCTAAAAAAGTGATGTTAGTGTCCGTCAAGATGACGGCTGTCATCTTGACAACTGTCAAAAGCACTTGGTCAAGCACGTGGCCTTGTTTGTAAACAATGCGTCGTCGCGGACATTTGGTATTGACGTCATGTTGTCAATGGCCTAGGCCGGGGTCAGTGACCTCGCGGGAAAATTATGACTCAGCTCCCATTGTCCCTCAATCCCCCTTGCCCTACTACTGATATATTTTACGGCATAGAAGACGAGAGAGTACCGATTATTTGGTTACTCCCCTCTTAGTAGCCTCTTACGACATGTAGGGGTACACATAATGAAATGGCGTACGGCTTTTAGTGCCGGGAGTGTCGTGTTCGGCTCGCCAGGTGCAGGTTTTCCCGTAGGCAGCCTGCGCGTCGTGATGAGGATGAAATTATGATGAAGACGTAATACAGACAGGTCCCGTGCCAGCGAAATTAACCACTGTGGTTTAAAATTCCCGCCTCTGCCGGGAATCGATCTCGGGACCGCTGTCAGCAAAGCCCAGCACACTAACCATTTGGCATGAAGCCACACGCAGATAATGAATGCATCACTTGAATCCACGCACCGGGGAGGTCAAGAGTTCCGGTAATTCGAAATATATAAATATTTTTCTTTTTTTCTCGGCAGTGTTCAGAATTTTATTTTATGTTGTCCCGTTAACATGATTCTCCCTTGTTTTATTTACAACCTCTTTTTGTAGGTTATAATAATAAATAAAGGCGTGTGGCCTTCGGAGTGGCTTGGTTCAGGTATTTCGAGCTGACAACGTATAGGCTTCCTGCGCGTCTGTAAGGAGGGGCGGTGCCTAGAATGAAATGTAATGATGAAGGCGTCACACACACCTCCCGCAGGTACTACCAATGCAACGGAAGAGGATTTGAGAAGGATGGGGGGCGGGGTAGAAGATAGAGAACCGAAGCAGTCAACAGATAAGGGCGGGTTGAGATTGTCCAGGACTCCAAGGCCCTACAGGGGCTATAGCGCCAAGCGGTAAGTTAAGTAAGATGGCACACATACATCCAGGACACGAGCCATCGGAATTAACGAATGAGTGTTAAAATTCCAAACTCCGCTGGGAATTGAACCCGAGACCCGTTAGAGCAAAGGCTAGAACGCTGACTATTTAGCCAAGGAGCCGCCCTCTTTATAGGTCTAATAGACGACATCAACATCTTCCAAATCATTCATCTCCGTCCACCAAAATGAAGTCGTTCCTCCATATCACGTACCCTGGTTGCCTGGTTACTGTGTTGGAATTTTGTCGAAGATAAATTGCTTACGCTAATTCTAGAGAGACCTCGAACCCTAACAATATCGACGTTAAAAGAAAATCGTTCCAGGCTGTGTCGAAATCACGTTTTGAAGTACAATACGCATGAGATAGTGTCAAAATAAAGTACCTAATCAGAATTAGTTAAAAAAATGTTATTGAAGATATTTGATTTCATAAATCTAAACTAATTTTCATACCTTCGAGGTTTTCTTCTTCGCCTACAACTTCGTATTAGTAATCTTCTAACAATATATTGGGTCCGGCACTTGAAATGTATGTTGTACAGATTTACGGCCGGATGTCCTTCCTGACGCTAATTCTGCTACCTCTAGTCCTTGTTAGAGTGATATGTTGTGCGTGAAGAGATGTGTATTAGGACGAACACAAACACCTGGTTCCTTAACAAGAGGAATTAATCAGACACTATTAAAATCCCCGACCCAGCCGGCAATTCATCACCGGACCCTCTGAACCGAAGGCCTCAACGCTGACCATTCAGCTAAGGAGGCAGCCTTTTTAATTCTCATATTTATTCTTGTTATTCTTCCACAACTTTTCCCACATTTGTGGGGTTGCGGTGCGAACTTTGTCACAAATATGGATCTGGCACTGTTTTACAGCAGGATGCCCTTTCCGACGCCAATCCTATATATGGAGAGATTCAGAAACTACCGCGTATTCCTGCGGTGGTTAATAGTGGAGTGTGTTGTCCGAATATGAAGAGGAATGTGTTGGAACAAGCACAAACATCCAGTCTCCGAGCCAGAATAATTAATTAGATTTGATTAGAATCCCCGACCTTGTCCAGAATCGAACCCAGAACACTCTGAACAGAAGGCCTCAACGCTGAGCATTCAGCCAAGAAGTTGGACTTCGTAAATTTTACTAGTATTACAGAAAGATATGCTTTTCTGTGTTTTACTATCTCACTATCTCTTAAGCGTGCTATATAGCGAAATCAAATTTAAACATGTGATAACAAATGAATATTTCGAAGTAGTAGTTCCGGGTCAGCGACTGGCTGCACTGTTTTGATAACGTAGGTCAGGGCCTTTCAGGGTGCATGCGCTTGGTGCACGGTGCAAAAGACGACTTCGCTTGGTTGACCAGAGTGCAGACCCCCCACTCCTCGATTTGGAGCAATAGCGCTTACTCTCTCTTTCCTCACGCCTGTCTTGCTCGCTCCCCCTGTCTCCCTGTTCCACACTTGCTCCGTAGTGCTCCAAATCCGAGCTGAGTTGCGTCGAGTAGAGCCGAGCTTAGCCGAGCTTAGCCGAGTAGTCCAGAGACGAAGCGTTGGTCCGAACGAAGCCGAGCGCGACCGATGCACAGTGCGCGGAGCTCTTGCGCCTCGATTTACACGCGTGAGGTTTTGGGCGTTTGAGAGGCCTTGACGTAGGCAGTGGGTTCGAATTCCATTGTCAGTAGCCCTGAAGATAGTATTCCGTGGTTTCCCATTTCAACACCAGGCAAATCAAGGCCACGGTCCATGCCTTCCCACTCTTAGCGCCTTTCTGTCCCATCGTCAGGATAAGACCTATCTGTGTCGGTGCGACGTAAAGCAAATTGTAAAATGAGTTCTGGGAACGTAAGTAGGTCTTCGCAAAAATAAAGAAATGTACTAGTTAAGGATGTGAGTGAAGATGTGGTTAAAGGAACAGTGGGATTGAAGAAAGTGAGATGGAGAAACAGTGCTTCTGTGTGGATATATTGTGAGGTGCAGCTAGGGGCTGCAACGTACAGAAGGTAGCTTTACAACAAGAGTTATCCCAAAAGATGAACTGCGACTTGTATTATGTTAAATTTATATATCTTATATAAGTTTCCGTAGACAAACGAATTTGTGTGGCAGTCGTTTTGAACCGAGGTGCGTGCGTTAAACGCGGCCTCGTGAACTATGGCAACGTTATTACCAAATACGTCCAAACAGGACTAATGTGCTGTTTTTTTGCTCTTGGCTGCCGAACAACAAGGACCGGTGGACATCCCTCGGAGAATGAAGAATTTGTATGGGGTAGCATGTTTGACAAAAATCGCCGTTGGGGAGGGTGCACCTAGTTCCGGGCCGGTCGCGTTTCGACACAAGACACCTGCCGATCTAGGAGGCCAGTCTCATCCATTAAGGATAACACCAAGCGGGCGGTAGATGTGGCGATTAGGGCGGATCGGAGCTTAACCTATACTCCTGATCCCTCTCCATAGGATTATCACGCCTTCGGTCCCCTCAGAGTCCTTGAAGGCTTGACGCGTCCTATCGGACGAGGAAGTGCAGCAAGCGGTTACGGACTTCTTCACGCAGCAGGGCACGGTGTTTTACTACACGGGGATCTTCAACCTGGTGCGACGCTGGAATGAGTGCCTCAATGCTGGCGGCGATTTTGGCTGATTGGGATCCCGATTCAAGATTGTACGGCCGTGGAACGGAAATTGACCGCCCCTTATACCTTAATACCGTAATACAGGGCCCCTGAAACGCCCAAAATCTCACGTGTGCAAACAGTGGTGCAGAGTTCCTGTGAACAGTGCATCGGTCCCGCTCGGCTCGGCTCGGACCAACGCTTCGTCTCTCGGCTACTCGGTTATGCTCGGCTCAACTCGGTTCAACTCAGCTCGGATTTGGAGTGCTACGGAGCAAGTAAGAAAGAGGGAGACAGGGTGAGCGCGCGAGACAGGCGTGCGGAAAGAGAGAGACAGCACTATTGCTGCAAATCAAGGAGTGGGGTTCTGCACTCTGGTCAACCAAGCGAAGTCGTCTTTTGCTCCGTTTGTCCCATCCCTAATGTAAACCATACCTTTATATACTAGATCGTCTTCGAATAAGGAGATTAATTTACAAGCGTGGCAAAAATGGAGTAATTTGATTTAATTAGGAATATTTTAAATCATTTTGGGGATATAAATTTATGCCCTGGTGGTGGTTTTGCGTGGGTTCCCATTAACACACCAGGCAAATGCTGGGGCTGCATCTTAATGAAGTCCAAGGCGCTTCCTTCCCATTCCTAGACTGGTGTTATCCCATCGTCGCCATAAGACGTATCTGTGTGGTTGCGACGTAAAGCAAATTCTAAAGAAGGAAACTAAATTTATGAGCATCAATATTGCTTAGTTTTAGTGCTCCCTCTCTTATTAAGTGTGTAAAGTAACTTGGTCAATATTTATAGGCCTATATTGTTCCTAAATGTCGTGATAACCGATTGTCCGAATCCTTGGCTGAATGGTCAGCGCTGAGGCCTTCGGTTCAGAGGCTCCCGAGCTCGATTTCCGGCCGGGTCGGGGACTTTAATCGCGTTTGATTAATTCATCTGGCTCGGGGACAACACACCATACTACCAACCACCACAGCAACACGCAGGTTTGGCATCAGGAAAGGCATCCGGCCATAAAACAGGGCCAAGTCCACATGTGCGGCGCATTTCGCACCCGCGTCCCTACAAGTGTGGAAAAAGCGACAGGAAAGGAAGAAGAATGGTCGTGATAGCCCATTGACATAACCATGGTTCGAATCTCAGTCAATTCAAGTGGATTTCTATAAATTAAAATTCACCTTTCGGTTTCTCGGTTTCCTCGAAAAAATGGAAGTTTTGTGGCTGTGAACAGAATATCAACAGGCTCGTCAATCTACAAGCTCGTTACTTTCGCATTTCGTTTGGCGGAGCCCTCGTTAGGCTCCAGTTCAGCTTTAAGAGACACGACGACGAGGCGTGTAGTGTAAGCACTTGAGAGATGGAGCCATCTTCATGATAACGCATGCACGGCTGTCGTATAGCGCGAGTCAAGATGAGAGGACTTGAGCTGAGATATCTCCCAAACCATCTGCGTGAACTCGTTCCTTATTCACCCTCAGGAATACACACACGGCGCAGTAGCTAGGTTATTCACGACACAGGCTGTTCATTCTTGCATTCAGATTTGAAATGCTGATCAGTTTATGTAATATCTATGAAGATCTTAACTTTGTGTAAGATAATAAATGTCAAAAAATAATGCGTATTTGTAGAGCATGCCATACCCATCAACATGAGCAAGATGTTTGTATGGAACTCTTTCAAAATTGTAATCATTTGAATTTTTGAACGTCGGTACGTCAATCTATCAACTTATCCAACCCACGCGCCTGATACGTGACCCGCACGGTGCTCGAAATCGAGAAGTAATACTGGTCATCGGGCGGTTCACGCGCCATGTGCGTGAGTAGATTACTGTGCATTATTATTATATTATTATTATTATTATTATTATTATTATTATTATTATTATTTTTATTTTTATTTTCTATTTGCTTTACGTCGCACCGACACAGATAGGTCTTTTGGCGACGATGGGATAGGGAAGGCTTAGGGATGGGAAGGAAGCGGCCGTGGCTTTAATTAAGGTACAGCCCCAGCATTTGCTTGTTGTGAAAACGGGAAGCCACGAAAAACCATCTTCAGGGCTGTCGACAGTGGCGTTCTTACCCACTATCTCCTGGATTCAAGCTCACAGCTGCGCGCCCCCAACAGCACGGACAACTCGTCCGGTAGTGTGTGCATTTTTTACCGAAGATAACAAACAATTGCACAAGGATGATTATAAACATAATTATATTCACATTTACACTTCCCTATTATACAATTTTACGCCACAATGTCTTCATCATTGCAAAATTGCCAACTGCCAAGGCGCCATTTCTTCTGTCGAAGCGCGCCATTTATTGCGTGGACCTCGTGATGTTGAAGGAACTGCATTGTCGACCATCTGCACGAAATATAAAAAATGATAACATAAGCATCATGACTCAGTCAAAAATGATTACTACAAGTTCTTTCATATTATTCATGAATGAATAAACCGGACTTACAGCAGTACGGTAGTGGAAATTATTTCAACAGCAGAATCACTCTTGAAGTAATAATAAACGTAAAATACAGTGTCTTATCTCGCTATGAAGTTGTCTTGCTGCTCAAAGATCTCAAAAAGATTGAAAACGTATATAATAGAACTTGGCAAGTTACTCCGCGGAATGACAGTTCCAATGTTAGCATTATCGAAACCTCTAGTATCGTCAACTAACGAAACATTATTCGCTTGTTATGATTTACTGGGCCGGGCTGAGTGGCTCAGGCGTTTGAGGCGCTGGACTTCTCACCCAACTTGGCAGGTGCGATTCTGACTCAATTCGATGGTACTTGAAGGTGCTTAAATACGTCAGCCCCTTTACTGGCGCGTAAAATAACTGATATGGGACTAAATTTCGGCACCTCGTTGTCTCCGAAAACTGTAGAAGTAGTTAGTGGGACATAAAGCCAATAAAATGATTATCATTCTTTCTTTCCTTCTTTCTTCCTTTCTTTCTTTCCTTCTTCGAATGAGCCAACTATGGGCTACGAAGGTTAACCAAAATGGTTTTCAGCTAACAAGGGATTGGTTTCACGTTATTAAGAGCCTTCTTCGTTCTGTTTGGTCCCGTCACGTTCTTATATTATTATTATTATTATTATTATTATTATTATTATTATTATTATTATTATTATTATTATTATTATTATTATTATTATTATTATTATTATCATTATTATTATTATCATTATTATTATTATTATTATTATTACTGGCTGGTTGAATGCTGCACCCCAGCAGTCAGAAGCTGTCTTCCCCACAGTGTCAGTCTTCGTAGTAACGTGGGAGTTCACGCTCTACACTTAAATGCAGCAATAATAGATTCTTGAAATTTATATTTAATACTATGCAATAATTAAAACTTTCCACCAATGGAATAATAATGTTGTCGTTGTTGTTGTCGTTTGAGTCATCAGTCCATGGACTGTTTTGATGCAGCATTCCATTCCGGCTTATCTTGAGCTAACCTTTTTCTTTTCTACATAACTGCTGCATCCTACATCTGCTCTAATGTGTTCGTCATACTCATGCCTTGGACTACTGCTACCATCACATACACTTCCCTCAAAAACGAACTGTACAAGCCATGAGTGTCTTAAGATGTGTCCTAATATTCTATCTCTTTTTCTCATAAAATTTCCAAAATTGTCTTCTCACTAATTCGATTCAATATATCTTCCTTCGTGGTTCGACCCACCCATCTCACCTTCAGAATTCTCCTGTAACACCACATTTCAAAAGCTTCTATTCTCTTTTTTCTAAGCTGAATGAGTACTCTTTCAATTTTCTCTTACATTATTGATTATATGTAAAATCTGTAGACTATATGTTAAATACTCCTTCATTGTAAATACATTTTGTTATGTATATAATTTCGCTTACTCTTCAAATGACGGAGAAAATTACTATTTTCTACGGGCTTCATGCTCTGCAGCCATTGACGGGCATCCTCGCAGACGTACAGTTATCTGAGGGATCCATAAAATGCATTCAGCTACCAAGGGATTAAATTTACCCCCTCATAATGTATCTGAACACCGAGTTAATAACCTATAAGATAGAACTTTATCCTTTGGTGCCTGCCTGTCGGTCTGTCTGTGTGGTTATCTATCTGTTTGTATATTTCTAAAAGTGAAGCACTACTGGACTTATTTCACGTTTCTACTCAGAATTGTGTTATCCGATGCATATGATGTCATGGTAATCACATGGAGCTGGTAATTAAGGGAAGATTAATCTCAAATATTTTCGTTAAAATTAGGTCTATCAAAAGACTCCATACAACAAATGATCAAGAATATGTTAAATCCGTTCCTTTAAGACAAGTACCTATTTATCGTTCGACGGATAATAAGGCAGATGATTACGAAAAATTGGATTTTTAGTCCAAGTCCAAAGAGACATGTCGTGCATGTCACTTCAGGGAGAGCATTGGGAAAAGTAAAGAGCCATTTTAATCTGTTGGATAGGACAGGTATTAAGGAAGGTATCATCAATGTCATAGAGACACGCCAGTGTTCGAAGACGCAATACACAACCTGAGAACCATGGAGAATTTCGCACAACTTCAGACGTGGAACTGTACCGTACAATAAATTAGGTAATCGTCAACATTCGTTCTCGACTTTGTTCATCTTCATTATATACGTTACTGCCGCGCGCTTTCTTAGGAAAATATCATGTTAACATGTGTGAATAGGGCCATGTTAATTCGCATTAATTTCTGAAGGTAACGTGTAATCCACTGCAAATTCCCGCGTGAATAACGGGTACAAATGCAAATAATTAAATAAGTTAAAGGAAATAATCAGCCGATAAGACAACAGGTTTTATACAAATTGCATTTTTTAAATAATATTTAGTCACAGGCAGTTAACATTCCCCGCACCCCTTCCTCTCCCATCTCCACAACTGGTGTTATACACACCAATGAACGTTACAGCTATTCTACGATTTCTTTATGATTTTATATTAAATGAAGTCTTATTGTGGAAAAAATCCTCTGCTGACAGAGCCTAATAGATCGGTGACACAGATGTTGTACAAGACATTAATTATCACATTATTTTAGAAATCACTTAAATCCGCGCCTAAAGTAGTTGTTTGTTCGTTTATAACCTTGACCACTAAATTGCAGTTCCGAATCAATAATTTTTTCCGTACTATGCATTGTGAATGTGTGACTCATCGTAACGTGCAGCAAACTAGGCTACAGAGTGGCCTCCAGTATCAGGAATCGAGCAGTATCGACGACAAGATCGAGGTATGGCCTGTTTTTCCTCGTGACGTCACATGGACTTGATAAGTAGGCGCGTTCCGAACGAGAACCTTCGGGCGGTTTCACACGGACCACAATACGCGCTATAATTGCCGACGATGACATCTGGCGGCTGAGTCTTGTTTTTGGTGGGAGATTCGCCGGCTGTGGCGTGAGAAATAGAAACAATGAGCTGAAATCGCCTGCGGGTGTGCTTCCCTCGGCAGTCTCCGTGTGTGTGACGGGTTATTGCCATCATGTCTGTCATAACACTCGGTTCTCAGTCTATTGATTCTTGTTTTAGGCGTTGTGTAATTTTGTTATGGATCGTTTCATAAAAAGTTGAGCGTAGGCCTGTGTTGTAAGACAAATACATATTCAAATAAACATTTAATATTCAAAGCCTGGGATGAAGTGGAGAGTGTTATGTATTATGAATACATTTGAAAGGAATTCGAAGCATAATAAAAGACTGACGGTAGACTGTGTTAACGACCGCAGAGTTTTGAAGGTTTCATAATCGTACCTTCCTTTGCGCTTTTTCGACGAATTCAAATATTTTTTTTCCATTATTAAATTTATTATTCCACAGAACTGATCACAATGTATTCACAAGGACAACTAAACTACAGCGAGCGTGCGAGTCAACAAAGCGCCATCTTATAACATAGTAGGCGCGTGACGTCAGATATTTAGCACAAATTTGTCTTATTTTGAAGCGCTATTTTACGAAAACAACCTTTCAGATTTTCTTTTTTTAAAACAGGTTGCTTCCTATTATATCTGTCTATTGAGATATTGAACATAATTGTTAGCTAAATACTTTCTGTGATATACGCGTTTTACCCAAATACTAAAAGCGCCTTAAAATTTTCTTTTCCATGTACCCGTTGTCGATAAACGTATGTCTACGTCAAAACGAAACATTCTTCGTCATCTGTAGTGGTGTACTACTCTCATGACGAGAGAGGACTGCTATGATGTGAAGGTGAATGTCTCGAACCACCAGGATACACGAAGCGAAGCCGAATCGCGGTTTTTTCTGCCTTAAAGGCACCTGCAATTCAGAGACGCGCTGTTGCCGGCGATTATTGCACGTCTTTTGGTCCTTGTGAAACTGGACTTCCTCTGTATATCAGCAAAAATGAGCAATAACAGAAGGCAGTCATTCCCGAAGGTGAATACTTTTCTGTATATTTGTCGAACACAATTAAAATATACGAAAAGTTGGGGGCATGTCGCAGCTAATACAGCGGATTCTTCCTTCTTCTTCCCACCGGCGGCAGCTCTGAAGATGATTTTCCGTTGTTTCCCATTTTTTGTTAGTTGCTTTACGTCGCACCGACACAGATAGGTCTTATGGCGACGATGGGATAGGAAAGTCTTAGGAGTTGGAAGGAAGCGGCCATGGCCTTAATTAAAGTACAGCCCCAGCATTTTCCTGGTGTGAAAATGGGAAACCACGGAAAACCATCTTTAGGGCTGCCGACAGTGGGATTCGAACCGACTATCTCCCGGATGCAAGCTCACAGCCGCGTGCCCTTGACCGCACGGCCAACTCGCCCGGTTTTCCCATGTTTACATCAGGCAAATTCGAAGGCTCTACCCTAATTGAGGCCTCGGCCACTACCTTTCCAATCGTAGCCCTTTACCCATCCTACCGTCGCAAAAAACCTTTTATGAGTTTAGGCTTAAATTAACAAAAAATGTTTTATCTCCATAGCATTGTTCTCAATATTTTGGTGTAGGTACAGATATTCACTTGGCCTAGTTTTACAGGCCGGATGTCCTTCCTGACGCCAACCCTGTATGGAGATATAATCCCAGTGTAGTATGTTTCTTTGCTGTACCTTACTAAAGGCCACGGCCGCTTCCTTCCCACTCCTAGTCCTTTCCCATCCCATCGTCACCGTAAAACCTATCTGTGTCGGTGCGACGTAAAGCAAATTGAAAAAAAAATAAAAGGTGTTTTAACCGTTTACGAGTTACTTGAGGGGAACATTCCGATTTGTAACATGTGCTGTGTTTATATTTAATTGAATATTCGTAATTGATACATCTGGCCAAAAGCTAGTACAGATTGTCTGCTGGATATAAAATGAGGTTAAAGCAGGGCATTTACATGCATAAATTGAAGACTGTTGTAGGACTCAATACATAAATGCAGCATGAAATCCAACGTCATGGCAGTTTCGTTTCTAAATTTCTCAACTTCTTGATGGGGAATTAAATCGTCATCCTTCTGAGAGAATCAAGTTAAACTTTAATGTTACCACACTAATACAGCTACATGTCCGGCTCCATGAGTAAATCGTAAGTATGCTGGCCTTTGTTTCAAGGCGTCTGGGGTTTGATTCCCGTTCGTGCCGGGTCCTCTGACTCGGGCGTTGGGTGTTTGTGCTGTCTTCAGCATTAGAAATTTCCTCGGGTAGGACCTATCCTCATATATGCGCAGGTCGCCCATAAGGTGTTAACTAGAAGGACATACACCAGGACTCTCCGGAGGCTACATGCTATTCTTTTCCTTTTTTATCTTATTTTTTTCAACTATGGACCACGTTAATTCGAATTCAGCTTCTTACGTTTCTGGTCTTTACTCCTAGTCCAGTTCTACTTCATCCTTTCACTCTGCAATCTCCTATTTTCTTCTGTCCACAGCGCTTGGGTACGGGATCTAACTTTTCCTTGAAACCAATTCGTGGCTTTGATCCTCGACTTGTAAGCATCCCTGTTGCTGATTTCCATTCCTTGTATTCCCATTTCTCCCATGTCCTTCTTCGCCGCTTGGTACCAGCGCACTCTAGCTTCCTCACATAAAAAATCTTATTATCTTACAATTATTGGTAATCTAAATTACACCTAAATATATGTATAACTGTGCCCCGGCGGTAAATGGGACTGCGTATTTTTTTTCGAAATTGACATTTTTACATTAGTTTGCTGTATTTTCTGCACTATTGTCAAATCTGTAACACGATCTCTTCCACTCAAGAATGGGCGAGCTAGCCAATTCACGGTAAAATGCACCAAGTCTAGTAACTTACACAACACAACTAATCCAATTAGAATATCGAAATTTTGGAAGTGGATGTCGAAAAATATTTTTATTATTATTTAGAAGATGTTAAGGAAGGTTTTATGGTTTTTATTATCAAACAGGACAGTGAAACAAATACTGAAACGAAAATATATTCTGTAAAACTGCATGTTTGTGACATAGTGCCCTTAACCTCAGGGGCACAGATATGCAAAACGCGTAACAAAGAGCTGCTAAAGCAGGCACATGTAGGAGTGTATAACTAAAGGCCGTATGAAGTCGAAATACATGGAAAGCAATTCAGACGACTAATTTTGCATTAGTACGACCAATACTGCTGTACGGGCTTCCTTCCTGGCAGCCCTCTGCAGTAGAGAACATGAAGAAACTAGAGGGAGTTCAAAATCGATCAGAACGACTAATTGCGCAACACGGTCATTTAAATACAGCCAGATCACTGTCTCCCGTAACAACTCTCTGGAAACAATATATATTGCTTTTCTGAAAAAATCCCTCGCGGATAACATTCACATCAACCCTTTCAACAGCTTACAGCTGAAATACCGTTCCGCTGAAAGAGGAAGACGTGTGCCCCTTTTCCCTCAACTTGCTAGAACAGCACGGCTTACTTGTTAGTTCTGCTCGGCTATGGAACGTACTCTTACCACAGACAAAAACTACCTGCTGAAAAAAATTGTAAGGAGGTAAAAATAATGTACATATAACGAAACGTTCTCTACCTAACATATCGTTCTACTGTGTCAATGTTCAGTATGCGTGGGAGGACGGATAAAGTTTATGTGATGCCGAGTGTGTGAGACTGTATGTGGGTAAGAATGAGCCGGCCTAGCTGAAGTGGCGATTTGAATGTGGTTGTGCATGTGAGTAGAATTACTTCGATGTTGTAAAGGTTTAGTGAATATTAGGTAAATAATACTTCTGTGTAAATACCGTAACCGTATATAAGCATATTCTGTAGACAATAATATTGTAATTTTTTAATATTGTTATTTTATGTGGGGATTAAGGCACATTCGTGTATGCCAGACTATGCCCTTTATCCATTCAACATCCATGAATTGTATCTACAGTTTGTTGAAAATAATAATAATAATAATAATAATAATAATAATAATAATAATAATAATAATAATAATAATAATAATAATGGAAGTCTCATTTAGAAATTTTTGGACTTCCTAACGGTGATTCGAATCCTCATCCTCCTGGGAGAATCAAGCAAACCTTTAGTGTAAACCTCCTAACTTTCTACTTTACGACGTCGTAGGCTTACTTGCTCACTTATTTTGAATATTGCCTTTGTCTGGGGTTCAGGATAATTTACTGCATATCACAAAGTGTCACACTCGATCCCTAACTGTTAAATATGGCTGGATCTCATTTCATGGAACTCCAGTCATATGTTATTGATCGGGACTCGGTGCGGGTGTGGGTGCTAACAGCTGAGTCTACTGTTCTACGTTCCTCTGTGGCCGACGAGCGTGATACTGGTTTAAACCTGAAAGCTTAGTCATGTTACAGTTTTGTTCTTGGAGTTCGTTAACACTGCCACCTACTTACGAACTTTATAGGGAGCAATTATGGGAGATATTTCTGTCATAATAATTTATTTTCAGGGAGCAAAATACGATAACGTATCAGGGTAGAGTTCTATTATACGCAAGTGACGAATTAAATTCTCTCCAGCTGAAGATTATATGGAAAGATGGAAAGGAAGTGTTTCCTGTGAAACAAAACTAAACTCTTATATTTCTCGAAACCGCCTACCAATGGACGACACAGACCAGCGTAGGAAATACCTGGAAAGGAGGGATGAATGTGCTGATAATTCCCTCCACTCTCTTTCATAATAATTTCCTTAGTCCTTCGGGCGGCTTAATGGCTTGAAATGGCCGATCTCTCATTTTCTGAGCCCATGTCCAGTTCAGACAGAGACACGCATACAAATCACATATGAAAAATACTTTAAAATTTCCCAGGGGGTCTTAACTTGACAGCGTGGGTTAGCGGGTTCCTTAGCTGAGTCTCACATTGCTTCCATTTACTTGTATGAGTCTCCTCGTTTTTATCATTCTTATACGAACTCTCTCGGTCAACTCTTGTTTTTCCGACCTCAATGATATCAGGTTTTCGAGGACCATGGAGTTCTCCTTTTTCATGTCCTCCGTAGCTCTTCCCTTTCTTTATCCGATACACAAGAACTTCGTTTATCCGGGCCTCATTATTCCGCATCTCCGGTTTATCCGGATCGAAAATAATAAACATTTATTTTTACTCGTGCGGTATTTCTTTTACGACGTCGACTTTTAATGAATGTCTTTTCCGCCAATGATAGTTAAGGACAGGAATTGGCGTTCGCCTGGAATTGAGAATGGGGAACCGTGGAAAACCATTCCCAGGACTACCGAGGTGGGATTCCAATCCACGCTCTTCTGAATGCGAAGCACTATTAATTCACTGATGGTGAATTCGAAAATGAAACCGGCGCTCCATCAGAAGAAACAATGACTCATGCTGAGGCAACAATGCAGCTGGACAAAATGATGGCCTATTTAGAATCCTTGACTGAAACCACACCGGCAGAACTATTGTTAATAAAACGACTTCGTGAACGTGCTGCGCACAAACCCTATAAAAATGTAAAAGAGAAAAAACCCGCAGATTATTTTAACGCACAAAACAGAGCCGTAAATGTGGGAAAAGTGATCTTATATTTTTGTACAAAAAAAAAACTTATGTTGATAGATTATATCATATGTACAGTATTTGTTTCTTAGCTTTTCCGGATTATCTTGATCTGTTCTGGTTCCACTTAATACGGATAAGCGAAGTTTCATGTGTACATACATTTTTCGAAATGTCGGACATCTTTTAATTTACCGTCTATTTAGTGTTAATAGAGGATAGTTGGAAAGTTGTACTTCCTCTTAAAACAATAATTATCATCACCATTTGTACCGGTAGATTTATTTGCACGCAAAATTTCTCCCGTGGAACAACATTTCCGGCGCCTAGTGTGGCCAGCAATATTTAATGCTTCGTTATATATCTAGAGACCCGCCGGGTTTCGCTCGGCAGCAGTTTGGAGTTTAGGTTTTTATGACTTATAATACTTCTTATTGTATGGTAATGGAGTCCGTGTCAGATGGGGAAGTATTTCAGCTGCGGCCAAATTTTCTTCCTACGGTGACACAGTGACGGGATGGCATAAAGCTACAACATACAATATTAGCAGCTTGGTTGGACAATTTTGAGTGGTCTCTCAAGGTCAGAACACTTCCCATTTGGGACAAACTACAGGTACTTTTCTCCCTGATCTATGTACAGTACCAGACATCGGAGTCTGCACACACATGTCTTCCCCCTTTTGTGATACAGGGGGAGTTGGCCGTGCGGTTAGGGGCGCGCGGCTGTGAGCTTGCATCCCGGGGATAGTGGTTTCGAATCCCATTGTCGGCAGCCCTGAAGATAGTTTTCTGTGGTTGACTATTTTAACACAAGATAAATGCTGGGGATGTACCGTAATTAAGGCCACGGCCGGTTTCTTCCAACTCCTAGGCCTTTCTTATTCCATCGCCACCATAAGACTATCTGTGCCGGTGCAACGTAAAGTCACTACCCTTTTGTGATAACTTACATACTGCATTTTTCATTTCATGAATTAATTTTACAAGTTTATTTGATATCGGATCAGGTGACGTAAGACGTAATTCTCCGTCACCGACTCCGAACTTACTTTAAGTAGCCTTTGGCCCCCGGAGACGTATTCTCACCTGAAGACTCCCTGCAGGTGAGATATCTGTCACACTGACAAGTGGCGTCCTCTTTAATCGAAAAGTTACTACCTACTAGTTCTGTTACGTAGTCATCTTAACGCGTATTGTGGATTATATACTGACTCCATTTGAGTTTTCGAAGGCCTCAGCTTTCTCCAAGCGGCAGAAGACGAGACGACGCTGGGGGTGGAAGTGTTTGAGTCACATTCGGGTTACTCTCCAGAACTCGCGATCTGATTTGCACTCAGAGGGAGTACGACATATTGCTTCCTATTTCTCAGTCTTATGGTCCAGCAAGCATAGGTGGTACTATTGGCATCCTTTTGATAGAAAATTTTAATATTCCACCAAATCCTGGAGAAGTTCATGTATTTCATTGTCAGATTGTAGACCAGTGGCCAGACTGGAATTTAGTGCAGCCTCTAAGGCGTTTTCTGGCATTGAGCATCTTACTCTTATTAACATCGTTTCGGTTGCAAATCTCAATAGTGTTTAGAATTTTATCCACATCTAAGTGGAACGAATGGTATTCGAAGCTCTAGATAAGCATTAAATGTGATGGTTTGTTTAGGATTGGATTATGGTCCAATTTTATTGCATTGGGTACTACAAATCAAGTACCGCACGGTAAAATTTTGAAACTGGCACACGTGCACAAAGCCCAGGAAAACCATTCGGTGTGTGCATAGACTGGCTCTATTGGAATGCATGCCAACACGACTTTGTCCCCCATATATACTTATTTAGGAATCTACTCTTAGGATTGGACACCGTAGTTTTAGTCCAAATGTTTGGAACTGAGACCACCGGCAGTTATGGTGGGATCATTAGAATTTCCTAAAGAGCATATAGCTATGCAAGATGGAGAGGTGGTGGAGGTAAGGTGCAGACATTCTTAGTAGTAATTTCGATGTCGTATTTCAATACCGATCGATTCTAGCACGAATGAATGATGAGACTCACCACATAATGGGTAAGACTAGACTTAATGAGAACGCTGCCCCCCTACCCAGATTTCCATCTCATTCTTTCGGGTAAATAACCATTTTTTATTGGGAAGGGCGTGTGCCCCTTTAGCCATGTTTAATCCAACAGCCATGAAAACACAAACTTATACTTCTCATCGATAAAAATCTTAAAATTTCAAGCACGAGTGATGAAATCTGTTGTCAGGTCGTTAGTCGCATCGTCTAGGGACTGAAAAATACTGACATAGGAGCACCAATCGGCACCCCTATCTTGTCAACAGTGGTTGTACTCGATCTCAAATTCGACGCTGTTCCTCTTAACAAGGGAAGGAGTATAGAAAACTTGAATTGCTTGCAAGCACCAAGGTCGGGATGTGCAATTCAAGTGCTTGTAGGAAGTGTTGCAGAGGGAGCAGCAGTACCACCAACAGCATTTACGAAATGGCGGCAGAGCACTCTTTATCGGAGCTTTCATATGTTCTATTGTTTTCATTTTCTCGGCAGGCTTCTTAAAAATGTTTGCAATATGTCCCTCTCCATGCTACTGGGTGTTGCCCACCACAATTAGCGCACTCCGCTGCCGCCTCCGACTAGCAAGCAGGCTGCAGCTACGCCGTTTTTTGCCGCAATTAGCACAGCGCAGGGGCATCTTGCAGTAACTGGCTGTGTTTTCGAGCCTTTGACATTTATAGCACTGAGAAGGTCCCGGTATGACTCAGTGTTGACCCTGGAACTGCATAATTAGCGCAGGGAATAGTTAGTGCAGTGATTTCTTCTTTTACCTAGTGAGGATCAACATTGATAGAATAGTTCGAATTATGAATTTAAAAAGTCGATGACATGAAAGGTGGTGCGTACAAGAATGAGAATTAATTTCTTTGAAATATAAATTCATCAGCTTATAGTCATATTCTGAATCTTAATGAAATTTGAGGTCATCGCTAGTGTTGATGGTCTTGATTTCATCAGTGAAGAATATTTAAAGAGCGGATAGTGCTGCTGATGGTTCTGATTGTCGCTGAATATACGGTAGTGACATTTGATTGCGAATGGGCGAGTCTCCATGCATTCGATACTCCTACCAAGAGCAGTGATTGTGTCGGACCCATTATGAACAGGCTCAGATTCGGAGGCCCTGTTTGAGGGACCGACGTCAGTCTCTTCTCCGGTGTATCGGACTTTGTGGGCTCGAATGCCTCAGTACCATTGCTACTACTATTGGGTTATTTCTTAAGTAGTTGAAATGAATTTGTCTGAGGTACGTTTACCTTTGTATGTAGGGGAACGTGCAGTTATTGTAATTTTGATTGTTCTACGAGACTATGATTAACCTTTTGCTGCCGGATGCCAAATCGGCTGATTTTGGTGGGAGACAGCTATCGCCTTCAGAATGACCACCTGTTATTCCAAAGCTTCTCCCACAGGGAAGGGATTGATGATGATGATGATGATGATGGAGCTCGTAGTGAGCTGAGCAGAATCTACCAGGTAAGACCGGATGGGTGCAGGTGTTCTTATTGTAGGTGCTGACTAGGTGGCGACATCTGCTGGTTGATTGGCACCTGGCGCGGGCTCCGACATTGTGGTACTGTTACTGGTTACGATGCTATAGACGACACAGGAGATATCACAGGCGAATTCTACAGAGAGAAATAGTTAAGCAAAGCACAGCACAAAAACACAGCCAGTACACGATCTGTTACCTTTGAAGACATTAATTCGCTCCCCACAAGAACGATTTGTGTACATATTATCCTGGTGTTATCCTCTCTACTTGTACTGTTAATTTCATCACCTCTCGTCCAATCAAAATTTCGAAACACGGTTAGAAACTGATACAGACTTATTGATACCATCTCATCTCTCCCAAGGTACCCAGACATATTTATTATTTATTCAACGGTAGTGGAATATACTATATGTCTATGTCAGAGAGGTGTCATCTGCTAATTTCAGGCAACGTTGTCACCAATATCTACTTTGTAGCAGACGAAGTCATGAAGTCATGAAAGTGTAGCAATCCAACTGATGAGCCCACTGCTACACTGGGGCGGAACGCTGGAAATGACATGATTGAACATGCCTAAAGAGCTTGAACGATGAAATTAAATTATGGTTTCCTTCTGGGAACACAATCATTGATTGTTTTTCGTATGTTACTCATGCTATACACTGTATATGAAAAACTTTGGTTTAATAAGGATATTATAATTCAGTTAACTTAACATTTTGCCGAGGCTATAGTCTTGTTAAGAGTGCGTTTGAAATGAGTCTCCACAGCAAGCATTAAAACTGCGGCCTACTCTAGTGTACAGTTACGATGACAGCGAAGCCTGCTCAGGGGTCAGGTGTGGAATACAGTGAATCGAGATATCAAAAAGCGCAACGGTTTTGTAATAACTAGGGAAGTAATTTTGGGCACGAGTAGGTTAGAATGCAAACGTCTTTGATCAAGGCTCAAGTATAAAATGGTCGCTCTAAAGTTATGTCCGTGAGTTGCATAAAGTTAAGGGGTTCCGATAGTTCAGATCGCTAATATTTATGCAAATTTCACTGCAGAACCGTTGTTCGGTTAGAATACATTTTAGGGGTTCTGATAATTCCGTTCGCTAATATTTATGCCAATCTCACTGCAGAAACGTTGTGCGGGTAGAAGAGACTTTACGGGTTCTGTTAGTTCAGATCGCTAGTATTTATGCAAATCTCACTGCAGAACCGTTGTTCGGGTAGAATACGCTTTAGGGGTTATGATAATTTCAATCGCTAATATTTATGCAAATTTCACTGCAGAACCGTTATTCGGATAGAATAAACTTTAGGGGTTCTGATAATTCCGATCGCTAATATTTATGCAAATCTCACTTCAGAAACGTTAAGCGGGTAGAAGACACTTGCGCCTTAAATATGTTTGCATTCTAACTTATTCTTGCCTAAACACCCTAACCCGAGAATAACGTGTTAAGCAAAGCCAATTAACAAAACAACTTGAAAATTTATCATATTTGAATCCATTTCTTTTTAGTTTCGAATCAGTCAATTTATAATAATTTAGAGTTGCAACTTGTAAAATAGTGAATTTTAAGCCTAATGATTTTTGTACTGTCATCTGGTTCGCAGCAGATGTTTAAAATGTTTACCACAATGTTCCAGGCATAGGGTGACCCGTTTGCCCATATTATCAAAAGCTTTCACTAATGTTTCACTACGCATGGAGTACTTTTAATTCATCAGTTGCTCTGGAAGTAGACCGATAAACAGAGGACTAGGCAGTACCCCAGAAATTTTTTTTAGGGCTACGTGGTGGCCAAATCCCTCGTGAGATTATTCGTTCCCGATTATCTTACTATATATAAAAATGGATGTATGTGTGTATGTGTGTAAATGACACATCTCCTCCTAAACTACTCGAGCAATTTCAACCAAACTTGGTACACTTATGATTTACTATCCGGAGACGAGCACTGTGGGGGTAAGCCATCCGTAGCTCTCTTAAGGCTGGGGGTCAGGGGGCAAGTTATAAAAAAATTGAAAATGGCGTCGAATCCACAGTTTTCGGGGTCACTGAGATAAATAGTGACATTCCCGATTTTTTAAAAGTCAAAGTTCAGCTCTCTTTTTGGGTAGGGGGCGAGGGGGGAGTGATACATAAAATTAAAAGAAAATAGTGTCGAATACATAGTTTTCGGGGCAGCCGAGGTTGAATTGTACACTCCGAATTTTTAGTATCAGGAGACAAACCACGTGGGGGTAAGACAGCTCAGGAACCCTTACGGGTGAGGGGGGCGAGGGGGTCAGATATACAAATTAACGAAAATAGTGTCGAATCCATACTTTTCGGGGTCGCTGAAATGAATAGTGACACTCCGGATTTTTTTAAAGTCCATGTTCAGCCCCCTCTGGAGTGGGGCTGAGGGGGGAGTGATATATAAAATTAAACAAAAATAGTGTCGAATCCATACTTTTCGGGGTCGCTGAGATGAATAGTGACACTCCGGATTTTTTTAAAGTCCATGTTCAGCCCTATTTGGGGGGGGGGCGGGGGTGTGATATATAAAATTAAACGAAAATAGTGTCGAATGCATAGTTTTCGGGGTCGCCGAGGTGAATTGTACACTCCGGATTTTTAGTATCACGAGACAAACCACGAGGGAGTAAGACAGCCCAGAACCCTTAGGGAAGGGGGGCGAGGCGGTGAGATATTAAAATCATCGAAAGTAGTGTCGAATTCATACTTTTCGGGCTCGCTGAAATAAATAGTGACACTCCGGAACATTTTAATTTCCAAGTTCAGCCCCCTTCGGGGTGGGGGGGATGGGGGTTAATGTATAAAAATAATAGAAAATAGTGACGAATCCATAGTTTTCGGGGTCACTGCAATTAATAGTGCGCTTTGGTCACAGGGGACCCGGGTTCTATTCCCGGCGAGATCGGGAATTTTAACCATCATTCGTTAATTTCGCTGGCACGATGGCTGGGTGTATGCATCGCCTTCATCATCATTTCATCCTCATCACGACTCGCAGTTCGCCTATGGGAGTGAAATCAAAAGACCTGCACCTGGCGAGCCGAACATGTCCTCGGACACTCCCGGCACTAAAAGCCATACGCAATTTCATTTCCTCATTATAATTATAATAATAATTATTATTAATTTTATTAGTTCCGTTTAGGCCTGCTATGTACCACGTGGTTCTTATTTCTAGCAGCTTTCTTCTTTGACCAGTACTCCTTCATTCTTGCACTGTGAACGTCTTTCCGCTCCTGACCACCATGTCACACATCATACCGGTCGCACTGATTTTCTTTTATTGTCATGGAAGAAAATTAATTGTTCTATTAAAGGGGAGGCACTATTTGGTAGATTTAAATTCGATCAGGTTGCCATGTTCTAATAAAAGGATTAACTTTATATGTAGAGCTTAAATCTAACTGGAGAGAGTTTGACGTTCTGATCAACGTTCTGTTCCTACACCCTACTCCTATCATAGATTTTACTGGGAGCAATGTACAACTTTTGAAGGTCTTTTCTGACAAGTCTTGCCCACTTGGCATTAGTCGCTTTCCCTCTACATAGAGATTGTGTGGAAGATTCTGGAGGTGAACCTCTGACTGTTCATTCTCATGAAGTGACCCTAGAAGGCAATCTCCTCATCCTCGTAGTTGTTTTAATGCTCTCTAATTGTTGCTACAGTTGTTATTCCAGATTCTGTACTTGCCTTCTTTAACAGAGCTCATGATATTTCTCAGGATCTTCCTTTCCTTCAGCTCAAGTTTTCGAGTTGCCATTTTCTTACCATTTTTAGGCATTCTGAGACGTATGGTACTGACGGTCTCACTACAGTACAGTAATGCCTGATTTTGAGGTTAAGGGGTAGGGATTTGAGTTTGTACATGCTCTTGCATAGGTTTGTAGGCGCTTTCCAATTTGATGCATCTTGTCTTCATAGCCTGATCTTCATTAATGTTTCGGGTTATCCATTCTCCTAGGTAATTGAAGGAGTTAGTCCTTTGTAGAGCTTTGTCCCCAAGTGATACTGATTTGGGTGCATCTCTGATGTTGGTGATAAACTGTGTTTTGTTGATGGCGATCTTCAACCCTACTTTAGCTGCTATGTGGTCGAGAGAGGACAGTTGAAGGATAGCTTCCTCCACACTGGATGCCAGGAGTGTAAGGTTGTCTGCGAAGGCTAAATTGTTGACAGTAAATTTGTCTTTCTTGTAGCCTATTCTCAATCCAGAGTCATCCTTTAGCATTTTCGTCCACTCACTTATGACTTTTACCAGTAGGAAGTTAATGAGGATTGGAGATAAGCCATCCCATTGTCTAACACCTATTCTGATTTTCCAAAACTTGGTGTTACCCAAAATTGTACACTATGACTTACAACAACAACAACAACAACAGCAACGAAACAACAAGAACACAACAAGCAATTCCACGGGAAGAAAATATTACACAGGGTGTTGTAAGTTTGAAAGGCTTGGAATTACATGGTTTCATTTCTAACTAAAATGTTTATGTTTTAAGTAAGCCTACTTTCTTTTGTAACACATCCTTCTTCGCGAGTCCCTTTCTGAATAATACTGGCAAGAACCGTTCATTAGTTTCCTTTGTAATGGCACGCCTCAGCTCGTGGAACGTGCGGTGAAATATCTCTACAATTTACAGTAATGAAATTTCCCAGTAAGAGGAGAAGTGTCTCGACACTTTATGTCAGAGTTCGGGGACAGAAGATCACGCAAATGTACTGTAGGACGACTCCAGAATGACTCGAGTTAACTAACCGAGATTACTACGTGAGTGTTCCAAGAGAAATGGCCTTTCATGAACTCTGGTATGTTTAAGAAATTATGTGTATTTGGGTGGAAACATTCTTCTAGACTTCCAGGAATTTAAAAGCCTTATATTTCCTTCTCTTCCTCATTTTCATCTGTAAGATGGACAGTCACAAAAAAATGAGCGCAATGTATCGTACTGTATAAGCTCATCCCAAGTACACATTTTTCAGGCGTCTTAAGCCTAACCTCGGCAAACGTATCTTTTTATCGATCACGCTTCTTAAATCCTCCATTCCTAGTAAATACTCCCAAATCGAAACCCGTTGCCAACTCCAACAGATCAAAACTACAGGTCTTGTTTGACGGTAAATTGTTATCTGTCCCCCATATCACAAAATGATAACCTCACGAGCAATGTCAGTTCTCGATTTCCTGTAGAAATTTTCTGACATGAACGATATCCAAGCTCTCAGAAACTACTATGTATGTTGCAATTCTAGCCATTATTAAATTTGCGCCCGACCCCTCCCCCAATTTGGTCTGCCCATTCACCCAATAACATTAATTACACTGACAGCGTTCCGTTATTCCTCTGTGCAATGGGTAAGGCCAGAGTATCTGATTGTATAAACTTGAGCAGCAATCGTATAATGGGCAAGTTATTTACTCGCAGGAAAGTAGCCGACCTCAGATTCCTGCATAACGCTGTTAACGGTTTATTTCCGCCTCCCTCTGGTTCAAAGAACTTTATTTATCCACATTCAAACCCTCCTAATTTTTATCTATTTTATACAAGTTTCTGTTACATTTTATTGCTAGTGGCTTTACGTGGCACCGACACAGATAGGTCTTATGGCGACGATGGGATCGGAAAGGCCTAGGAGCTGAAAGGAAGCGGCCGTGGCCTTAATTATGGTACAGCCTCAGCATTTGCCTGGTGTGAAAGTGGGAAACCGCAGAAAACCATTTTCGGGGATGCCGACAGTGGGATTCGAACCAAGTATATCCCGAATGCAAGCTCACAGCCGCGCGCCCCTCACCGCACGGCCAACCCACCCGGTTGACAAGTTTCATTACGTCGCACTGACACAGATAGCTCTTTTGGCGACGACGGAAAAGAAAAGGCTAGGAGTGGGAAGGAAGCGGACGTGGCCTTTAATAAGGTACAGCCCCAGCATTTGTCTGGTGTGAAAATGGAAAGCCACGGAATACCATCTTCCGGGCTACTAACAGTGGTGTTAAAAACCCCTATCTCCCGAATACTGGATACCGGTTGCACTGAAGCGACTGCAGCTATCGAGTTCAGTATCTTTATCTTCAGAGAGGACTTTGGATGTCCTTCATATTATGCCTCCTTTAATCGAATCTTCCTGAATGAACCTAGCTCCTTTCCTTTATATTCCATTTTTCTTTTCTCATTGCTGTCGCCTCCATTGTACATGACGTAATATTTATTTTCACTTTACTACAGTTACTCATGTGCCTTTTCCGTTTTCCGCGGTTTCCCATTTTCACACCAGGCAAATGCTGGGGCTGTACCTTAATTAAGGCCACGGCCGTTTCCTTCCCATTCCCAGGCCTCTCCTATCCCACCGTCGCCGTAAAATCTACCTGTGTCAGTGCGACGTAAAGCAAATAGCTACAAAAAAATATGTGTCATATCTGTATTTATCGTATTGTGCCTAGCTGTAAGCTATACACCAACCAATATAACCAGACCCCAATGACAGATAAAGGTTCAGGAATAGGATAGATAAGTACCAGTGGGGAGAGAAAACAGAAAAGGATACTGAAAATATCAGCTTAAGAACGGGGGAGAAGGAGAGAGAGGATGAAGAATTTCTGGGAGGAGAACAAAAAAACTCTAATCATGAGAAACCTGCCCGTGGTCCTATAGAGACCGTAAGGGTAAGATCTACGTTCGTTTTAAATTTCATTCACTACTAATTTAACTAGTAAAATGAAATAGACGGCGTATGGCTTTTAGTGCCGGGAGTGTCCGAGGACAAGTTCGGCTCGCCAGGTGCAGGTATTTTGACGTGATTCCCGCAGGCGACCTGCGCATCATGATGAGGATGAAATGATGATTAAGACGACACATATATCCAGTCCCCGTGCCAGCAAAATTAACTAATGATGGTTAAAATTCCCGACCCTGTCGGGAATCGAACCCGGGACCCCTGTGACCAAAGGCCAGCTTACTAACCATTTAGCCATGGGGCTGGACATTTAACTAGTCATTTAGGCGAATTCGTCTAGCAATGGAATGCGGGAAATCTGTTCCGCCTACATCCGCTCTATAGTGGTGTAACGTTTCGCTACATCACTCTGTAGCTTCTTACACTTTCAAAAGGCTTAAATCTCAGACATATACAAAATTTACAGTTTTTGATTTTTTCCTCTTGTGTGAGCCTTACTGTTTCTTTTGCCGCCCATGCAAACAAGACACACGCATTTTCTATTCTGAAGTGCCCTAATGAATAATTAACAGTTCAGTGTGCCCACACCACAGGGAGCTGCACACAATTACAAAGGAACGTGACTTAAGTACCGACTCAGCATTTTGTATTCTTCCTATGGCGCCACATTGCTCCCAAGCTCGCTATGTTATTTCAGTGAAGGGCTGCTGATACTGGCCGCTAGAGATTACCACCAAGACTCTCAACTAGCACTCACACATATTTGTATTTCACTAGGGCATAAGAAAACAATTCAGAGGACACTCAATTCATAACGAGCAGAGTTTATACAGCTGCATTGAACTTTTGAAGTGCCACATCTTAACAAATTCCAGACTGAAAACTCTAGAGTGGAAGGATAAAATCATAGATATCACGTTGTACCGTAGTTCCACCTGAGAGAACCGCCATATCAAATATTTCAGCTCAGAAATTAGCCCGGTAAGGTTCTGTCATCTAGAGTTCAATAATGTGTTAAAAATTTGAAATAATTCTAGATCTTATGATATATGTGCTGAATGCCGGTTAATCTTCTACAATTTAATCACACTGTCGTCTTCGCCAGCGCTACGATGATATGAAGTTAGATAACTGGCTGAATTGACACAGTTTCTAGAAAGTAGAACTCAGATAATTAGAGTAGGTGACGCGCTATCTCTTCCTGTAATTATTAAGAGGTGGGGTGTCCCTCAAGGCAGTATTATTGGACCTTTGTATTTCCTTATATTTAAATGATATGAGTAGAGGCATGTATTTTTCACATTAACGATAAATGCGAAAAACTATTTTGATACATCTTAACGAATCATATGATTATGGTTAAGAAAAAAGTGATCTTGTTTTACAGAATTACAGCGAATTAAAGCGATAAGGCCGTTATAATGCGATGTATACTTATTTTGCGGTAAGTGTGAATTTGCAGTGAAATTTATGGAAAATAACGAGCTTCAAACTATATTCCAATACTACGTGTGTGCAGGGGAACAGAAGACAGAGTAATGATTTCTCAGTACGACGGAAGTACCTGTTCGTTTTAATGGTCTAAGAAATCCCTTAATGGTATGATGATATAGAGCGAAAGTTATGGTCATGTAAGGTAAATGGACAATGTTCCCCAGTGAAGTCCTAATCAATATCACATAAGGGATAATCAGTGATTATCAATATTGTTCCTCTTTAGAAACTTACTACAGCGAAATTCAAGTGATGAGGCATGACCTATTTCACGAAATAGCGCGATGTCTTTTCCTTTATGCGAAGTCGTACTTAAATTAATGAGAAAATATCATGCCTTTGGATATGAGTAAAGAATTGGAATTGCAGATAAGGCTATATGCAGATGATGTTATACTGTATAGCGTAGGAATGAGTTGAAGGACTCGGAGCGGCTGCAGGAGGGACTTAAACAAAGTTGTCAGATGGACTGAGCACAATGGAGTGGAAAGTCAATTTGTATGTTTCACCACGAGGAAACGTCCTCTTAAGTTTAATTATTGTGTATATATGATGATAGTACCTCATGAGGAACACTGTGGATCCGTGGTACAGTGTCGGCCTCCGAATCTCGGGTTCAAACCCGGCAGAGGTAGACGGATTTTTGAAGGGCGAAAAAGTCCATTCGACACTCCATGTGGTACGATGTCGGCATGTAAAAGATCTCTGGTGATACATTTGCTATTTACCCGACAAAATTAAATAAATCTCAGCCATAGACGCCCAAGAGAGATCCAATTTACTCTGTCTGCCATCTAGCGGACCTAGAGTAAACCAGAACGTCGAAATTGACGAGGAGACAGCCAGATGGCGTCAAATCGATATGTCTGCATACGGTAGCTGAGGCCATACGATTATTATTATTATTATTATTATTATTATTATTACTATTATTATTATTATTATTATTATCGGTATATATAAGGAATGATAAGCATTGGGGTAATAATTTAAATAAAGGTTACAGATCTATTCATATGGTTATGAGAGTATTCAGTGGTTATAGTAATGATGTAAAGGAGAGGGTGTATAATTCTCTGGTAAGACCGCAGTTAGAGTATGGCTCCAGTGTACGGGACCCTCACCAGGACTACTTTATACGAGAACTGGAAACATTCTAAGGACAGCACCGCGGTTTGTTCTGGGTAATTTCCGACAAATGACTAGTGTTATGAAAACGTTTGGGCTGAGAATACTTGGGAGTAAGGAGATGATATGCTCGACTATATGATATGTTTCGAGCTGTCAGTGGAGAGTGGGCTTGGAATTACATAAGTAGACGAATCAGCTTTGGGTGGAGCTTTTAAAAGTAAGATTATAGTATAACGATAAAGTTGGAATTAAGCAGGAAAAAGTGGGGGCAAATATTCATTTATAGGACGAGGAGGAAGAGACTGGAATAAATTATCGAAGGGAATGTTCGATAAATGTCCAAGTTCTTTGAAAACGTTTAAGAGAAAAATAGATAAATCAGTGATAGGGAATTTGCCACATGGGCGACTGGCCTAAATGTAGGTCATTTATGATTGATTGACTGATCCAACACAGACAATACAATATCACATACAATAATATAGAGGAACATAGTATAATATAATATTCCCATACCCCATTTTTGTATTACCTGAAACTAGACCCCCTGTGAGTGGGGTAGTACATCACACCCACGGTATCCCCTGCCTGTCTTAAGAGGCGTCTGAAAACACCCCAAGGGCCCTTTACTTGGAATCGTGGGTTGGCGACCACGGGGCTCTCAGCCGAGTCCTGATATTGCTTCCACTTACTTGTGCAAGGCTCCTCACTTTCATCCATCCTATCCGACCTCCCTTGGCCAACTTTTGTTTTTTTCCGTCCCCGACGATATTGGAGCACTCGAGGCTTAGGAAGTATTTCATTTTTATGCCCTTCGTGGCCCTTGTCTTTCTTTGGCCGATACCTTCATGTTTCGAAGTATCGGATCCCTTCCTTTTTCATTCTGATTAGTGTTATATAGAGGATAGTTGTCCAGTTCTACTTCCTCTTAAAACAATAATCACCACCATCGCCTGAAGCTGGGTAAAGAATAATCATGTATTGTAATTTAAAATGTGTTTTAACATGAATTCTCTCCCTTAATACTATTTGTTTATTTATTACTACAATAAACTCTACAATTTAACTTATTAGCAATTGTCATCCAATTTCTAATTGTAGTTTTAAAATGTATTTATTTACTGTTTTCCTAGTAGTTAACGGTGTTACACAGTCTATAATAACATGTATATTAAAGTTCTTAATTTGAATTAGTGTTTACTTTTGTGTCAAAAGCCTTCATAAAGTTAACCTACAATTACAACATGCATTATAAATGCTGATGATGCTTGTTGTTTTAAGGGGCCTAACATCGAAGGTCATCGGCCCCATTATAAATGAACCGAAAGAATAAATGATTGCATAAAATGGTGTATTAATTATTTTATTATTGGAATGCTACATAGACAATAATTACTTGCTAACAGTGCCCTATATCAGGAATCAGACTTGATACTTACAGAATGAAAGAGCTGAATTTTCAAAAAGAAAGCCAACTTCATATACCTTTTGGAATTACTAATCGACAATCAAATCATATATCTCAAAATTGTCACTTTGTTGAAAATGCTCTCCTGCATTAGGCGTTTAGAACTGAGAACCAGTGAGTGTCACATTTTACCTCGTGTCCCATATTTCTTTAGATCCGGAGCCATGGACCTGAATATTGGTACATGAGATTGTTATATATGGCATGAATGTACAGGGTGATCCGAAAGGCCGTTAACATTTGACGAGGAAGTACGTCACGGAGTGTTGGAGGTAGATAGTAGTAACTGACACACATGATTGGCATAATATGGTATTTTACCGACATCAATATAAAGTACACAAAATGATCAACAGATGGCGCTGGACAGCAACACGTGAGGTACAATTGGCCAAGCATGCTTGTCATGATATGGGGTGTTATTGATTCCACCAACGAGTGCACAAACTGGCCAAACGATGTCACTGGACAGTTACACGTCAGTGATTCCGCATGAAAACTGCGTACGGTATAAAAGGAGCTATCGTAAGGGAGAGCGTCCGACGCGCTTGCAATCGCGGCATGTAGACGTTGCCAGAAAACGCACTGTTAATGAAGCTTTATTTACTTTATATTGATGTCAATATAACCCCATGTCATGCCAATCGTGTGTGTAAACTATTACCTCTCTACCTGTAATATACCGTGAAGTACCGCCAAATTTTATCGGAATTTTGGGTCACCCTGTATGTAGCCTCATTCAATAGACAGAGTAACAAGGCTAATATGAATACCCTTGTTTTACTTCTAGAACTGAACAATAAACTACTGCAAAGCAAATTAGACAGATAGAAAACAAATTTACTTAAATATATAGAGGAATAATATATCCGTTTTGTCTTACTATCTCCACTGGAATGTATCATCTTTGCGCCTGCGGAAACCGCTATGTGAGATAACATTGTTGTTGAAATACTGACCCGAAACACAGGTATCATAATAGCGAGAGTGAAAATTACTCGCACAATATTGAATCTTAGAGATGACAGAACCTTACCTGGCAAAGTTCTAAGATGAAATATTTCACATAGCGCTTTTAGGAGCTGCAGGAACGATATGTTATGTGACTCCATGGAAACACTCACAGCCTGGGATCAAGTCGCTCTTGTCTGAATGTCCTGAATACTCCTCCGAGAAAACTATGTCTCTAATGTCCAGCTCGCCGTCTGGAAAGGAGTAATTTTCGATCAGTTACACTGATATATTTCCTCGAAAAAATCACCAGTCCTTCTGTCCAATTAGAAGTGACTGTGTTCCTCATGAACTAGTACTGAATTGAATTGATTTGAATTAAATAGAAATGAACTGAATTGAATTGAACTGAAGTTATTTGCTCGTGGCTATAATAATGCTAGAAAGTCTCTTGCGGTATTCAACGTGAATTAAATTGAACTCCTGGTATATTACACAAAAAAATGTTTCAAGGCCTGCATAATAATATAATTTTTTTAAAAGAAGGAAACAGCAATCCTTATACAAGCTAGTGCTACTCACGTTTAACTTATATCCGTAACTTAAAATGTTCGTTGATGTATCATATATGATAAAGATTATTATTAACAACGAATTCAAAATATGCCTAGTACCATTTATCAATGCTTCAATAATGCCCTTGGGTCACGTTAATCCGACATGCGATAAACGACCAGGCAGAGGGAGATTATAATTTTAATTTGCATAAATAGTGTTTAGTTTCTATCGTAGTTCAGCGTGTAAGCGTTCGGTTCAGAGGGTTCCGGGTTCGATTACGGGCCTGGTTGGGGTTTTTAATTAATTAACGATTAATTCTGCAGCTGTTGCTTGTTAGGCCATGGCCCTCCGGGGCTGTTGCGGCATGGGGGTTTGTCTTTTTTAATTAATCATTCTGGCTCCGTTGCTGGGTATTTGTGCTTGTCCCAACACTTTCCTCTTCATATTCAGGCAAAGCATTACACTACTAAACTACCACAGAAACACGCAATACTGATTATATTGCTCCATATAGGGTTGCTGTCAGGAGGGGCATCCGACCGTCAAACAGGGACAAAATGCATTTTTGTGACATAGTCCAAACCCGCGATACAACAGATGTGGGGAAGCGGTAATGAAGAATTTGTTTTGTACATATTCTTCACGACAGTGAGGCGAAATTTGAAAAAAGAAAATGGAAGTTCGTAGTCTTCCATATAAAGCAGCCGTTGGTTATAAGGATGTGTTAAATTTTATGATCTAACGTCGCACTAACACAGTGCAAATTTTCTCGACGCTGGGATTTGAATCCGTCATCTACCGAATGAAAGCTAGCAGTTACTCAACACTAACCGCACAGCCAACTCGTTTGGTATATAAAGTTTTTTGATTATTTAATCTTCCACTGTCTGAGTATGCTAATAAGGTAGCTGTTGAATCTATCGTCACAGCTGTGGACAATGACGTAACAATTAACTGGTTAGAAATATTTACCAGACTTTGGCTTATGAGGTACGTGGGATAAATTCCTTTTCACGTTGCACCTGGCGTTTCATTAACTGTAACGAAACCAAACCGCATGGCGCAACAGATGCGAAGGGCCATGGCCTACCAAGCAACCGCTACTCACCGCAAAGACCTGCAGATTATGAAGTGTGGTATGGACAAGACGACACATCCTCTCGGCCGTTATTTTTGGCTTTCTAGACCGAGGCCGCCATACCACAATCAGATAGCTCCTCATTTGTATTCACGTAGGTTGAGGGGACGTTGAACCAAGCAGATTCAGGTGAAATTCCATAACCTGGCGGATAATCGAACCCGAGGCCTCCGGGTAGGAGGTAGGCATGCTAGTCCTACACCGGGAGCCGGCATTTAACCGGCCAACATTTTTACAAGGAAAATTGATGTGACGATCACATCCTCGGTTGAGGCACGAAATGTAATATTGGAAATAATCCATAATAACGAGGAAGCATATTGTAAAGGAGAAGAACAGGTAAATTATTCTATCTGGTGACTTTTCGAACTGGTTCGCCTCTGTGGTGTAGTGGTTACTGTGATTAACTGTCACCCGGGAGGACCGGGATCGATTCCCGGCTCTGCCATGAGTGGTACGAAGGCTGGAACGGGATTCACTCAGCCTCGGGAGGTCAACTGAGTAGAGGGGGTTGGATTCCCATCTCAGCCATTCTCGAAGTAGTTTTCCGTGGTTTCTCAGTTCTCCCTGACTTAAGATTACGGCCGCCTACTTCCCTCTTCCTTGTCTGCCCTTCCAATCTTCCCATCCCCTTACCAGACACCTGCTCAGCATAGCAAGTGAGGCAGTTGTATCCCCAGAAACAAAGTTTCACGCTCCAGGACACCGCCCTTGTGGGCGGTAAAGGTGGTATCCCTTGCTGAGTCCAAGGGAAAAACTGAATCTGGGTGGAAAATGGATTAAGAAAGAAAGAAGAAAGACTTTTCTAATTAATGCTTTGTTTAACCACAATGCAAACATTAAATTAACGCCGTTACAGGAATTGAAACGAAGGGGAGGCTCTGAAAAAATTTGGAAGTCAAATCGAAGCTCACATGTGTTGCAGTCGGTTAGACCGCATCATGTCTACCCATAAATATGAAATAATACACTTCCCGGTAGTTTCACAGAGATTACGTCGTTTATTACAACATGTTGTATTAATGTAAAAGCACAAAGCAGTTGTCATACTGTTTCCAGGAACGGAAGCTCACTCGCCAGTTAGTTAGCCACTGCCTTGTGTGTTGATGCTAATCGTTGTCTCTACTGACGCCACACGCTACGCTGTCTACTCTGGAATGGAGCCGTACATAAACTCTAGATTCTGTGGTTTTGGCCGGTCTTCTTAAAGCTCACGATCACTTGAATGAAAATAATTTATTTTTCATATTTATCCTGCCACGAACAAAACAAAGCATATGGCACCGAGCAAGTTGGTCGTACGGTTAGGGGCGCGCAGCTGTGAGCCTGCATTCGGGAGATAGTGCGTTCGAATCCCACTGTCGGCAGCCCTAAATACGCTTTTCCGTGGTTTCATATTTCCACTCCAATGCGCGGATTTTACCTTAATTAAGGCCACGTCGCTTATTTCCCAATACGAGGCCTTCCCTATCCCATCATCTCCATGAGGCCTACCTGTGCAGGTGTGACGTAAAATAAATAAATAAATAAATAAATAAATAAATAGATCTATATTATCTCCGTGTTGTTTAATTTTGTGCTGAAAAAAAATAAGCGTGAATGGAATGAGACATGTCCACCGACTGTTAGGATTGGAACAAATATTCGACAAAATTGGGAGGGATTGACAAGGAAGTGGGAAGAGAGCGGCCGTGGCCTTAAGTTAGGTACCATCCCGGCATTTGCCTGGAGGAGAAGTGGGAAACCACGGAAAACCACTTCCAGGAGGGCTGAGGTGGTAATCGAACCCACCTCTACTCAGTTGACCACTCGAGGCTGAGTGGACCCGTTCCAGCCCTCGTACCACTTTTCAAATTTCGTGGCAGAGCCGGGAAACGAACCCGGACCTCCGGGGTGGCAGCTAATCACACTAACCACTACACCACAGAGGCGGACAAATAAATATTGTAGACAAATTTAAATATCTTGGCGTGATTATAACTTGGAATGCTAACGAAAATGCATCCATAGACACTAGAACGGAAAATTTGAGACCAGCACAACAAATTACCTGGTCAAGTTAACAAGGAAAAGTCTTTTTTCGATCAAGGCTAAATTTCAACATTATTACTCCGTCGATAAGTCAGAAGTAAAGTATGCAAGCGAAACATTATTAAAACTGAATACCCAATCAGCAACAGACAAACTGCAGAAAGTTGATAGAAGTTGATAGAAGAATTCTTCGGGCAATTATTAATAATAAAACACCAGATTGATGACCAGATTGCCAAATTCAGTAGTTTACAAGTAAAGTGATACAATCATTGGCACGATGCGAAAACGTAGGATTACCAAATCGATGGCCTGGATTGAAAACCTCGTATCTCAAAAAGTTCTTCCTATCCATTATTTCCCTTAAGACTGGTCACGCCTTCCAGCCACATATTGATATTCGGTCCGTCAGAACAATTTCTGTTGAGTTCATTTTACTATGTGCGTGTGTAAAGGAAAATGAGCCTTACTGTACCATACTGAAGGAATGTATGTTTGCATGACATTTACCCACTCCTAGAGTGTGATGGATTTAAGATTCATTTTCCTTTACACACACGCATAGGAAAATGAACTCAACGAATATTGTTGTGATGGACCGCATATGAATATACGGCTGGAAGGCGTGACCAGTCTTAAGGGAAGTAATGGATAGGAAGAGCATTGTCACATTCGCCGTTTTGGCAGAAGAGGGACGATATGTTTTCTTAGGTGAAAATAATAACCCAGGATGGTATGCCGAGATTTGGACCTTGGGTCTTATTGATGGAAATTCTATGACTATGCGATTGGAGTACTTATGTCTCTTACCGATGATGGTGCAACTCCTAAGTCGTCGTAATAAAACACTGTTTTTACTTATGTGCATATTGCCAAACGCAAAAACTCCGTAAGACAATGACTTCCTCATTACTAAATAAACTTTGAACTTCTGATGTAGGTGCTGGTAGTCCGAACTAAACATTGTTCTATTGAAAATCGTTCTCAAAGGAGCATATTATACTGCTATTTTCAGTGGCGAAAGATAAAATATGCAAGACTTGTTTGTTCTGTTAAGGGGCCACACTTCGAAGTCATCGGTATTGACTGAAACAAAAGCGAAAACGAGGCATCTCCTTACAGGCCATGAAAGCTCTGAGAGGGGTGGAAGGTAACGACTACCACTATCCGTCCGCAACCGCGGCACGATTAAGGAATCATACTTCAATTGAATTCTAAACAAATGACTCATGTGCATTATTGATGGGTATACACTGAATTGCAACTAAGAATTTACATCTTCCATTCATTAAAATTGTTATTCAGTTCCGAATTTGCATTCTTGAATAATTATTGAACTTTGAAAACTGAGAGATGTATATTCCAAAAATATCCATTTTCCCAGACATGTGGTTAATTTACATTATTTTGAAGACCGAGCTCGATTGCTGCAGTCGCTTAAGTGCGGCCAGTATCCAGTATTCTGGAGATAGCAGGTTCGAACTCCACTGTCGGCAGCACTGAAGATGGTTTTCCGTGGTTTCCCATTTTCACACCAGGCAAATGCTGGGGCCAAGGTCGCTTCCTTCCCACTCCTATCCCATCGTCGCCACAAGACCTATCTGTGTCGGTGCGACGTAAAACAACTTGTAAAAAATATATATATATATATCCTGAAAAATAATTTGTAACCTGATTTAGACAAAGAGATTGCCTAAGCATAGAAAAACGTTCATTATATCTCCAAAAGCTTTTGTATGATCTTGAAAATAACAATAATAATGAATATGTGTAAAACACTAGGCTGATTCTTGTAACCCCGATTTTGAGAGAATGGTTGAAGCGATTGACAACTTAAAGCATTCCGGCGAACCCTTGGCCTGTAGATTTTCATAGTGTCTTTAAAGCATAAACATGTATTGGTGTATATTTTTAAATTATTAAAGAAAATTTAGCATTCCGATTAGCTATAGCGCTCGCCAGTACCTTCGAGGCCACAAAAACAGAACGCTAAGCTGGAGGCTTGAAAGGAGAGGTGGAAGTGGGTAGAGACGTATGTGCGGTCAGATTTTTTTCTTGAACAGTGCAAATTTTATACAAAATTCGTCGAAATTTAATTAATGTTCGGTGTCATGCCTAAAATTAAATTACAGATCACCTCATGATATTGTATTAGTGCGGCTCAAAATTGGGCAAAGTCCCAATGACAGATATTCATTCATTATTGTGTGTGAATAATCTATTCAAATATATCATAGGTGACAACATTCCCTTCATTCTGGTGGGAAAATTGTTGTTTTTGAGGAGGATTTCATAAAGGTTTGCCTGTTTCGTAACATGTTCATCGCCAAATAATTATATATTTATAATTTTATTAAATGCATTCCTATTTGACGATTCTTCAAAACTCGTCGCTTATATAAAAATATGCCAGAAAACCCACAAAAATGGAATTCGCGGATTTTTTTGTAAAAAATCCTTGGTGGCAACTACCTCTCTTCAGATGATGAGCGCTCAAATATTATTGAACTAGCAGGTAGAATTTTAGCACATCATAATATCGTGATTGAAATTTATATCAAAAAGGTTCACTTCTGCGAAAGATGTCATTACTTTCTCGAACGTTCCCATCTGAAAGTCACTGGGCTCAAAACCATTCACTAACGTAAACATATTAATATTGAAGGTGAATTCTAGCTACTTCAATTTCCTACATAATTCTTGTATTCCCTGGAATTAATAGTTTGCCCCCACATGTTTTATTCTTAAAATTGGAGCCATAGTTACGCTCCTTAGAAATCGGAACGTTTCCTAACGGCTCCTAAACGGAAGCAAAATAGAGCCTAATTTTAGGAAGTACGTTTTAAAATTATATAGATTTGAAAATAACAAGTGAAGATAAAGCTGGACAGAGAGCTCCGATCCCTCGAATCGACTTAACAATACACAATGAAATTTTCTTTCAAGAGGCATCAATTTCCAATTTGCTTGGTATTTTTTATCACAATCAATACAACCTCAAGGAGCGTGTAGGTCTCTATTTAACTCAGCCAGTTTTAAGCCATGGTCTTTTAGACTTTGCAATGTCAAGAGAGCGATAGGTTGAAGTTACGATAGTGCCAAAAGTTAATTGTACACCAATCAAGTGGGTGCGTGGTTCGGGAGATAGTGATTGTGAACCCCATTGTTGGCAGCCCTGAAAATGGTTTTCTGTGTTTTCCTATTTTCACTCCAGGAAAATTCAGGGACTGTTGTTTAAATAAGGCCAAGGTCCCTTCCTTGACACTTCTAGCAATTTCCTATCTCATCGTCGCAGTAAGAACTACCGGTGTCGGTGTGAGGTAAAAAAATTGTAAAATGATAAAATAGAAGAAATGGCGTATATAAAATGATCCAATAAATATTTACACCATTTACCGTCATGTATTTTTTTTTTGCTAGGGGCTTTACGTCGCACCGACACATATAGGTCTTATGGCGACGATGGGATAGGAAAGGACTAGGAGCTGGAAGGAAGCGGCCGTGGCCTTAAGTAAGGTACAGCCCAAGCATTTGCCTGGTGTGAAAATGGGAAACCACGGAAAACCATTTTCAGGGCTGCCGATAGTGGGATTCGAACCTACTATCTCCCGGATTCAAGCTCACAGCCGCGCGCCTCTACGCGCACGGCCAACTCGCCCGGTCCGTCATGTCTTGACGGCTTTCAACTGATAATAATAATAATAATAATAATAATAATAATAATAATAATAATAATAATAATAATAATAATAATAATAATAATCAGTCGAACCGAACGACCTAAAATATGTCCCAAGACTTTACATGGATTAGTAACACCACTGTCAACAAGAACAGAGGATCTCATCGATGAAACTGAATACCCTACGGCACGATGGGTGTTTCCAATAATGTTGAGAGTTATTGGTTTATATGGTCAGATAATTTTACAATAGTAAACACAACTCTTTGTGTAATTATTTGAGTGATGTTCTGTTTAAATTTCATAAAATGTAATTTAGCTCTTGTGAAACAAAACCATACACTTGTTTGACAGTGATCGGTTCTATATGAGCATTCATTTAATTATAAAGAATTCCCTCCAATATTTTAAATGTGAGAGGTAAAATTTAGATAGGATAGTGACTACCAATAATTGCAACATTTTCATATTTTTATTTAGGACACACTCTAGTGAATACAATTTACCGATGGAAAGATTTGTCATGTTTCTCTTTTTCCTTTTCCTTTTCTTTCTTTCATTCTTTCTTCCTTTCTTCATTTACCCGATTAGTGAATACGACAAAAACTTATGTTCAGAAGCTCTGGCCCATATTCTCGGAACATAATCGTTCCTTTTAAACAACTAACGCTTGACTCCATTCATCCATCCATTACTGTTTCTCTGTCTGAATGGCTTGAAGTAAACCCGGAGAAGTACTGTAAATCCATGATCAATGTTATAATCGGTGTAAAATTAGGAGTAGATAAGAAATTGCCTGCCTTAATGAAATTTGGTAGGAAGTAAGTAAGTATGAAGAGGTTGAGTAGCCTAATGTAATATGGTTAGAGAATTAGCCTCGAACCTCTTTTCATCTTTTGGAGAGAGGTAAGAAAATCTCCAGTCTCATTTTGATAGAAGATTGCGAGAGGGAAAAGGAGGTTGACACTGGAGAAAGTGGGGATGTTGGGCATTTCATTACAAACCTATATCCGTTCAGCACTGGCGCATGGTCTTTAAAACTAAGGCCACATATTTTTATACTTCGTGGGCGAATGATCAGAGGTTGAAAACCGGTTTCTCTGTGTACTTTGATATCCTCTTATCTAGTTTGACTTCGCAATCTCGGGTAGCGTTATCAGTTATAGAAGCGGAAATAATAGCCGTTTGTTTCTGTCAGGCCTAGCGAACTATGGCCAGTGAACAAGGAAGTTAGCGTATAAGAGGGTTACTGGAAAACGATTGTGAAGGAGATGTATAATCAAACCCTGACGAATCAGACAAGGAAAAGAAAGACAAAGTGATTCACGTGCAGAAGAAAAGACTACAGCAAATTTTGTAAAATGTCTTTATATATTTTAAGCCATACTAAATTTTCATGCCAGGAGGGTACTGTTTCCAAATAGTTTATGAATAACAAATTCATTAATAGAATTTCAAGCCCGGAGTGATTATTTTTGAAGGAAATTTTTTGCATTTGGTGTTTTGCTATTTTAGAATACAATTAAATGTCTAACAATTTCAAATTCTAGACAGTAGTACTTTTTGTTATGTAATATATACTTCCATTACACATTTTAGTGTAACGTTTAGAATTTTAAGTGCGTTTGTAAAATGTAGCACAAATGCTTGATTTACAATTTTACCAGTTATTCATAAACCTTTTAAACTACTAAACAATTAAAACAGTTAGTTGCTTATTTTTTAGAAATAAGATTTTAAAAATTATACATGGGCGTGTGAAACTAGGCGCCAGCACTCAAGTGATAAGGTAGAGCACCAGTGCTGCTAGGATTTCGCCGTTCGAGAGGTGCGTGCTCCTATGAACAGAAGGAAATGGTGGAGGCCACGCTGCCAGGGCTAAGATTGTCGTGCTGATGAGACGACAATGTGAAGGAAAGTGATCGCAGATACTGAACATGACTCTGAAAATACTAGGCGAATCCCGCAAGTGATGTCCTCCCTGTATCGGCAAACGGTAGCTGGTCACCGTTACATCGTTCCTGTACGTTCGTCGAAAACCTTCAGTTTTCATGACAGATTGAAAAAATTAAATAATAAAAAATCCCCATTATTTATTTAAATTTTTCTACTTTTATAATCCTGTAGAAACTAGGTTTAATGTGCTTACTGGATGAATCAGCCGCGCCTAATTTTCTTTCAACGTATGCAACCCGCGTACAGCTTTCGCAACATAAGACAGACCCCGAAAATATTCTTAAGTCTGACGCAGAATTGGTCCCTGATAATGAACAGGAGAACAGCCCATTACAGGAAATGCTGGGAACTGTGATTTCGACGCACCGATTGGTTGCTGTCATATCTCCCGAGTACTTCACTGTATCATTGCGTGTGAATGAGAGGGAGAGGAGCAGACGAATTTAGTGACTGGTTGAATGCAACACAACGTGGTGCTCACGATGAAACATCGCGTGTTCATTGTCGAGTGTTATACGAAGCACGATTCGTGGAAAACCTATGTGGAATTGTTTGCGCAAGAGTTTAAGACTGGACGTGTTTTGAAAAAAAAACCAGCAGAAAAGTCTGCGATGCGAAACATAGTGGCAAAATGGCCTACAACGGGCACTTTAGCGAATAAGAACCTAATCTAACCGAAAGGAGTTCGAACAACAGAAAGCATTGCTGGAGTGAAGGAAAGTCTGGAAGGGAGTCCGACGAAATCTCAATGCCGTTTATCTGTGCAAATGGAGATGAAGAGATCGTCGTATCGAAAAATTATTGAAAATGACCTTTATCTGTATCCTTACAAATTTACTGTTGTGCTTACGTTAAAGCGTCCAGACGAACCTTCACGTCTTGAGTTTTACCGGTGGTTTCTGGGTGAAGTAGCGTGAGGACTTTTGGACGCTCAGTTCTTCATCTCTGTGATGTTCATTAACCAGAGTCAGTCCCGAATCAGTCCTACTGTAAATAGGCCTACTTTCCGGGCGACTTTAAATTTGTCCTCTCGGTATAGTCATGCGACTTCCTAGAGAAATGTTATGAATACACAATGTAATCCGGTACATGGGCGTTAGTGGGTTGTTCAAACCGACAAATAATTTCAGAAAATTAATTCGATATGTACCGATATTAAATGTTGATAAAACTATTGAAAAGGGCAGGTGAAACAGTATGACTACGATAGTCGTTTCAAGACGAGTTATCTGACCTGCAAAGTAATCAGATCACTTCGTGGACTTTTGCTAAATCTGCACTTGGGTTAAGACTGACTTAAGACCCGTCAATTAAGATCAGGAGGTATCGTCCCTCCAGGTAATGACTGCCAGCTTAGGACCCGCTGTAAGGACACAGGAGTTTTCTAAAAACAGCCACTAATTAGTGAAATAATGTTTTTTTTGTCGATTAAATTTAATCGTATTTGTGTGAGTACTGATTGACTCATCCTAGGTTAAATAACTCCTGAATGTACATCTCTTTGTCAACCAGTTGATATCTAGTTTTGCAGACAGGTGAAGAAGTTTCTGAATTGTCTACAAAATTATTCATGTTTGATTTAAATTGGACGAGAAATTTCATCTCTTGAAGGTACTATCCAAATCATCAGTTGCTTGCACTGGTACGTTTACATGGGTCTGCTGTATGTTGAAATACGCATAGTTTGCATCGAAATGATCTAACAACAGAGATTTGTCCTTGCATGTAATGTAATTCGTATCCCTATGGAAGAATTGAAACGCCCATGTGCGAGTGGAAAGACTGCCGTAGTAATGTTAATGTGTTTGTACGACGAATATCATGCAACGAAATGTATTGTTACAAATCCGGCATTTGATCCTGCTTGTCGTAGAGGTAATTTTACTTCCGAGTACAACAAAAGAAGCTGCAGAAACAAGAAACTTGCCTTATTTTGCAAGTAATTTTCCATTGTTCATTATAAAACTAATTTCGGATTGACTTACTGCATAGAATTACGATCATATTATTTAAATAATGAAATTAAGTTAAAATTTTCTCGAAAATGCTTGAGAGGTGTAACGTACTGCTTCAACAATATATTCTTCTTTTTTCTTTGCTAGTTGCTTTACGTCGCACCGACACAGATGGGACAGGAAAGGCCTAGGAATGGGAGGAAAGCGGCCGTGGCTTAATTAAGGTACAGCCCCAGCATTTGCCTGGTGTGAAAATGGGAAACCGCTTCAGGGCTGCCGACAGTAGGGTTCGAACCCACTATCTCCCGGATGCGAGCTCACAGCTGCACGCTCATAACCGCACGGCCAACTCGCCCGGTAGTAGTATATTCTTGAGGGTTCTCCACACCTCTGTCAAGTTTAAAATAAATCAGTTTCCTGAACGTTTGACTCTCTTCTTGTCAGAGATCCTGGTACAAAATTGGAAAGATTCAAGGCAACTAAACGCCAGTAAACCTAACATAACATGGTGAGACCAAGATGTGTCTTTTAAAGTTGAGAATCTTTCTATCAACTCTTCAAATTTATCACGAAGTTTGGGTTTACGTTTGTGCACAAAGTGTCGTTGGTTTACATTAAAAGGACGATTACAGCTTGCCGAAAATTTGAAGTTTGGGACAAGGGATGTAAATATTCCTTGATGTAAGTTATCGATCATCATATATGGGCAACAAAATAACCCTGCTATAACAAGTGAACCGTCTGTAGTGAGCAATTTATTTGTAGTATATAATTTATGATATATTGTAAGCGGTGTAAAAGATGCAAAACAGTACTATCTACCAAATAACACAAGGAGTGCTATTGTACGCATGATTGACAATTTAGACACGATCAATCAAAAAGTTTCTTTACGTCGCACCCACACAGATAGATCTTACGGCGACAATAGGACAGCAAAAAATTTACGAGAGGGAAGGAAGCAGCCTTGGCCTTAATAAGGTACAGCCCAAGCATTTGTCTGGTGCGAAAATTAGAAAAACCACATAAACCATCTTCAGGGCTGCCGGCATTGGAGTTCAAACCCACTATCTCTCGAATACTGGATACTTGCCGCACATAAGCGACTGCAACTGTCGAGCTCGGTACAATTTAGAGAAGTACCATAATTGAATGCCTTTGCTGATAGGACTTAGTGCTTACTGTGCACTACAGTTTCTGGTATGCGCTAGAACAATTTTGTTACCTTCATTGACCTGTCTCTGTCTTATCCTTGGCTTTGACAATAATGAAAGTGACAAGTATGAGTGATACTAGTAATGCCATTCCTTACGCAGCCAGTCCCTGCTATGAATGGTGTTAAATGTTGCTCATAGGGTCGGTTGGTGCATGCATTTCAGTGAGCTTTGCAGAATGGTAGGTACAGTAATTACAACTTCTTGGTTGGTGAGGAAGGCAACGGGAAACTACGTCGCTCCGCATTTCCCTAGTACGCCTTTTCAGTAAAGCCTAGGCCATCTATGACAGCTGATGGCGGAGCAGTTGAAGATCCAACCAGCCTTAGGACTGAAGACTGAACATACATGCTTACCGTAATTGAACTGATTTGGTTGAGAAAAAAGTGACTGTTTACAATATCAAATATTGTAAGGCTAATGACATATCGTCGCCCCTATGTCAAAAAACCACGAATGTGACAATGCTCTTCCTATCCATTATTTCCTTTAAGATAGGTCACGCCTCCCAGCCACATTTTGATATACAGTCTATCAGTACAATTTTTTTTAAGTTCTTTTTCCTATGCCGTGGCCACTTGTGAGCCGAAACCCATTCTGCATCCACCGGTCGGATGTTGTCTCTTAGCATCGCTAATGAGGTCAGACGATCGCGGTAGACTTGCCACTCAGGTATCCCGACAACGAATAATCAAATGGATTGAGGTTGGGGGACAGCGGATGCTAAGCATGACATGCCGCAATTGGAGGCGCATTTGACGCCCTCTCTCAAGACTGCTCCTTTTATACCGTTTACGGGTCTCATGCGGTATCGCTGACGTGTTGCTCTCCAGCGCCATCTGTTGGCCTGTTTATGCACTTGTTGTTGGTGTCAATAAAACGCCACGTCATGTCAAATATATGCAGCCATTTGTATCTGATATGTTGCTATCCAGCGCCATCTGTTGGTCACTTTGTGTACTTTATTTTGGTGTCAATAAAACCCCATGCCATGTCATGGTTGTCAGTTATTACCCCTCTACATCCAATAATTCTTAAAGTACTGCCTCGTCAAATGTTAACGGACTATTGGGTCACATGTATATGCAAACGAGCCGAAACAATACGAACTACGTGTTCTTCAAAAATATATTTTTCTGAACAGTGGATATGTATGAAGATGGAAATCATGAATCACCCATTATAACTGACAATCATCATCAACATCATCACCATCATCAACAACATCATGTAGTCAAGTGAGACGCAATCAATCAACAATTTGTCTGCAGTTTGCTCTATTGTTAACGTTTTCATGTCCTTCCTCATTGCTTCTAAACCAGATTCCACTTCCTAAGTCTTTCTGATCAGAGGTGGTCCTGGTGGTTTCTGCTAGTGCTCTTCTGATATGATTTTCGTCTCTGCGAAGAACATCGCTTAACCAGCTCATTTTCTGGCTTGTTGCAATTGTTACAAAGGAGGAGTCTGGTGCAGACTTTTCTGAATTCTCGATTACATTGAAATAATTATAAGCAAGGCTAAGTAAGAGATCAATAAAATATATACTACTATGATGAATATTAGATATCTGAAATTTAAGAAAGTGAATGGATCAGATATTTCACCATCATATTCCTTCTGTAGACCAACAAGTTATCTTTGAGGTGTAAAACATTACATCCCCTTCATAGCTGATGTAGTGACCAATCACTGGCTAACTTTCTGAGTTTCGTCTTGTCGGAGCATCATGGTAATCAATGTAGTGCGAGTTTCTGGCAGTTCTCCAAATTTTGCTAACATTATACCGAGACAAGGGAGCTCTACAGCAGTCATATAAAGAAAGAGTCTGGTAACTTTCAAGGAGAGCAGTGAATTTTATTTGTACCATTGCCCTCGTAAATATTGACTGCAAGTTCGACTGGAAGAATAGAAACTAGTCTCTGAACGACTCATCAGTTCGAGGATATGGAGACATATACCTACTATGTAAATACACATCCAGGTAAGATACCTGATAATTAAAATACCTGATTGTTCCTATACTTGAGATACGACATTCTTGAATAAAATGATCTATGAAGAAAATCGCTTCTTACAGATACTGCCAAACTAGAGTGGAGCAGAATACCGTAAAGGAATAATAAGAAATATAGATGAAATAAAGAGAAACTAATTAGTTGGACGGCAGTTGAATAGTTTTTAATTGGAAAATGAGTAATGATATATTTAAAAATGACGTTTATATATATTTGCTAGCAGTGTTATCACTAGATTAGATAAGAGTGGTGGAAGTGGTGGTGGAAGTGGTGGTGGAAGTGGTATTTTTGTTTAAAAGGAAGTACAGCTAGGAAACCATCTTCTATATAACGCTAATCAGGTAGAAACAATCGAAAGGGTCCAACATTTCGAAGAATTAAGGTATCGGACAAAGAAAACAAGGGCCACGAAGGGCGTCAAGATGAAAGACTCTCTTGCCCTCGAATGGTCTAATAGCGTCGGGGTCAGTAAAGAACACAAAATGGCCAAGGGAGGTCGAATATGACACATGAAATTGAGGAGCCTAATGCAAGTGAGTGGAAGAAATTCAGCTAAGAGCCCCGTGGTCACCAAGCCCACGCTCCAAATTTGAGAGTCCCTGCCCTACCGCTGTACGTTCTATAATCAACTTAGTGATCAACAAATCGAGCCACTATTGTAATTTAATGCACGATGTTATTCCCTTGTTAAGTTGGAACCTATTCCAGTTGCCATATCTGAAGCGTTGCCAAACTTTGATGCCGTACAGTTAGAAGCGCGCAGCTATGAGATTGTATCCGGGAGATAGTGGCTTCGAATCCCACTGTCGGCAGCCCTGAAGATGGTATTCCGTGGTTTCCCATTTTCACACCAGGCAAATGCTGGGGTTGTACCTTACTTAAGGCCACAGCCGCTTCCTTCCTATTCCTAGGCCTTTCCAGACCAATCGTCGCCATAAGACCTATCTGTGTCGGTGCGACGTAAGAGCACAAAAAAACAAGCAACTTTGACTCTCCATGGCATTATCGGTCATGTTCCGCGTTGAAAGAAGGTGTTTGACTTCCCGCTTTACACACTAAGCGTTGTTGCATTCTTTCTGAAACAACCTTTATGAAAGGATAATTTTATTTCTGGAGATTTAATGGGTCGATTTTAACAACTGAATCCTATAAATTAGAAAGAATCTAAGACCTAAAATGAAAATTTTAGATTTTTCAGTTTGAAAAGGTTCTACGTAACAGTACATGTCTAAAGGGCTTGTAGCCAAAATGTTAGAGGAGGTAGTTTTTATAACAACCTAAAAATGGAACTTCTTGTGCCGACAGTACTGCGTGTAATAAAATAGTGTCTAAGTTCCACTTTTGTTCACTAGATAGAGCAACTTTCATTGTGATCAGATAACTTTAGACAGACTTCGGTTGATAATACCAGAGTGCAGATAGATGTTTGTGCTGAAAGAGTTAGAACATTTAATAATATTTAGCTGACAGAACAACCTTATATATATATTTTTTTTGCCAGGGGCTTTACGTCGCATCGACACAGATAGGTCTTATGGTGACGATTCATATATTGTTGCAGGCTAAATATGGTGTAAACTGATTTCAGCGGCAGGTAACATTGTGAATACTAGATAGTTTAATATTTCTCAAGATTCTTGGATTAGGATCGTAAATGGAAATCGGTGAGTTTATTGTAAGGAAGTCATTTATTGACATTTCTACCCGAAAAAAATTGCAAAAACTTGAAGACTACGTGATATCACCGAAGGAGAAACAGCTACTTGAATGCATAAACCTAATCACAAGTGACAAGAAAAGGGACTTGCTATAAATGATACCTTATTTGTCAGAAATACTCAAACGATACAATTGCACAATTTCACGGTGAAGGTTAGAAGTTTTGAGTGTACTAAAATTGTGTCTATCAACATTACAAATATAATAAGTTTGATAACGAAAGTTGAGGCAGTGATTAGTTACAGGAACAGATCTATGCTATTTTTTTTTGCTATTTGTTTTACGTCGCACCGCCACAGATAGGTCTTATGGCGACGATAGTACAGGAAAGGCCTAGGAATGGGAAGGAAGCGTCCGTGGACTTAGTTAAGGTACAGCCCCAGCATTTGCCTGGTGTGAAAATAGGAAACCACGGAAAACCATCTTCAGGGCTGCCGACAGTGAGGTTCGAACCCACTATCTCCCGAATACTGGATACTGGCCGCACTTAAGTGACTGCAGCTATCCAGCTCGGTAGATCTATTCTTAATTTAAGGTTTTCATTCATGCTTTTTTTCCAGTGAAGTATTTTTTCCTTACAATTCTACTTGCTTAATGTATTTCTGCGTATCTGCGTTTTATAAAAATTTAGTGCTAATATATTTTAAAACGTTATCATGTAATAAATATTGATTTTCTGCCTTTTTCTGGTTTTATATTTTTGCATTTGGACGCTTTTGAAACTGTTATGTCATTCGGGACCTCTGGCTGACTGGATTCCAAAACAAGTCTCGGAGGGATGGACTTCTTCGGAAAAATGTCCTTAAAAGTGGAAAAAAAATCTAACTCCTTAATCGTTAAATATATCGAGTAGGTGGTGGTGGTGGTGGGGGGGATTTGTTTATTCGATCCTCGAACCACATACTTTGTTAAAGTACAGGCCGATTTGAAGACAGCTAATAAAATCATCCTGAAGCATCATGAAGGCTATATCTATTGACTTAGCATCAGATATTTGTAACGTAACATGACGTGACTGCGACGTAATGTGAGGTATTTGGAATATTATTCGGATATTAGCCAGTTCATGGAATTCCCTACCTTAGGCCAATGAGGGTAATGAATTCAATTAAAAAATTTATGGTGGCAGATGCGATATGTACGCGTTTAAGCTGAGAAACAATTGATGTCAACAAATGTCATAAAATGATGTAAATTCTTTTAAAATTCAAAAAAATTACGGAAGGAGCACTAAACCACTCATTCCGAATTAAGACAACCTACAGCCACGTGCGTGTTTTCAATTTTCCGTTGAATGAATATCCAGAAACTTTTCTTCTATAGCTAGTTGTATTGTTGTTTCATGCAACGAAATTAATTTCCTCTAATCATTACAATAATAATACAAAATTCTGAAATCAACCCCAATACATAACAACCATCTGGGTAACATAACATTTATCCAGTCCCGTGGTCTAGAGATTACATGCTTGCCTCTCACCTAGACGCTCCGGGTTCGATTCCCGACCAGGTCGGAGACTTTTGCCTGTATCTGAGGGCTGGCTCGAGGTCCACTCAGCCTGCGTGATTACAATATGAAGAGCTATCCAACGGTGAGATGGCGGTGCCGGTCTAGAAAGCCAAGAGTAACGCCCGAGAGGATTCGCCGTACTGACCACGCATCACCTAATAGTTTGCAGATCTTCAGTATGAGCAGCGGTCGGTTAGTTCTCTTTTCTTTACAATAATCTTTAACCATCAGCTGTAAGTTATATTGCAATTAGTGTGTGTTTGACAGACTGGAATGGTTTTATGTTACATTTTACTAAGTCGACACTGGCAAATATGGCTTCCTTCTTAAGAACTTGTTCGTCCAGTGGAGCAAATTACGAAACCAAAAAACTCAAGTCACATAAAATCAAAATCATGAACATTGACAAATCAATTACTTTAATGTTCATACCACGGTCATCTTATCACTGATTTTAATCACCTAAAATGTACACTCCAAATAATTCTGAAATGGAAAGTGCTGATGATGTGATGTATTCACAGAAATTAGTGTAACCAAGGTGGACTTACATGAGACAATTCTTTCCAGTGTTCATGACTGTAGGCCATAAACTGATTTTAATCATTTTAGAATGTGTATTTATTATAGAATTTTGCAATTTTCAAACAGAGCCAAACCTAATTTTATTAACAAAATGAAACTAAAGAAAATTATAAGATCAATGTCCTTTTTCAGGATTCTAGTACAAATAATTTACGAACTATCATAATTTGAAAAATGGTAATATTGGCAGTTGTCTGCCCCATGTTTCGGCATTAACCTAAGACAAACATGTGAATAAACAAATTGTTTGTATTCCGTAGGAAAAATAGAATGGATCTTCAATTGTTTTGTTTAAAATGACGGCCACCAGCTTCAATATACGCTTCCAGAATGTCGTGTGTAATATAATTAAAATATTCCCTTCTGTTGGGTGCTAATGGTAATACAAAGAACATAAATGAAATTAATTGCCTCTCATTTGGGCGTTACATGTAGCATGAAATTTATAATTTGAAGAAAATGCAGATATACTGTCACTATAGGATCCCCCAATTTAGAATGTGAATAAAAAGAACAATACGAATAATAAAAATGATACAGCATGAAATATTACACTGGGGTCGTGTTCATAGAGCTGCAAAACTTGTACTCTGCTGATTGTTCCATACTACTCTCCCACGAACACGAGCAAACAGGTAGGAACTGCACCTAGGTTTTACTATAATAACTTCTCCTATAATTAAAAACAAAATATATATTGTTGCCTAACCAAAATTTGCACTTCATTAACACAGAATAAATATAAGACAGCAACACACTCAATAAATGTTTAGCAAAGCAAAGCAAAGCAAAGTCACCTCCGTACAGGCCATGAAGGCCCTTGGAGGAGTGGAAGGTAAAGGCTTCCACCATTGTTAACCGCGGCACGTGATGGGGTTGAGTGGTTAGCCCGGCCGCATTTGCCCCCAGGAATTAACCTGATACTCATTGTAGGCTGAGTGAACCTCAGGGCCATATGCACCTCTGGAAGTGGAAATCTCGTTTCGTAAATTTTACGACTTCCTGACGGGGATTCGAGCCCACGTCCTTCCGGGCGAACCGAGCACGCCTTTACCGCCTCGGCCAGGCAGCCTATCAATAAATGTTTACATTCATTAAATCTATGACAAGAATATTAGGAAAAGACAGTGAGGACTTCACTACCATTTGTGGTGAGCCCCATGACCAATAGTTACAAAGCATATCGTCGTTGCCGGGACGAAACCTCCTATGTGATAATATTTTTGGAGATATGCTGACCCGCAGCACATACGTTATGAAGAGCGAGAATACCTTGACCACATTCACACAATATTGCACCTTAGAAGACAGAACCTTACCGGCCAAAGTTCTGAGCTAAAATATTTCACATAGGAGGTTTCGTCCCGGCAGCGACGATATATTCAGAAAATTTTGCCCTTCACTGATTCCGTGAATCATAATAAATTGCCCGCAATCACTATCAACACATGGTATATCACTTTAATATTGTACCTCTTTTTCCACTGACACGAACACTTGGCGTTAGAGACACTTTCGCTTGAACAAACACACGCTGTTAGTCTATGCCTTGAGACCGTGCCATACATTACCGAAAGTTGCCATAAGATATAAAAGACCGTGATCAGTACCTTAGCCCAAGAGTTGTATAAGTTAATAAACAAAGAACACTGCTCCGTTCGTCCATGATCAAACGTACACTCGTTAATCTTCACAGTAATGTTCAAGACTCATCGTAATGTTAACTGGATCGTTTTCTCTAAAAGTATCTGTAGACTACGCCTCCCCACCACATTCTCGATATCTTCCAACTTCTGCCGTCTGTCTGTCCGATCATGATCGAGAGAGATACCGTGCTATGGTAGCACATGGCTATATCCCTAACACGCATGTCGAAGCATGGACTCTCCGCGTGACTCACCAAAGTTTTCGTTGGATAATTTTCTAAACCTGGAAATAGCTGTATTTTCCCAACCGCCTGTACAAAACAAATTATTAATATCTACCATGGCGACCTTCCAAGTTCAAATATTAACACACCAATAAAATAGTAATACTAAAAAAACTGATAACAGTAATCACAATAATAACAATAAATGCAGTGTAGGAATGTGATATATAAACCATAACACATGAAAAGTTCGATACTCACGTCCTTTAGTGTATGTTCAGAAGCTAATATTCTGGTTGCATTCCATTTAAGGTATCATACACAATCAACACCGGAATTTTCTGCATTTTTCAAAAGCGAATACCTAGAACACAAGTACATTTTTATTCTGCAGAAAACAGCTTGTTCCAAATTGTTAGATGCACAAAAAGGGAAGTATTTATGTTTCAAAAATTTCCGTAATTGTCTTCTATTCAGTGTGGGTTACTTTTTATGAAAATAATCATATTTATCGACATATTTCTGAACATAATATTGTGCTGCGTAATATAAGAACATTTACTAATTACTGGCATCATAAAAGATATACTTTTAAACCACACGCTCGTAAAATTATCTATAAACTAACATAGCTGGAAGTGTGACTCCAGTATCGCATGCAGCACTTGGTGTCAGATATCTCGAATTTATTCGGCATTTTCAAATTATCCAATCTTTTTCTTGTACCACTTTCCCCACACTCTAGTGGGTTCGTGAGTGTGGACTGTGTCAAACATGTGGATCCGGCCGTGTTCTACGGCAGGATGCCCTTCCTGACGGCAACCTTATATATTCAATACTTCGTGCTTCTGTACTGGTTGGTGGTGTGATGTAGTGTGAACAGATTGATGACAGGTCAAAGAGATCACCATATTATTGCGGCCAGTGATTGCGGACGGGTCTTTGAAGCCTCTGTTTTTACGTACTGACTTAGTTTTCAGCTTGTTATGCTGTCCGTCAGCTAGGTAGTGTCTTAAATATTTCCCTCCTTAACTTCATAGGGTAGTGGGATATTCGATGTTAGTGCCTATATTATTTCCCTTTTTGCGATCATTGTAATCATGAAAGGAACCTATGTACACGAGAAGTATTACGCGCACGACTGGAGGCCATGGTCAGAATGCCCCACCCATGGCAACGTGCTTTGGATGACGACAAAGTAGTTCAATATCTATACGCAGATTCATTATCTTATGTGCCACATGGGTAAAAAGACCTGAGGAATCTCGTAGTTTCTCAGCTGATAGTAGGTAACAGCCGATAGCAGGTGACCAGCAACGAGATTTGTCGGTTTCATCACCTCGTGTTACCTTGATCAATGATAAAATTGTAAGCGAGATTATGAGTTCCAAACAGCGTAGTCATGGATTATAAAATATCGCTCTCGCTGCAGCTTGCTATCTCTAAACCTAAAGCATGTAAAAAAAATAGTATCGGATATGTACAGCTAATCTCAGGAGCTCCAATGCAGTGTTGCCAACTGATATTTATCAAGATCCGCTAAATGATATAAAAAATCCGCTAAAATTCCGCCAAGAAATCCGATCTCAAATAATGAGCAATAAAAATGAGCAATAATAATAATAATAATAATAATAATAATAATAATAATAATAATAATAATAATAATAATAATAATAATAATAATAATAATAATAATAATAATTTTAAAAGTAAATGTCTGCACTCATCTGATCTGTGAGTTTCACTGGGATTAACCCCCTGCCTGCGAGCTAAAACTTGTAGGCGTTTTACTGCCGGGTGCAAACTACTGTAGGTGAATCCCCTACCTCAAGGGCCACACAGAACAGGCCAGTTCATTAAACGGTCTTCCTACATAGTATATATATAATTGCTACTTTCGCACAGTTTTATTATCTGTCGTCATTCGTCAACTAACAGATAAGTAATCTTTCCCACGCATTACAAATTTATGGTACCATGATCTCATAACATCAGATCCAAATAACATGTTTTCCTCATGTGATTGCTAGCACCTGACAAGAAATACGGAATAGTTCTGAGGCAGACTGGAGTACAAATTAAGAAAAACGTAAAATGGATAAAACGCTAAATTCCGCTAGGCCCTATAATAAATCTAGGATTCCGCCAAAAAATCCGCTCTCCGTTAAATGATATGTCCGCTAAGTAGGCAACACTGCTCCAATGTGGATGTTAACATGGAGTGGATCATTCACTTCCTGACGGATACCGGCATTAGTGATTAATTATGCACAGACCGGTTATCACAGGTACCGAGTGACAGTTAATTGGATATTTCTAGTGATTAAGCAGACTTAGTTGCTCAGACGGTTGAGGTGCTGGCCTTTCGAACTCAGCTTGGCAGGTTCGATCCTGGCTCAGTCCGGTTTTATTTTAAGCTGCTCAAATACGTCAGCCTCGTGCCGGTAGATTTATTGGCACGTAAAAGAACTACTGTGGGATAAAATTCCGGAACATAAGCATCTACGAAAACCGTCAAAGGTATTTAGTGGGTCGTAGTCCGACTCGTTGGCTGAACGGTCAGCGTACTGGCCTTCGGTTCAGAGGGTCCCGGGTTCGATTCCCGGCCGGGTCGGGGATTTTAACCTTAATTGGTTAATTCGAATGGCACGGGGGCTGGGTGTATGTGTTTTCTTCATCATCATTTCATCCTCATCATGGCGCGCAGGTCGCCTACGGGAGTCAAATAGAAAGACCTGCACCTGGCAAGCCAAACCCGTCTTGGGATATCCCGGCACTAAAAGCCATACCACATTTAATTTCAGTGGGTCGTAAAAATAATAACATTATTATTGTCTAACGATTAACGGCTGACACTAAAAGGGGAGTAACTGAAAGGAGAAATACTTGATACATGAATGAAATGAGTACACTAAAGGCACGAACATTGCATTCCTACGCACTGTGCTTAGGAAGACTAATACATGGAGCCAGAGATGGTACTGCTTTGAAAGTTATTACATTGTACAGTCTGCTAAGGAACCTCGTAATTAGAGGTTCCAAATTTGAGATCGATATTTTGAAAACCAGTACTCTTACGAGTTACAATAGTTAGAGTGCAGCAGTGTAATTTATTACTGCAGGGCCTGAAATATCCGGTCTACATGGGTTAGTAGCCTCCCATCGTCTATGTTTGAAGAGAAATGTGTTTCGACAAACAAAACCTCCAGTATCCGTGTCCCAGAAATTAACGTGAAACGATCCGACCAGGAGTCGAAACCAGAGCAATCTGAACCGAAGGTCTCAACGCTGACCATTTATCCAAAGAGCAAAAGTTCAATTCTTTGCATATAATTTGTAAGTCTTGAAACATTTTCTTAGCAGACAACGTTGGGTTTCTATGTTACAAGAAACAATTAAAGCAATTTCGCCAATTGTGACGAAAGTCAAAGAGCTAAAGTTCCCAGTACACATTCAAATTGTGAGTAATGGGTAGTACTATCAAACACAAAAAGCAAATTTAGAAAAATAACTTTTGGTCTAAATTCAACTCCATAAGCATAGCCTTGTTTACTTATTCGTTTTCTTTTTTATTCAAATATTTGCACTGTATTTAAAAATTCAAGTTTCTCTTAGTACATAACAACTTAAATATAAACCGTGAAGTCACAAGTTATGTGTGTATTTCACGTACTAACGTGTTCATTGCAATCTGTGAGCCACTCTTCGCACAGTTTACAATATAAAAGTTGTATAAACTATTGCCAACGCGCACATTCGTTCTGCATTCAATATGCAGTAAATCGAATAGAATGCGCAGCTATTTAGTTAATGGCACTATAAACTTTCAGAGTTCGTTGTGATATAATCACTGCGCGATGATGTGATCAGGGATGTGGGGTCTCTCTATAGCCCTTGCGTTCCACATGTAATCACGAGTGAACAGTTAATTAATTATGATCGTGAGCCTGATACGGAGACAGAACTGTGGTATTCTACTGGTTGAAATTTACAAACTGATAGGGAAGCATACTATTCTCCTCAGGTAACAATTAATCAATCAATCAATCAATCAATCAATCAATCAATCAATCAATCAATCAATCAATCAATCAATCAATCAATCAATCAATCAATCAATCAATCAATCAATCAATCAATCAATCAATCAATCAATCAATCAATCAATCAATCAATCAATCAATCAGTCAGTCAATCAATCAATCAATCAATCAATCAATCAATCAATCAATACTGGTCTGCATTTAGGGCAGTCGCCCAGGTGGCAGATTCCCTATCTGTTGCTTTCCTAGCCTTTTCCTAAATGATTTCAAAGAAATTGGAAATTTATTGAACATCTCCCTTGGTAAGTTATTCCAATCCCTAACTCCCCTTCCTATAAATGAATATTTGCCCCACGTCATTGTAATGTTTCTTATCCCTGAACGCTTTAGGGCCTAGAATTTAATTATGGATTCACATTCACTTACTGGACTTACTTTATTTATTTCCTTTAATTCCAGGTGGAACACAGGACCTCGACGAAATTGTTCTATCTGCCTCCAATGCTTTACATTCCAGAATCCGATTCGTGTCCTGTATTTCATTGCAAAAGTCGTCTCCATAAAATCCGGCCGGCATGAAGTTCCTCTGGTTTCTGTAATGATTTTAATTCAGGTGTGCGAGTTATTAGCCCTCACCACCCCAAGTCCAGTGGAGGGGCTGCCTCATGCCTCCGCTATACCGCAGGATTTTTCTGTAGGGGCTATTTCCTTAGCATTTAAAGATCCCTCTGTAACAAAAGGCAGTGGTTTCTTCTTTGTTTATCTCCAAGGAGAAGGGCTGCCTCCGCCAGCTTCGCCGTACCAAAGGACTCCTTCTCCACCGTTCGTGCCGTTGAGGTCTTCACCAGAACCACGTTAGTCGTCACTTTTCACAGCTACCGTGGCGGTCATGGGGCACACACAGTCCCCACTGTACATCACCCCTACAGGCAAACCCCTACTTCATGCCGTTGCCCACCTCCCACGTCTTGGGCGAGGGGTTAGCCTTTTGGGAGGCATGAATTCACATGATTGAAGAAAATCTTATAAATAAAGTTGTTCGTGTCTGTTTGTCTGTTTGTTTGTTTGTTCCACCATCACGTCGAAACGGCTGGATAGATCTCAACCAAACTTCATATTTAGAGTATACTCACCCCGGGGAATGTTTCGATATGCATATCATTTTAAAATCTTTGAAAAGACGAGGGTTTTATAGGAAAACCACAACGGTTTTTTACTATTATGGGCAAAATATCGAATTTGTCGTATAAGGACGAGACAAAGCTCAATTTAATCCTCTTGACGCAAAGAACAAAACTCGGTAAGCCCTACGGGCCCGAAAACCATGTTTTAAGGCCCTAAAACCAACCGTTACGGAGATATTGGCACCACACTACCCCTGCTCTAGGAATCGGATAAAGAAATGAACTGCCGTAACCATGGCAACGTCAGATCCAGGATTCTAGAGCAGTGAGATTATGTATGTACGTTTGGGCATAGCTGCCAACCAAAATTGGTACAAATAAGACTTAATAGCTGGAAGAAATATACTGTTGTGTAAGGCACTCATAGGACTCCTTTGAGCCGGGATGGAAAGGGGGTGAAGTACGAGTATAAAAATCTTACTATATATAGAAATGGAAGTGTGTGTGTAAATGACACATCTCCTCCTAAACCACTGGAGCAATTTCAACCAAACTTGATACACGTATTACTTACTATCGGGAGACGATCACTGTGGGGGGTAAGCCATCCCTAGCTTCCTTAAGGGAGAGGGTAATGGGGGGGTTAGTTACAATAATAATCGAGAATAGTGTCGAATTCATAGTTTTGGGGGTCGCTGAGTTGAAAAGTAATACTCTAGAATTTTTCTAAGTCCAGCCCCCTTTTAGGTGGGGAGCAAAAGGGGGTGGGCGAGATATAGAAATAATTAAAAACAGTTTCCAATCCATAGATTTCAGTGTCTCTGAGATGAATAGTATTACTCCGGATTTTTTGCAAGTCCAAGTGGGGAGCGAAGGGGGTGAGATATAAAATTAATCGAAAAACTACGTATAAAAATATTATCTTCTCCTTCTTACTATATATATAAATTGATGTATGTGTGTGAGTGGGTGTGTGGGTGTGGGTGTGTAAATGACAAATCTCCTCCTAAACCACTGGAGCAATTTCACCAAACTTGGTACACTTATCAATTAGTATCAGGAGACAAACCGCGTGAGGGTAAGACACCCCTAGCACCCTTATCGGAAGGGGGCGAGGGGGGTGGTATAAAAATAATCTAGAATATTATCGAATCCATAGTTTTCGTGGTAGCTGAAATAATTAGTGACACTCCAAATTTTTTAAAATTCATGTTCAGCCCCCTTTGGGGTGTGGGTGAGGGGGAGTGAGATATAAAAATAATCGAAAACAGTGTCGAATCTACAGTTTTCTGAGTCACTGAGATTAATGGTGACAATCCAGATTTTATATCTCTTAGTGGTGTAGGGCGGGTGGAGGGGGACGGTCTCATTGACAGTTGAAATCCTGTACATCGTATCTATAGTGCGACGGCTAAATACATATAGTTATCACTTATTAATTTTTGACAGGATCAAACACTTCCCAGTCGATTCGAGCTTCCATAAGGACGAAGTATTACTCTAAAACTAAATAATCTAAAACTTGAAATCAAACACATCTAAATAATTTTAAAACTACGTAATAGATCATAACGTATCAATCTGCAAGTAAAAAAGGAATTCTATAAAAATTCACATCACACATAACTAACTGGTAATGCAAATCTTAAAGGTATATATTCAGAAACCATCCGTGCAACTCCGGGTACTACAGCTAGTATACAATATATTCAATTGCAAATCAATTGCGATAGTGTGATGGCAACTATAATTCTACTTTGTTATATAAATAAACGTAAATACTATAAACTGAAGATGTTCATTGAAATTAAAACGTGGCATAATGCTAGGTATCAACTGAAAAGTGTCGAGAGTTACAAGTGTAAAAGATCAATGAAATCTACACGAGCCAAAACACGATATTTATGAACATTACTTAGACTCTCAGAGAAGAGAGACATTTTGCTATGTTTCTTCTTGTGCTGCTAATTAACTAATCGACTTTTCCCGCATAATATTGGCAATCAACGGTATGATTTGAACGTGTTTTATTACTTTTATTTTTAAGCAAGCAAGTCATTTCTGCACAGGCCATGAAGGCTCTTGGAGGGATGGGGTAGAGTGGTTAGCTCTACTCCCGGCCGCCTTTGCCCCCAGGAAGTAACCTGGTACTCATGTTTGGTGTAGGCTGAGTGAACCTCAGGGCCATACGCACCTCCGGAAGTGAAAATCTCTTTTCTTAAATTTTTTTCGACTTCGGGGATTCGAACCCACGTCTTTCCGGGTGAACCGAGCACGCCTTTACCGCCTCGGCCAGGTAGCCCCTATTTGTATTGTTATGATTAACAAATACATCGCAACTGGGAAATATCCGGCTGGTAATGGCCACTTATAGTAGTGTGATAATAAAGTGAAGTTAAAGTATAATTAACCGGGCGAGTTGGCCGTGCGCGTAGAGGCGCGCGGCTGTGAGCTTGCATCCGGGAGATAGTAGGTTCGAATCCCACTATCGGCAGGCCTGAAGATGGTTTTCCGTGGTTTCCCATTTTCACACCAGGCAAATGCTGGGGCTGTACCTTAATTAAGGCCACGGCCGCTTCCTTCCAACTCCTAGGCCTTTCCTATCCCATCGTCGCCATAAGACCTATCTGTGTCGGTGCGACATAAAGCCCCTAGCAAAAAAAAAGGTATAATTACCCTACAACAACAACAACAACAACAACTACAACCACAAAAATGAGTACAACAAGCAATTCTATGGAAAAGAAATATTACAAGAAGTACTACTAGTTTAACATTCTAAATCTAGCATCATCATATACAAATTCAAACACAACGTAATTATTTCCAGTGCTTAATACTACGGCTTACAATATTTTTAGAGCTTACCACTAGCTTAATATTACAAGTGACAATAAATTAATGTTTAAACATAATTGCACAACAACCCAAACCACATTGCACTACAGCCCTTGAAGGGTCTTGGCGTAATAAGCGACCGCTGCAGAACCCGAAGGCCTGCAGAATACGAGGTGTCGTATGGTCAACACGACGAATCCTCTCGGCCGTTATTCTTGGCTTTCTAGACCGGGGCCGCTATCTCACCGTCAGATAGCTCCTCAATTCTTATCACGTAGGCTGAGTGGACGTCGAACCAGCCCTCAGGTCCAGGTAAAAATTCCTGACCTTGCCGGTTATCGAACCTGGCGCCTCCGGGTAAGAGGCAGGCACGCTACCCCTACACCACGATGCCAGCGCCCGACAACAACAACTACAACAACAAGAGAACAAGTAATTTCATAGAAAGAAAGTACCACAAGAAATACTACTAGTTTAACATTCTGAATGCAAAAAAAAAAAAAAAAAAAAAAGGAAAGTCACCTCCGTACAGGGCGTGAAGGCCCCTTGGAGGAGTGGAAGGTAAAGGCTTCCGCCATTGTTAACCTCGGAACGTGACGGGGTAGAGTGGTTAGCTCTACGCCCGGCCGCCTTTGCCCCCAGGAATTAACCTGTTTGGTTTAGGCTGAGTGAACCTCAGGGCCGTATGCACCTCCGGAAGTGGAAATCTCGTTTCTTAGATTTTACGACTTCCTCACGGGGATTCGAACCCACGTCCTTCCGGGTAAACCGAGCACGCCTTTACCGACTCGGCCAGGCAGCCCCTATTCTAAATCCAGCATAATCATATTCAAATTCACACACAACATAAGTATTTCCAGTGCTTAACAGTGCGACTTAGAATACTGTAAGTTGAGCTTACAACTTACATCCCTCGACAACGGGTAGAGGGAAATAAATATTTTAAGAATCATTTGGTTTTTGGGCAGAACGCTTGTATCACCGAGAGTCTTTGACTAACGATTATGTTTAAAATATAATTAAAAAATCTTCCGGGCTATTATGCCGTTGTCCACTCCTCTCGCTTCTTCCGGACGTTTCGACTACTGCTGCGGTAGTCAAAAAACAAGCGAGAGGAGTGGACCACGACATAATAGCACGGTTGATTTTTTAATTATATTGACACCGGCCGTGAAAGCCTTCATACTTTAATTATGTTTAATGTCTCAATTGGGGGTGGCGACCTGTTGCAACAAAAGAAGAAATAATTAAAATCTGATATCTAGTTTTCATGAAAAAGCGCTTCAAAGGAAGGCAAAGCTTGCGTGAAGGTTGTGACGACACACGCATACTCTGTTATAAAATGATTCTGTGTTGACTAGCGCGCTCATCTGGAAGTATGCTGACGTTGTGTTTCTTATTCAATTTTCCTTCTGAATAATGAGATGATTTCGAACCCATTTCCCATTTTTTACCGTAGATGTATTACTTAGAATAGGTCGAGATCTTAATACTAAGACCTCCTAACTAGAGTACATTTTCTTTTAAAATCAAGCTTTGACTTGAACCCGCTGCCAGCTGGAGTCAAAGTGAAGAAATGGAGAAACTAATCACCACCCACTAACGTCATCGCATGATCATTCTAAAACACATTAAGTAATATGAGATGAACGCATTTTAGCATAAAAACCATCAAAATGCATTGTTTTCTTACATTGATATGTCATATCTATAGAAACATCAGTATTGAAAGAGAGATTGTACTTAGAGAATTTAATAGACATTAAATTACACATAATGTTATTTCCGATAGTAAAATACTTTTTTTCTACTTCAGTAAAATTCGCTGGAATGGACATAGGAGGATTTTATTATAGGGTTCGGAAATGTCACTTGCCTTGTATCATAATATGGTCATATAATTCTTGGTTTTATAGATTTCTTCCCAGACATTCCTCTTGCACAACCTGTCTTCTATTCCTTGAAAGATGACCGTCATGATATTCGTCAAAAGTGTTTATGTCAAACACTATAAAGAATGGTCGTATATTGAACCATTCTGTTCATGGGAGCAATTGTATTAATTTGAGTATGGGATATTGGAATAATACTAGGCCACCCACGAAGCCGATGTCTTACAGTATATGTCATAAAGGGGTCCAGAAGAAGCGTTCTTATGTGAAGTGAGCGCGAGCGTCATTATGAGAAATCTCCAGAACTCATTAATAGAAGTTATGTCCCAAGCGAAGCCTCTTGATGAAGCTTGGGGACGCTTTCCAGTTCCCGGCTAAACTTATTCTAGGAGGGAAGAATGAAATAAATTAATATCCTTGGTTACAGAAGAGTTGCATTGGATTTGAGACAAGAATTGCAACCTGTATTATATCTGCTTTATTTTGATAGGCATTAGGGCTGCATTAATTAATGCATTCGCTAAGTTGCGCTCATGATAATTAATGCGGGAAAATTTTCCCGGGCACGCTAAGATTGCACGCAGCCAAGTGGCTTGATGACGCGACCCGGAATTATAAATTAAGGCCGCCAGGGCATATCAGAGTCATTCGTAGACCGAGAGGCTGCGGGAACGAATCGTCATACGGCGTGTTGGTACTGAGAACAACGCTTTGTCTTCAAGCTACAACGACTACCTGTACTGCGATTTCTGCAAAGATGTAAGTAATCAACTTGAATATTCAGATGAATTGAAGATTTTACCTGTGAGATTATGCTATGGGGAGATGAGGTACTGCTTATAAGAGACTAATGAGCTAGGAGCTTCATATTTCTGTGAGGTCAAGGGATTTCGGACGAAATGCTAGAATTAATATTGGCTCAGGTTAGGAATTCTAAAACTATATGTTGTCCATGTGATTGGGTGATAGAACAGTGACGGAGTGTAGTGAAGAAACTCTTGTGTACCAGGTTAAAACTCTGAACGAGACTTGGTCAGTGTAACGTGTGAGACACGCTAACAGTGAAGACAGGCATCGAGTTTGGACAGTCTGTAATATATGAATTTATTTTCAGTTACCCCAGCATCAAGTCAGAACGAGTGTGTGACAGCATCATTCCAAAGAAGCCACAACCAGGAGCTGAAGCCAACACAACAACGGGCATCGATCCAGGGACGTTGGGAGCACCTGACCAGCACAACATCGAAGAGGACACCTTCCGACTACAGAGGGAGCTGTACGAAGAAGCCACACCAGCAAGAATGTCTCCAAATGGTCAGCAGTATCTGATGCAAGCTCTGCTGTCTATCAGAATGTGGTAGATCCAGTGGTCCACAGGGATGGCCGCTCCGCTATGTCCTCTTCAGAATGCTAAATTAAGGTCAGAGCTTTCCAATTCTGTTTCAAGCATGTCATTTAAAATTAGATAGGAATATGGGGGCCGTCAGTCAGCAGAAATTTGTGGGAATAGGAGAATTTCCCTTGTAATTTAGAGCTAGGCCTCAAACTCGAACCCCGTAATTTAAGGTAGATGTTATTGGTAGAGTCCTTGTTAGCGTATTTATAGTTCATTTTGATTGCGTTATTTTAATGTACGTGTTTTTATAAGGGTCTGATTGAACTCATTTTGTCATAGGAGGTTAGTCTACAGATAGGTACTTTTATTAGATCACATTCAGGCATTTGTTTCTGCAGACGTAGAAGTGTATAATTATGACCAAGTTGTGACCAAGTTGTGACCAGTAATTCACCCAGATTCATTGATAGAGCGAGCGAGTCCATATATTTAAGAGATTTGAGCCCATAAGAGGCAGAAGTAAAAGTTGCAGTCGGCATGAGAGAGCCCAACCATTGAGAGTTTATTGATTATATTTTGGAAATGCCAAGTATGGCCATGTGACGATCGCTTAAGGATTAGTGTTTTGTAGCACCAGGATTTAGCCCATGAGAGGCATAAGTAAGATGAGCGAGATTGCTGAAGGTATCGAGACGAGGGCCGATCGCCCAGGTATATTTAAATGAGGGCTTTAGCAGCTGACTACGTGAAGTGTTCTTTTGAAAGGCAAGACTTTAGCCTGGCTCCCCGGAAGAGCTCATAAATTAGGGGACTGCCGCAAGTGGTGGGGTGAGAATGGAGGTCATTGAGCTTGACGTCACAGGCGGGTGTGTTGGTCGTCTGCAGTATTTCAAGTATGCCAGAAGGGGAAGAAACGACCTTCATGGTTTGAGAGCAGAGAGAGATTTGTTTTATGTCCTAATTTGTTTTACGTAATCTTTTAACACTGGCCCGTTTTTTGACTGACACCCTTGTAGGTGTTGATTGGATCCTTTTATATTGTTTGCATAAGTATCTTGGACACCTTACCTGTCATAGGACTAGGGTTCGTGACCGAGTCAGGTCATTGTAAATTGTGGGGTGATTTTGTTTGCACCGGGGTTCGACGGCGCGAGGCATTGTAAATTTTTATGGGAATCATTGTTTTTGTGTCAGTAAGCAGATGTCCATCTTTCTAAACTTCGTTACTTACCCTATGGTTACATGCTTGTTGCAGCTCACGGATTCTCGTGAAGGCAGTGGACTGATAGTCATCGGCTCAGCGTCATTTTTCCATCTCATATTAAAATGATATTTTATTTGTAAATAATTCAATTTTATGTAATAAATCCCTATTTGTTAAAATTTGAATGCAGCGGTGTTTTCTGTTAGATATTTTATTTTAATTTTTTATTTAGTCGAATTCTTACCTGAGTAGGCACATGTCCTAGTGTTTGAGCTTTATGTTGCCCCATTATACCCATATTATCCCTGAGAAGAGCGCTCTCCCGGCTGATTGAAGAGGACAGTGTTCAGGTAAGACTATGTGCACCAGCTCACGTCTGTGAGAGTTCGTTCACTACTGTACTCTAGGTTCGAGACCGGCCTTCGCCTGGACGGAACTTTATAGTGCAGTAGGGCACAATATATCGTGAACCGATTATACGTGCGCTAGAGGGTTGATCATACTGATATATAACGTAAAAAAATCATTCAATATCTCGCATCGTTATCATTCTATCGGCTGCTGAAGTTAACCAATCATATCTCTTCGCGGGTGAATTCCGATGTTGCTTGCAAGGCCATGTTCCCAAATCTGCACCTTAGATCGGCTTGAGAAACACGCCTAGAAATCAGCACCAACACAAGCACACGATGGGTTTCAGCCGATGTCATCGTAGCGCACTTGCTTTGGCTAGGTCCTCTCAGCTCGGAGGTTCATGTTACGATCCCTCCCCGGGAGAAATTTATTTTTATTCGATTGGTGCCTTCAAGTCAGTTTTAACTACGTTCGGATTTAGCAACGCCGCCACACAAAGCACACTTGAATTCGCCCGCGATGTGATCTGATTTTCTAACTTCAGTAGCTGATAAAATGAAAACTGCACGTGACATCGAATTATTTGTTTCAAATTGTGTATCACCGACTCTCTATCGCTCATATACTTGGCTCACGTTGTTTCCGAACACCCTGTATATGAAAATAGTGGTATGATTGTCACGAGAGCGGGTGATTTGGCCGTGTGTTTAATAGCGCGCAGCTGTGAGCTCGCATCCGGGAGACAGTGGGTTAGAACCCCACTGTCGGCAGCCCTGAAGAATGTTTTCTGTGGTTTCCCATTCTCCGAGCAGGAAAATGCTGGGGCTGTACCTTGATAAAGGCCACGGCCGCTTCCATCCCATTCCTAGACATTTCCTGTCCCATCGTCGTCATAAGACGTGCGACGTGAAGCTAAGAGCAAAAAAACAAAAAACAAAAAAGGGCAAGACGTACCTTGGAATAACTTTGTGCACGTCTGAACTCGTATATCCACTACAAACGGAGTTATATATTTCTTTATCTATCTATCTATCTATCTATCTATCTATCTATCTATCTATCTATCTATCTATCTATCTATCTATCTATCTATCTATCTATCTATCTATCTAATTCATATATCCACCCTAACGCCACTCCTTAGTCTAACTGCTACGTCCTACATACAGCATCATTATAGACCGTTATGCCTCTCAGCGTTCAGTCTGCAAGCATCTGTGAATTTACTAAATGTAGCCACAATCTTCTATTTACAACCAGTGCTGTGGCCTCATTTACTTCTATACCTGTTATCTATAAATCGTTAGAAACCAAGACTAACCATCGTCGTCTTGGTCTCCCTCCACTTCTCTTACACTCTGTAACAGAGTCCATTATTCTTCTAGGTAAACTGTCCTCTTCCATTCGCATCATATGACCCCACCACCGAAGCCGGTTTATGCATACAGCTTCATTCACTGACTTCATTCCAATCTTATCCTTTACCTCCTCATTCTGAAAACCCTTCTGCCATTGCTCCCACCTGTTTGTACCAGCATTCATTCTCACTACCTTCATGTCTGTTACTTCTAACTTATGAATATGATATCCTGAGTCCACCCAGCTTTCGCTCCCGTAAAGCAAAGTTGGTCTGAAAACAGACCGATGTAATGATAGTTTCGTCCGGGAGCTGACTTCCTTCTCACAACTGTGAGCTCACTGCATTAGCTTTACTACACCTTGATTCAATCTCACTCACTATATTACCATCCTGGGAGAACACACATCCTAAATACCTGAAATTATCGACCTGTTCCAGTTTTGTATCACAGTTGTGACATTCAGTTCTGTTAAATTCCTTACCTACACATTGCACCTATTTTAAACTTCCAATATAAAAATATGCAATATAAAAATATAGGGTTGTATCGGAGATTGCACCAAATGTAAATCATTTGTTCGATTACGTACACGGATGGAAATGCATTAAATAAAAGTTTGAGTAATACCAAATATATTAATGGTATGGCGTTATTCTCCCACTAACTAATTTTGACAGTTTCCGAAAACGCTAAGATGCTGGAATTTTGTCCCGTAGGAGTCCTTTTACGCGCCAGAAAATCTACCAACACGAGGTTGACGTATTTGAGCACCTTCAAATAACACCAAACTGAGCCAAGATTGAACCTACCAAATTGAGGTCTGAAGGCCAGCGCGTTAAATCGTCAGAGCCACTCACCCCGTCACTGTCCGACTTGTTGGCTGAACGGTCAGCGTACTGGCCTTCGGTTCAGAGGGTCCCGGATTCGATCCCCGGGTGGGTCGGGGATTTTAACCCTAATTGGTTAATTCCAATGACACGGGGGGTGGGTGTAGGCCTATGTGTTGTATTCATCATCATTTCATCCTCATCATGACGCGCAGGTCGCCTACGGCGTCAAATAGAAAGACCTGCACCTGGCGAGCCGAACCCGTCATGGGATATCCTGACACTTAAAGCCATACGACATTTCATTTCATTACCCCGTCACTAAATAAAATTCAGATAATTTGAGAAGTTAATTTAAAACAAGGGGAATACTACAGAATTTCTACAAATGAAATAAAGTGAAAAATAAGTAAGAGTTTTGTTAAGTCGAGTGAACTCACGCCAGATACTAAGAAACGGTTCTACGATTATTTCGAATATCTATTTTCGTGAAAGTAAAGAATTTCCTAGTAATATTTTGTTTTAGAAGTTCAGTTTTATGCGAATGAGGTTAGAGAGGTAAAAATATTCGAACGATCAATGGTGAAACTTAGAAAGAAGTACGGTAGGAAGGAATGAAATGAAATCGTGTAATTATGTGAATTTAGGACCGTAAAGTGAACAAATTCTGGAAATCAGGGATATGTCCTCAACGAATAATGGTTCTGACGGAACTAAACAAGGTTCGGTTAATGTATAAGAAACAGGATAAGGAAAACTACAGTTAATTATTTACTTAGAATACTTTTTACTGTGGCATGTACCAAGTGACAGGTGAAAACAATACTGCTCCATGAAGAAACAGCAACAGGTGGTTGAATGCCAGGCAGGGAATACGGAACTGGAACTGTTGCAGGTCTCTTGAGCTAATGCCGTATAAACGACCTGCGTATCTACGGCGATGGGGTCCTAGATACATATACACACCGGGCGAGTTGGCTGTGCGCGTAGAGGCGCGTGGCTGTGAGCTTGCATCCGGGAGATAGTAGGTTCGAATCCCACTATCGGCAACCTTGAAGATGGTTTTCAGTGGTTTCCCCATTTTCACACCTGGAAAATGCTGGGGATGTACCATAATTAAGGCCACGGCCGCTTCCTTCCAACTCCTATACCTTTCCTATCCCATCGTCGCCATAAGAACTATCTGTGTCGGTGCGACGTAAAGCCCCTAGCAAAAAATAAAGATGCATATACGTACAACCCCGGGACGTTGGAATTACCAACGATGGTTAAAATCTTCAACCCTGTCGGGAATCGAACGAGGGAACCCTTGAACCAAACGTCAGCATCCTAATCATTAAGCCATGGTTCCGGACAGGATGGTAGTACGGTGAGAGAAATTATAACAAGGTGTATCAAGGACATCATTGAGCTCGCACATACGATAAATCATACACCCTAAGTAGGAAGTGAGTTATCTAATGAAATTATTTTTACAACAGCCATTTTTTCAGACCACCTTCGTTGTCTGTCAGTGAAAGTTGGGCGGCCTAAAGTTATTTTATTCATATTATGTCGGAAGTACCAGACATGAGAGTAGCGAGTATGATTGCTTTTGCAATGACGTGGGAGCAACGGCAGAAGGGTAATTGAAACAAGGACATATGACTACTTGAGGAAGTAGACGATGCTGTACATATAAACCGGTGATGGGATCATATGGTGGAACAATGGACTGGATTATAGGAGGTAAGAGAAGTAGAGGGAGACGGAAGGTTTTTAATGATTTGTAAGAAAGGTGGAACTAAATGACGCCACAAATAAATTGCAGATATACGATCGTCGATGAGCTCAGTTAATTCTCATAAACTTGCTGACTGAATAATGAAACGCAAAACAGTCCAAAATGAATACATATCGTCGCTTCACCGGAAAAGTGTTGTAATCCACAAAGCTCTTCCTATCGATTATTCTCCTTAAGACTGGTCACGCCTCCCAGCCACGTATGGATATGCAGTCAGTACTATAATAGGCGGATTCGGCGGCCTCCTACTCCTAACGCGGGAAATTTGAATTTTGGCGGGAAATTTGAATTCTGGCGGGAAATTTGAATTTTAGCGCGAGATTTGAATTTGTAAACAAAGCCACGTGCTTTTTGACAGCTGTCATCGACAACAACGCATAGCTAACCTCACTGCTGCTATCTTGACGGGCCTAAACCTCAGTAGTACCAACGTAACCTCACAAGCGCGAGATTTGAATAGGTAAACAAATCCACGTGTTTTTTGACATCCACGTGCTTTTTGACAGACAACAACGCATCGCTAACCTCACTGCAGCCATCTTGACGGACCTAAACCTCAGTGGTACCAACTTCACCTCACTAGCGCGAGATTTGAATTTGTAAACAAATCCACGTGCTTTTTGACAGCTGTCATCCGCCATCTTTAATCAAGAGAGCGCCGTGCTGCACTCTATGTGGTGGCGGCAAAGTCGAAGTGCTTTACAAACTCACGTGCTTTTGTCATCCGCCATCTTTAATCCAGAGAGGACCGTGCTGCCCTCTTTGTGGCGGTGGCAAATTCTACGTGCTCTACAAATTCACGTGCTTTTTTTTCTGACAGCTGTCATCCGCCATCTTTAATCAAGAGAGCACAGTGCTGCCCTCTTTAGATACTTACCTTTGAAATGTGGTGGCGGATAATTTGAAAAATGCTTTTTGACAGCAGCCATCTTTGAGCACCGTGCTACCCTCTATGTATTAGCGGCAATTTGAAAAATTCTACATGCTCTTGTTTGGAGACAAACGTACGCGCTTTTTTGTCAGTTGTCATCCGCCATCTTTAATCAACAGAGCACCGTGCTGCACTCTATGTGGTGGTGGCAAAGTCGAAGTGCTTTACAAAGCCACATGCAGCTGTCATCTGTCATGAGAGCATCGAGCTGAACACTGCATTGTATGACTAGAATCAAACACTGTTTAGAAAGAAAAAATTATCTTCTCAACATACTTACTAAGCTGCTCTTCTTCCTCTGTCAAGGTACATCTCTATCGAACATGCATTGCAAAAGCAAGAGTGTGCAAGTTTAGACTTGAACACATACTACCGTTTATAGTTCGATGTTGTTGAACACTGCATTGCAAGACTAGAATCAAACACTGTTTAGAAAAGAAAAAAATTCTCTTCTCAACATGAGCTAGACAATAACATACTTACGAATCTGCTCATCACCTTCTTTCTTGCTTTTCTTCTTTGAGTAATAAACGAAACTCTATCTTGCAAATAAGGAGCGGGAGGAAGGTAATACCTAACCTAAAATAAAAGAATATGCCAATTCTACATTATTTATTTACATCTTGTATGTACAAATTTTATCTCGAATCATTTTACCCTAGTGATGTTTGCGTACTTCTCCCATTCTCGACGCAATTCTTGTATGTACAAGTTTAAACTTGCCGTACTACGCTCTCAGCTTACCTCTCCCTATCTTTATACAATATGTACAGTGAATTGTGATGTAAGACAGCGTAACGTATATATTACAAAGTACACACCTCTAGCATAATGTTTGCACACATCTGCTTTATGTAAAGTAGTACCTACAATACTACTATGCCCCCAGGCTAGAGTGTTGGTAGAATTTGGGATGACAAACCGTTTGCAATCATCATTATTAAGGGCTACCTTACTCATTAAATGAGTGTACAACTGGTGCTTCTTGCTTCTAATGACAGACATTTGCTTATGCAAAATAGGTGGATTATTTTTAATACAATTGTTAAAGTTTTCAAAACTTAGCTGATTCTGAACGACATTCTTTTTAACCCCCTTCAATCTCTTTTTAATTGTAGTTCATTTAAGAGTTTTATGCAATATGACTTGTATTTAGTACCTACAAATGAATCGATAATATTCCCAGCACATTCATCTTTCATTTTACCTAGAACCTTTTTGTTCACTAGCGGTAGATGATATTGATTATTTGCAGGATAGTTACTTGTATCAAACCTACCCAAGTATGGCTTTATATCATTGTAATAGTCATCAGTTTTGATTTGATAAATAAACGAATCGGTATCTATGTAGAGCAAATGCGCATTATACGCGGACTTCTTCATCATATAATCGTAATGGAATTCATACATGAGTGTTTTAGCCAATTCAAGTACTGCAAAGCCGACGTAGGTAGGTTTGTCGTACTTAACCCTAACACGATTCATCTGTATAATAACTAAATTCTCATGTATGATGGTACAGCTGTGGAAATTTGGTTTACTTATTAAATAGTTAGCACCATATCTTTTCTTAATATTTCTCCAGTTTGTAATCATTTTTACATCAACGCGTTTGTCAACATTTTCCATAGTCTTACGAAACACACTGTTATTTATGAGCTTGTAGAAATCTTTATCAAACTCGTTAACCGCATTCGTTCTTAAATTATTGTTCAGATCGATATATGGCTTTAGCCACGGTGACTGATTAAATTCTAGTACGCGATGAATTTTGGATAACTTCAAACCATGCTGCAAACACTGTTTTAAATTTCGGTAATGAATGATATACTTAGATTTATCACACAAATTAGCAATTAGCATTTTCGTCGTTGATGCGATGTACGGGGACTTCATATTTCCAGCGCAGAACGGTAAGTCATTATAAGAAGTGTGTAACTCTTAAGGATACTGTAAGTCAACTTCGAGGAAATAGCCTTTATCAGCTTCATCGCCTAGGGCGTGCAGCTGTAAAGCATCAATTTCGCACTGCGTTAGCCAGCGGAAACCACTCACCGGTACAAGCTGGCTCATCGCCCACCCATACTGATTATTAGCATCGAGATAAACAATATACTGAGATTCCTGACTAGAATCGAAACTCGGCATGTACTTATTATTTGCCTTGGAATACCGCCCACTGCACTGACTTAGACCGCCTCGAATAGACGATTTTATAAAGTGCACCATATCAATATCAGTTAGCAGTTCCAAATTCACCTGCGTGTATTTTAACATCGCATCCCAACTTAACCAAGGTGCAGTAAAATACTGACATGGGTCAAGGCTTTAGGTTTTCTTGCAAACACAGCGAAAATTTTCAAAAATATCAGCTAACAAAAGTACATCCGTCTTTAAATATAAGTCGGAGTATTCACCTAGCGTTTGAATGTGGAACTGCTCCCAGATATGCTGTGCATGTAAATAGTCATCATCACTAATATCCGCTGAATTCAGTGAGCTGTAAAAGGATTGTCTCGATGGTAAGGCAAGTCCTTCGAGGCGTTCTAAGCAGTCAAGATATTCATAACAAAAGACACCCTTACATCGAAGTAAATTAAACTGCGCTTCTTCAGGAAAAACGCGTCGAATTTCCGTAAATTGTTCTGGCTGTAAATGACTAGAAAGTTTATCGAGGCTACTCGCCATAAAGCGAAACGAGTCAAGGAATCTCAGTTTTATAGAATGCTCCTCATCTACTTTTACAGACTTTACAAATGCAATGTACCGCTCTTTATTCTGAGGGATTATATCTACTTTTTCATCTGAAGCTCCAAATTGTGAAATGATGAAATGTGAGTCGTAACCAGATAAGTTATGAAAAATTACAGGGATAAATTTAGGACCTCTGTACTTAAGATTACAGCTATTATGAGCGGCACATCTGTAGAAACCAGTTAAATGATCATGATCAAACACTTTAGGGTCATTTTCGGAAAATTCCCCATAATAAATGCCATATTTTGTAGCACGTTCATTAGGTGAGCATGTGTTGCATGGCGTGAGGATGGCTTCAAAGTCTGCATAAATCACGAAAGGTACCCACATCTGCTTGTGAAAATTTCGGTGAGTGGCTTCATAGGAATATTACTATTTAGAATACGACCAAGACGTACTGCATCACTTTCAAGTCTTTCTAAAAATACTTTAGCAGCATCAGGTCCTCGATACAGCTCTAACTTGTTAAGCGTACTATCATAACTACACTTGATGTAATACGTGAAGCTATACGGGACATGCATGTGCGTAGTATTAGTGAAAGAGTTGTCAGGATTAGGTGAGCATGTGTTGCATGGCGTGAGGATGGCTTCAAAGTCTGCATAAATCACGAAAGGTACCCACATCTGCTTGTGAAAATTTGTAAATTTTAAAACATTATTGCTCGTAGTAGGTATCTCTGTATATACATGATTGCAGTCATTCTTGAAATGATTCGTTAACTGATCTTCAGTTTTAAAATACTGCAAACATCCATCACATAGACACTTTTTACACCTATCTTTTGACAACTGACTACCAACAAGTCTACTCAGATTTTTAATCCAGCAAACGTGGCTATTTTCACTGTTTTCGATATAGAGTAAGTTAACATGAGTACTCTTCTTATGACATGTGTAATACAGAGGGCCTACTACAGACTTTTTCTCTACACCAAACACATTAATGCTAATGTTATTTAGTTCTTTAAAGCACTTAATATCTTTTAAGTGAACAGGAAATTCTATACTATCGAAATTTAGCTGCGTTAAATAGTGTGGATATGATGATATTCTCTTAGCTACGTCTGATTTCGCAGGATTTAAAGCCGACATCACCGCCCATGCAAAACATGCCTCGTCATTGTTTTGGATGTTTACAACAGCTTCTTTTCGCTGAAGCCATTTCGGCAGCTCGATGTACGATGAACCTCGCATGGGATTGTACTTATTGATGTTAACTTCTAGATACATTATTTCAACTAAAGCCCACCCTGATTCCTTTTCCTGAAATTCCTCACTCTTAGTTGAAATAATGTTCGAGAAATCCCTAAGAACATCACCAAAATTAGTCGACTCACTTACTACAAACTTCTTCGTATTAAATGATTTAATGTCCGTTATTTCGGATTCATCCGTGCTTTTAATGTATAAGGCGAAAAGTGAAAAATTAACTGTAAATAAATTATGATTGGACAAAGATTTAGCAAGAAGCTGTTGTACATCCGGTTGAATGCAATTTAAAAAGTGTTCAGTACTCTGAAACTTTTAAGTAACACGAATTCTGTAACTAGAAATCCTACTTTAAAATGCTGTATTAATTTCCTCGATGTTTGTGTTACTACCACTTCTACACGCATTATTTTATGAGCATTACTCCGTAAGTGTCCCTGAAAATGTGAAGATGGTACATCAGTGTTACAGCGCTCGCAGTGAATAGTTTGAAGTTCATGATTTTTTCTAGGTTTTTTACTACTAGTACTTTCTACAGCTACATCAGTTTTTTTACGCATTGCTCCTATTACCTGAGGTTATAGTTGCAAGTAGATACCTGATGCGCTTCTATTAAGTGAGCCCCGTATCGCTCTACGTTAGCGAAATACACACCACAAACTTTACATAAAGCAGATGTTATGCTAGGGTGTTTTGATTTCATATGGCGCATGAAGTTATCTCGCCTTGTAAACGTTACAGTGCATTCCTCACAGCAGGGGAACATCTGAAAAGAGAACAACCAATAGAGATTAAGCTAAAGTTACGATGTTCGAAAGCAACCAAGTTTCAACCTATAGAAGTCAGACATGGCTGAAAGTTTGAAATTATAAGATTAACCTCTTCTACAGCATGTCGATTAAAGAGAACAACTATTTATGATTAGACTAAAGTTACGATGTTCGGAAGAAACCAAGTTTCATCGTATAGAAGTCAGACTTGGCAGAAAGTTTGAAATTATAAGATTAACCTCTTCTATAGCATGAGGTTTAAAGAGAACAACTATTTATGAATAGACTAAAGTTGCGATGTTCGGAAGAAACCAAGTTTCAACGTATAGAGGTCGGACATGGCTGTGAGTTTAAAATTATAAGATTAACCTCTTCTACAGCATGTGGATAGAGGAGAATAACTATTTTATCAATAGAATAAAGTTACGATGTTCGGAGTAAATCAATTTTCAACCTATTGAGGTCGGTCATTGCTGAAAGTTTAAAATTATAAGATTAACCTCTTCTACAGCATGCTGATTGAAGAGAATAACTATTTATCATTAGACTAAAGTTACGATGTTCGGAAGAAACTAAGTTTCAACATATTGAGTTCGGACATTGCTGAAAGTTTGAAATTATAAGATTAACCTCTTCTACAGCATGCTGATTGAAGAGAATAACTATTTATCATTAGACTAAAGTTACGATGTTCGGAAGAAACCAAGTTTCAACGTTTAGAGGTCGGACATTGCTGAAAGTTTGAAATTATAAGATTAACCTCTTCTACAGCATGTATATTAAAGAGAACAACTATTTATGATTAGACTAAAGTTACGATGTTCGGAAGAAACCAAGTTTCAACGTTTAGAGGTCGGACATAGCTGAAAGTTTGAAATTATAAGATTAACCTCTTCTACAGCATGCTGATTGAAGAGAATAACTATTTATCATTAGACTAAAGTTACGATGTTCGGAAGAAACCAAGTTTCAACGTTTAGAGGTCGGACATTGCTGAAAGTTTGAAATTATAAGATTAACCTCTTCTACAGCATGTATATTAAAGAGAACAACTATTTATGATTAGACTAAAGTTACGATGTTCGGAAGAAACCAAGTTTCAACGTATAGAGGTCGGACATGTCTCTGAGTTTGAAATTATAAGATTAACCTCTTCTACTGCATGCTGATTGAAGAGAATAACTATTTATCATTAGACTAAAGTTACGATTTTCGGAAGAAACCAAGTTTCAACCTATTGAGGTCGGACATGGCTGAAAGTTTGAAATTATAAGAATAACCTCTTCTATAGCATGTCGATTAAAGAGAACAACTATTTATCAATAGACTAAAGTTGCGATGTTCGGAAGAAACCAAGTTTCAACGTATAGAGGTCAGACATGGCTGAAAGTTTGAAATTATAAGATTAACCTCTTCTATAGCATGTAGATTAAAGAGAACAACTATTTATAAATAGACTAAAGTTACGATGTTCGGAAGAAACCATGTTTCATTGTATAGAGGTCAGACATAGCTGTGAGTTTGAAATTATAAGATTAAGCTCTTCTACAGAATGTCTATTAAAGAGAACAACTATTTATCAAAAGACTAAAGTTGCGATGTTCGGAAGAAACCAAGTTTCAACGTATAGAGGTCGGACATGGTTGTGAATTTGAAATTATAAGATTAACCTCTTCTATAGCATGAGGATTGAAGAGAACAACTATTTATCAATAGAGATTCGCTTAAAGTAACAATGTTCGGAAGAAACCAAGTTTCAACCTATAGAGGTCCGACTTACCTTAAAATCTTTGCGCTGCAAACTGTTACTCGGATGAATAAAATGCGTGCGTTCAAGCCTGAAACTTGAATGATAATATTCTGGTCGTACCTAAAAAAAAGAAGAAACATATATGAATGTAGTGTAGGGTACGTCAGCCAGCCTAGCTATCTTTACAACTCAGAGTTCGAAACATACCTTAAAAATGTACTTGCTGCAGACTGTTACTCGGATGAATAAAATGCGTGCGTTCAAGCCTGAAACTCGAATGATAATATTCTGGTCGTACCTAAAAAAGAACAAACATATATGAATGTAGTGTAGGGTAAATCAGCTAGCCTAGCTATGTTTACAACTCAAAGTTCGAAACATACCTTAAAATGTTCGCGCTGCAGACTGTTACTGGATGAATAAAATGCGTACTTTCAAGCCTGTAACTCGAATGATAATATTCTAGTTTTACCTAAAAAAGAAAAGAAAATATATGAACGTAGATGTTTATTACCTAGCGTAGAAGTTGCTTTGCAAACAGTAACTAACAGTTCAGGCTTACCTTAAGTTGAAGGCAGTACTTAGACGGGGGATGTGCACGTAATAAACACACACAAAGAACTGTGAGCGCTTCACGAAGACTGCAGCGAGTAAATATGCTCCTTGTTACCAAGCGGATATCAAGAATTGTAGACGTTTGCAGTATAGTTCGAACGAAATGTTTATGCAACAAGAGCTCTCCTGAGTGCCTTACGCTGAGTTCTGCAGGCTGACGTATTTAAGCCGGGATCGAACCTGCTGTTGATGCCGAGGTGTCAGAATTTAAGAGTTCTGCAGTGGATCGAGCCTTAGAAAATAAGCGCGCGATCCTCGACCTCCGGACTTAAACGGGAGGGTACTAAGCTAAGCAAGAAGCCGACATCCCCTGTATTCCTTACCTGTAGGCACTTAAAGGTATTGAGCTAAGACCACATACGGCTAGATCATGTAATTACACGTTATGAAGATCGCGCAGGTCCCTCGCCTAGCATTTGCTTTTTACAGCTTCCGACAGTAGGGGTTCGAACCCGCTATCTCCCGAAGTAGCGAGAATGATTGCGGGTACAAGAGTGTTGAGGGTGATTCATTTGTCGGATGGAGGCGATCCTACGGTTGCATATTACATTCTCAGGTAGTTTCGAGGGCGTGCAAAAAGCCAGCAATAATTAAGGGCATATAACGCTGTTGATGGGGACGTTAAACCTTGCGCAGACTCCTTCGAAAATGATTGTAAGTACAAGATGTTGATGGCGATTCATCTGTCGGATGGAGGTGCTAAGCTGTGTGCAGGCTTCTTCGGTAGGAGTAGGCTATGTGCCTGCACCGAGTTTTACCCTCTCCCTACTGTTGTATATTACATTCTTAGGTAGTTTCGAAAAACCAGAGGTGTGCAAAAAGCCAGCATTAAGTAAGGGCATATAACGCTGTTGAAGGGGACGTTATACCTTGTGCAGGCTCCTTCGAAAATGATTGTGAGTACAAGATGTTGAGGGTGGTTCATCTGTCGGATGGAGGCGATAAGCTGTGTGCAGACTTCGTCGGTAGGAGTAGGCTATGTACCGGCACCGGGTTTTACCCTCTCCCTACTGTTGTATATTACATTCTTAGGTAGTTTCGAATAACCAGAGGGTGTGAAAAAAGCCAGCATTAAGTAAGGGCTGTTGATGAGGACATCAAACCTTGTGCAGGCTTCTCCGAAACTGATTGCGGGTACAAGATGTTGATGGTGATTCATCTGTTGGATGGAGGCGATAAGCTGTGTGCAGGCTTCTTCGGTAGGAGTAGGCTATGTACCGGTACCGGGTTTTACCCTCCCCCCTACTGTTGTATATTACATCTTCGGGCAGTTTCGAATAACCAGAGGGTGTGCAAAAAGCCAGCATTAAGTAAGGGCTGTTGATGGGGGTGTTAAACCTTGTACAGACTCCTTCAACAGGAGTAGCCTATGTGCCGGCGCCGTGTAAGCTCTTTCGATAGAAGTAGGCTATGTGCTGGCACTGTGTTTTAACCTCTCCGCACATTCATAATATTTTATGATAGGAACTTACACTAGAAGGAATTACCTACACGATTATGAAAATATTCCGTGAGTTACAAGTAGCTTATCAGCACGCAGTGTCCTCGTTCAAGGTTACTACAGCCGGAAGCCGAGTGTACAATTTCAGTCAACGCATGCATTCCTCACGTCGCTCTGACTGACTGCGCCGATACAACTTCAAAGACAGTGTTCTATGCGGTGGAACAAAAAATGTAACCCGGTGTGAGCACATAGCCTGCTACTAAAGCTTAACACTGTAAATGTTTGGAGCTCCTTTTTTACAGCTAGATGTTGTTCCTAACGTAACAGGGCCGGGATTAAAAATATATTTTACAGCCGAGTGCACCTTCCTAACATGAGATTTTAAATCGCAAGAATCTGTTTTACGGCTGGTTGCCCTTTCTGACGCTGAAATACCATGATTTAGTCAGTTACCCTTCCTGATGTAACAAGACTAGGATTTATTTTTAGACTGCACTTGGCTAGAAATAGCTACACGAAATTATTATATAGAAAGAGAATTGCCGGCTGCTGCAGTTTGGTTTAGTGTGCTTGCCTCTCACCCGGCAGTCTCGGGTTCGATTCTCTTGGGATTAAAAATATGTTTTACAGCCGAGTGCCCCCTCCTGACGCAAGAGTTTAAATCGTAAGAATCTGTTTTACAGCCAATTGCACTTCCTGACGCGAGATTTTAAATCACAAGAATCTGTTTTACAACTGGATGCCCTTCTAGAATTTTAATTAGCAGTATCTAGCCTCTTACATCATACACTATTGTTTTACGGGCGGTTGCCCTTCCTGACATCAAAGAACTGGGATTAAGAATCTGTTTTACAACTAGATGCTCTTTTTAACACGAGAATCGGGGTTTTGCAGCTAGATGCTCTTCTTAGATTTTAAATCACAGTATCTAGTGTTACACTTCACGAACTATTGTTTTACGACTTGTTGCCCTTCCTGACACAAAACTAGCAGTATCTAGCCTCTTACATCATACACTATTGTTTCACGGTCGGTTGCTCTTCCTGACGTCAAAGAACTGGGATTAAGAATCTGTTTTACAACTAGATGCTCTTTTTAATACGAGAATCGGGGTTTTACAGCTAGATGCATTTCTTAGATTTTAAATCGTAAGAATCTGTTTTACGACTGGTTGCCCTTCCTGACGCTGAAAGACCAGGATTTAGCCAGTTACCCTTCCTGATGTAACAAGACTAGGATTTATTTTTAGACTGCACTTAGCTAGAAATAGCTACACGAAATTATTATATAGAAAGAGAATTGCCGGCTCCTACAGTTTGGTTTAGTGTGCTTGCCTCTCACCCGGCAGTCTCGGGTTCTATTCTCTTGGGATTAAAAATATGTGTTACAGCCGAGTGCGCCCTCCTGACGCGAAAGTTAAAATCGCAAGAATCTCTGTTACAGCCGATTGCCCTTCCTGACGCTGAAAGACCAGGATTTAGCCAGTTACCCTTCCTGATGTAACAAGACTTGGATTTATTTTTAGACTGCACTTGGCTAGAAATAGCCACACGAAATTATTATATAGAAAGAGAATTGCCGGCTCCTACGGTTTGGTTTAGTGTGCTTGCCTCTCACCCGGCAGTCTCGGGTACGATTCTCTTAGAAAGAAGGTGCACCCCAAATACATCATTCAATGTTCTGATCAAATGTTGTATCGAGTACAGTGTTCGATTATATTCTTAATCACTTCTTTTATAATATATTCTTCAAGTATTCGATAAAGCTATGCCTTAACAGAGCAGGGAAAAGGAGGTTAACAAAATCGCTATCATAGGCAAGCCGTTCAGAATTGTAGTATTTTCTTCTCGTAGAACAAAGGTATTCCTTGACATGTTCTTTTTAAATTGTCCGCTACTACTATCAAGAGCGCAGCACGGTGCTCTCAGATGGCGGATGTGGAATTTGCCACCACCACATGTCAAAGAATAAAGATGCCAACACGATGCTCTCTTGGCAGCTTTTCAAATTGTCTGCCACCACAGAGTGCGGCACTGCGCTCTCTTGATTAAAGATGGCGGATGACAGCTGACGGAATTGCCCGCAAGAGTGCGGCACGGTGCTCTGTAGTTTAATGATGGCGGATGACAGCTGACGAAATTGCTCGCAAGAGTGCTGCACGGTGCTCTGTAGTTTATAGATGGCGGATGGCAGCTGACGCAAGAGTGTAGCACGGTATTCTGTGGTTTAAAGATGGTGGATGACAGCTGACGAAATTGCCCGCAGGATAGCAGCACGGTGGTCTGTAGATTAAAGATGGCGAATGACAGCTGACGAATTTGCAGCTACTAGGATAAAGAGAGAAGCACGGTCCTCTCTGGATTAAAGATGGCGGATGACAGCTGACAAAAAAAGCGCGTAGGTTTGGTTCCAAACAAGAGCATGTAGAATTTTTCAAATTGCTGCTACTACATAGAGGGTAGCACGGTGCTCAAAGATGGCTGCTGTCAAAAAGCATTTTTCAAATTATCCGCCACCACATTTCAAAGGTAAGTAGCTAAAGAGGGCAGCACTGTGCTCTCTTGATTAAAGATGGCGGATGAAAACTGTCAGAAAAAAGCACGTGAATTTGTAGAGCACGTAGAATTTGCCACCGAAACAAAGAGGGCAGCACGGTCCTCTCTGGATTAAAGATGGTAGATGACAAAAGCACGTGAGTTTGTAAAGCACTTCGACTTTGCCGCCACCACATAGAGTGCAGCACGGCGCTCTCTTGATTAAGGATGGCGGATGACAGCTGCAAGTGGGTTTGTTTATCTCACGCTAGTGAGGTTAAGTTGGTAGCACTAAGGTTCAGGCCCGTTAAGATGGCAGCACTGCGGATGACAGGTGACGAATTTGTAGCTACTGTGATAAAGAGGGCAGCACGGTGCTCTGTAGTTTAAAGATGGCGGATGACAGCTGTCAAAAAAGCACGTGGATTTGTTTACAAATTCAAATCTCGCGCTAGTGAGGTTCAGTTGGTACCACTGAGGTTTAGGTCCGTCAAGATGGCTGCAGTGAGGTTAGCGATGCGTTGTTGTCTGTCAAACATCACGTGGCTGTCAAAAAACACGTGGATTTGTTTACCTATTCAAATCTCGCGCTTGTGAGGTTAAGTTGGTACTACTGAGGTTTAGGCCCGTCAAGATGGCAGCAGTGAGGTTAGCGATGCGTTGTTGTCGATGACAGCTGTCAAAAAGCACATGGCTTTGTTTACAAATTCAAATCTCGCGCTAAAATTCAAATTTCCCGCCAGAATTCAAATTTCCCGCCAAAATTCAAATTTCCCGCTTGAGGAGGAGGAGGCCGCCGAATCCGCCTATTATACTATTGCAGTCCATCAGAGCAAATTGTGTTGTGTTCATTGTCCTATGCCCGTGTGTAAAGGAAAATTAACCTTACTGTACCGTACTATACGAATGTATGCTTGCATTACGTATTTTCGCATTCCTATTGTGTTATGCATGTTAGGTTCATTTTCGGTTACTCATTGGCATAGGAAAACGAGCACAACAGACATTGTTCTGATGGGCTGCATATCCATATGTGGCTGGGAGGCGTTACCAGTCTTAAGGAGAATAATGGATAGGAAGAGCTTTGTGGATTACAAACTTTTACCGGTGAAGCGACGATATGTGTGTACGTATGTGTCAATATTTCCATTTCAATCATAAGCCGAGAGTTTTGTAGAAAACCATAAAGGGTATACAAAGAAAAGATCTCCGATGATTTAAATTTAAATACAGTATATTAATGAAATCAATAATGAGGGATAATGTGTTGCACATGGTTTGAAAGGTAATACTCTCAAGTTAATTTGATATTCAGTGCAGTTCATTACGTCCCCTATTTGTGGCATGGCGTACAAATAAACGGTAATCGATCTCTTGCTACGTCCTGACCAGCATATATGGGATGATGGTTGCCACAGAAGGGATGACCATAGCGAGCATGCGGCATTAGTTAACTCAAATTGGATAAAAGAAACAATTAACAATCACTACAATTAAATTCGTACCTCAAAAAAAGAGTTGTGAACGCCGTGAGCGCTGCGGAGCCTTGACATTGAAGTGACCGAGCAGTAGGCTGTCTCTCTCATTGCAATGCAATGCAATGGCGACACCACAACAGAACGCTCATTGTTTTTTAAGTCTCATACAAAGTCATTTGTCAATGGCTTTGTGGTTTCAAAGAAACAAAAGTTGCCATGTAGGTCCCATGTGTGTGAAGTGAACGTATAAAGAATCCGCACTTCATCTCTATGAAGCCCTAAAATTTCATTGTCACGACGCAGTCTTTAGCTCGGGATACCGAAACCGACTGTTCATAATATGATGTACAAAACACTTCGTCTAACTGCATAAAAGTTACAACTTCTGCATGCAATTAAGACAAGAATAACGTATGTCAGTTTGAGGTTTCTATGCTGGCCTGGACGTAGCAAAAGGTAGATTATCGTTTGGATGTATGCTGTACCACAAATGGGGCTCATATTGAATTGCACTAAGTAAAGAAAAACTTGACAATAGTAACTTACAAACTATATATAATATCCTAAATTTTTGACTTCATTAAAATATTAAACTTCAGAACCTCAGAGCTATTTTATTTATAACCTGTATTTATGTCGAAAATCTAACGGTAATGAACCGTAACATAGAATAAAGTATATCTCGTAGAATAATTATTTTCAACGACCAGTTTACTAAATCGTAATTATGTTTTCATTAATAATATTGTCTGGACCGTAGACATATCTGGCAAGAGTAATAGGAATTATATTTGGTTTCAGGCAAGTCACAGTTGGATATATAAGACGGTTACATGTTTAATGTAATTTTAACACTCTATTTATATATTACAAGCTCACTCATAAAAATGGAGTGTTATAAATGAGGATATTGCACTACGAAACACAGGTTAATTATCCAAAACATTCGTTAAAACCTCTACGTATCATAAAAGCAAGTGCCATTATCATTCGTCTCTTAATGAAAAGCAGCTTTTTAATTAATTAATTTGACGAAATTTTTAGATAAATTCAGTGAAAGAAATTCGTTTTAACCCGCATCTTTCCATAGTTCAGTTTTGTTACCATAACGTTACTATCCTTAGTAATAAAATATTAGCTTCCATTACGGACAAATTCATTTGGGACTATTAGTGTCTTAATTTAGAACAAATGAAGTCATTAACATACTAAGTTGTATCCAACTTTCTAAGAGTTCTGTATCTTCTTCTTCTATTTTATCTGTTTACACTCCAGGGTCGGTTTTTCCCTCGGACTCAGCGAGGGATCCCACCTTTATCGCCTTAAGGGCAGTGTCCTGAAGTTACAGACTCTGGGTCGGGGCATACAATTCGATCACCTGGTATGCTGAACAGGGGCCTTGCGGGGGGATAGGATGATTGGAAGGGATAGACAAGGAAGAGGAAGGAAGCGGCCGTGGCCTTAAGTTAGGTACCATCCCGGCATTTGCCTGGAGGAGAAGTCAGAAACCACGGAAAACCACTTCCAGGATGACTGAGGTGGGATTCGAAACCACCTCTGCTCAGTTGACCTCCCGAGGTTGAGTGGACCCCGTTCCAGCCCTCGTATCACTTTTACAAATTTTTGGGGCAGAGCCGGGAATCGAACACGGGCCTCCGGGGGTTGCAGCTTACCACACTAATCACTACACCAAACAGTTCTGTATACGATTTAATTTCTTTCAACTGACATATTTTAGAGGCTTCGTTATTTTAAATGTGCTCTAATGCATTAACTTTGAAAAGCGTAAATTATAGTTTTAAATTTCAATTCTGTTTCTAATTTAATGGAAATAATTTCAAAATACGGTATCATAAGGGTAAATCATTTAATTTCACTGTTACTTCATTTAGCTCTCTTTTTATTTGCCAACAGTACAGTATATACATCGAAATACACAATGTATCATAACGTTACCTATGTTTTTACAAAAATCAATTATAATAATCGAATGCTATTTGAAATAAATGGCTATCGATAAGGTATTGATACTGGGTTGCGATTTTTCCCTGGTCCTTTTTAATACGCGTCTAGACTGGGCAGTAACATAAATCAAAGAGGAATTTGTAGAAGGAATTGCAGTTCACGGAAGGTAATGAAAACCCTGAGGTTTGTCGATGATATTGCTATTTTATTAGTCTGCAGAAGATCTGGAGAAACTGCAGAAACACACGCATAAAATATTACGAGACAAAACATAAATCGAACAATAAATCCAAAACAAAGTAATGGATTGCTGTAGAATTGAATCAGGTGACACAGGAAATTTTGTATTCGGAAATGAAGTCCTAAAGAACTTAGATGAGTATTCTTACTACGGCAGTAGATAACTAACGATGGTAGAAGCAATAAGGTCACAAACAGTAGACTACCAACAGCAAAGAAGAAATTCTTAAGAGAAGATTAATAATGTTATTGTACTTATGAGCCACTAACTACTTTTCGACGACTCCTCCGAGTTGCCGGAATTTTGTACAGCAGGAGTTCTTCTACGTGACAGTAAATGTACTTACACGAGTCTGACGTATTTTTACACCTTCAAATACCACCGGTCAGAGCCAGAATTGAATCTGCCAATTTGAGGTCAGAAGGCTAACGCATCAACCCTCTGAGCCACTCAGCCCGGTATTTAAGAAAGGAAATGTGCTCGCATCAAACACAGTAAATCGTGCTAGAAATATGCTTCTGAATACTTTTTATGTTGATCGTGGCATTGTACGGACAACAACGCGTTTGCAACGATGGTGAACAGAATCGTTTGAAATGTGGTGTTACTGAAGAACGGTGAAGGTCGGTTGGGTAGATCGGGTAACAAGTGATGAGACACTGCATAGTATTAGTAAGAAGATCTGGAGAAATACTACTAGAAGGAAAGATAAAATTATGGGAAACCCTGGACTTGTTTACCAAATTTTTGAGCGAAGTGCAGGCAGTAGAAACATGAGGGATAGACCAAAGTTAGGAATTTGATAAAAGGTTAAAGTAGAAGTGGAATGAAGTGCCCACGTAGAAATGAAACAGTTACCAATGGATAGGTCAACGCGTGCAGCATTTCAGCAGTATGGTTTGATAAACCTAACAAGAACGATATTATTGCATTAATCGACCTGTCTCAGTGTCATCCTTAGCGTTGACTGCATGGAACTGACTACTAGTAATGCCATTCCTTACGCAAAATGTAATAATAAAAATAAATCTCGGAATATTAAAGAAGCAATCGAAATTTACTTCGCAAGAAACATAACGAAACTAAAATTATTGACAATCCGTTTTCATAAAATTTCCTCCTATTTACCCTACTTAATTAATTTATGGACAACATTCACACTTGTTGTAATAGCGCTTAATGAATCTCACAGGAAGAAATCTCTGACATAACGGTCTGGAATGTGAGTTAGGATATTTTTTACCTGTCTTATCCGTCTTCGCGACGCAAGACGATCCTTTAGATTATCGATTATAAACAAATAACACTATCTAATTTAAAAATTTAAAAATAAATATTACCGGTATAATACGCAGACCATCAAATGCTCATCAAGAACCCTTGCATTGCTTGTAAAAACAATTGTAATAAGAGAAATAATAATAATAAATAATCGAATAGAACAGCAATGATAATACTAATGGTACACTAGGGCTAAAGTACCTGAAGGGGAAGTGCAGCGTGTCATTGATCTGACGACGGTGTGGGGTCGGAGTGACGTAAAGGAGAGTCAGCGGTGTGGCAGCCGGTTGGATTCGAGCCAGTGAAAGAGGAAGCGATTTTTAAACCTCGCATTGTATGTTGGGGTGAAGACAAAGCAGTAACTCATTAAGATAAGTTTCAAATTTGAAATTCCTAGGTGTTTAGACACATGTTAGCATAAACATTTCCAAATAATGGATGTGACTGGATAGAACCTGCTGGTGTTGTTTTAAGAACGAGCATGTGTTTAATAGTGTGTATTTTTCCGTTATTTAATGATGTTTTTTTTTACAGGGATGTTGTAGTGTAATATTTACTCTTAACTTGTGTATTCGACAGACTTAAGAGCTTTTAACTTACATTTATCTGAATCGACAAAGGAAAGTATGGCTTCCTTCTAATCAAAAAGAGTCATTGCGCAGTCATTTTCAGTGGTGAATGGAATGCATGTGTTGCTTATAGGGTCTGTTGCTGTATGCGTTTCAGTGGGATTGGCAGATTAATATGAAGTAGCCCTTAGGTTTAGCGACGAATGCAAGGTGAAATTACACCGCTATTCGTAACATTGTTTGTACATCCATCCTTACCTTACATCACAGCCTGTACAGTTGCTAGTTTACATTGCCTGGCCATCCATCATTACCTTACATCACAGCCTGTACATTTGCTAGGTAACATTGTCTGGCCATCCATCCCTAATATCCAGCCTGCACACTTGCTAGTTTACATTGCCTGGCCATGCATCCTTACCTTACATCACAGCCTGTACAGTTGCTAGGTAACATTGTCTGGCCATCCATCCCTGATATCACAGTCTGCACACTTGCTAGTTAACATTGTCTGGCCATCCATCCTTATCTTACATCACAGCCTGCATAGTTGGCCGGTTACAATGTCTCGCCAACCATTCATACCTTGTATAAAAGCCTACACGTTTACTAGGTAACATTGGTTTGCACACATACATACCTTATATCACAGGCTACATGGTTACTAGGTAACATTCTTTGGCCCCACAGCCATACCTTACGTTACCTAGCTACTAATTAGCACGCCTTTTCTGCGACACCTAGGCATTCTGTGACATCTGATGGTGGATCGAGCTAATCTTCGGCCTACATTTTTCAACTGTCGATAATAAAATATATATTATCAAATCCCATCAACATCCGAAACATGTTCAAGGCAAATGATTATTAAATTAATTTTTTTAATGATCTGAGGTGTAATAAAGACAAATTTAAAACAGGATGAATGTTTTAAGCAGAAAATATGTTGGGCACAAACAAGATGAAAATGAATTCAGTTGACAAATATTAACGAGTATCCGTGTAGAATTTTAATAACACAGACAGGATTTTATATATTTTAAGTGGAATGTAGTAATACAGAGTGTAAAGGTTCTTTGATATGTTATACTGATACTGTATAATTAGCTGATGAAGGGATTGGAAAATATCCCGAACATGTACCTAAAATAAATGTGTGAATAATAATTCATTGTTACCTATGTGAGTATTGATAAGGCAGACCATTATAGCATAAGGGCCACTCAAAGAGAAACGAGCCGGTGGCAATAAAATGTAAACGTCTACGTTATTTCAAAAGTATTTCCCAGCACTGTTGAGGTGCTTGTCCCTCTGCGACACAAGGCGGTGAATGGCCGTCTCGTAAAATTCCTGGGGCTGAGTTGTGAACCATTTACGAACTTACAGCTTGACATCGGTATCCGACGTATATATTTTGCCTCTTACAGCCTTATTTAACTTACATTGGATTTTTTGGGTGGCAACGATCCTGCATACTTCCACTGGAGACTTTTTCGTTTTGACGCGGTTCGTAATGATGACACCATGTCTCGTCTCCAGCGACCACTCGTAACAGGACACATTACCTTCCTTGGCACAGCGCAGCAAATGTTCAAGAGAGACGTCCATTCGAAATGATTTCCGTGCTGGCTGAATACTGCGAGGTACCCACTGGCCGCACTTTTAGTGAAATTGCAGTCTGTCCTTAATGATGGCATGAACACTTCCGGCGTCTATTCCGAACTCTGTGGCAGTGGCTGCTACTGTAACTCGCCCATCTTGCTATAATGAGGACATCCACCTGCTGGACAATGACATCGGTAATGGGGTGTGGCATCCAAGATCGTGCATCATCGGCCAACGACATGCATCCTTCCCTGAACCGCCTGTGCCATGTCTCTACCCTCGCAACGGTCATGCAGTTCTCTTCGTCCATTTGTGCCATTCTTCAATGAATTTTTGTCCCTCTCACACCTTCATGATTGTGAGCAACTGCCCAATGGCCTGACAATGTCGTGAGATGGACAGGAGGCAATGATATGATGATAAACGGGGTTAAATATCAGGTTGTGATTTTCACAAATAGGAAAAGTCCTCTCAGTTTTAATTACTGAGTTGATAGGGTGCAAGTTCCTTCTAGAGATCATTGTAAGTACCTGGGTGTTAATATAAGGAAATAAGGGTTAATCACATAAATATGCATGCATACATACATTATTATTTCGTATGGCAAAACAAGGATACATTATAAATACATATAAATACATACTTCTTAAATAAGTATGTAATTTACAGGCCAGCATTCAAAATTTAATGTTCAGATTTTTCAGCCAGTCCACTGCTTCTGTAGAGGCACTATATAATTCTTGAACAGATCCATTGAATCTTCTTTTAGGGCAGTCCATACCAACGTGCTGGATGGCCTGAGGCACATTATCACAGTCGCAGAATGGGTCTTCAGGTTTTCCCCACTAGTGAAGCCAGAATTTACACCTTCCAAGTTTTGTTCTGATTCTGTTTAGAGATGTCCATTCCCTTCTCGGTAAATTGAAGCCAGAAGGAGCTCCACAAGGATGGTGGATTAAACCCATGTGGTCAGGATTTGAGGAGGTCTATTCATCATGCCAGATATCATCAGCATCAAAAATGTGTTTCCAGGAGCTTCTCGCCTAACTTCCATGATGGGTTTCTGGACTTTAATCTCTTCGTTGCTTTACGTCCGCAGGTATAACCTTAAATTACCCTACACGTGTCTCCCGCGTGGTGCTAAGTAAGCAACGAAACTGGCTGCTGGACCTTAAGCTCTGTTAACGGATATCCCAGCAAATAGAGGATACATTAAACTTCGACTATAATGAAAGAAAATTATTCCAATCAAAACGGATCTTTTCAGAGCCAAACAAAGGACATAGGGCCCAATTTGAAGGTCCTACAACTGAATGTTGAGGGTATAAGCCGATCCAAAAGTGACTACCTCTTAAATCTGCTTAACGACAACCATACCTACATTATCATAATAGACCGATATGCCTTTCAGCGTTCAATCTGCAAGCCTCTGTGAATTTACTAAACATCACCGCAATCCTTTATTTGCAACTAGTGCTGTGGCCCCATTTAGTTCTTCACCTCTTATTTTTAAATCGTTAGAACCTGAGTCTAACCATCGTCGCCTTGGTCTCCGTCCACTTTCCTTACCAACCATAACAGAATCCATTAAACTCCTGGGTAACCTATCCTCCTCCATTCACCTCACATGACCCCACCAACAAAGCCGGTTTACGCGTACAGATTCATCCATAGAGTTCATTCCTAACGTAGCCTTTATCTCCCCATTCCGAGTACCCTCCTGCCATCGTCCCCATCTGTTTTTACTAGCGATCATTCTCGCTACTTTAATGCCTGTTACTTCTCACGTATGAATAAGATATCCTGAGTCCACACACCTTTCGCTCCCGTAAAGCAAAATTGGTCGCAAAACTGACCGATGTAGAGATAGTTTCATCCGGGAGCTGACTTCTTTCTTACAGAATACTGTTGATAGCAACTGCGAGCTCACTGCATTAGCTTTACTACACTCTAATTCAATCTCTCTTATTATATTACAATCCTGGGAGAACACACAACTTAAATACTTGTAATTATCTACGTGTTCCAGGATTGAATCATCAATTTGACATTCATTTCTGTTGAATTTCTTAATTACTGAGATCAATTTAGTCTCCGAAATGCTAATTTTCATACCATATTAATTGCACCGACTTTCAAGTCCAGGATATTAAACTGCAGGATTTTTGCACAATCTGCCATTAAGACCAAGTCGTCATCAGAGGACAGACTGCTTACTACATTTGCACCTAAATGAATCCCTCCCTGCCTCTTTCTATTATCCGTGTAAACTACAAACAGCAAAAGTGAAAGATTGCAGTCTTTTCTAAAACATGTAACTACCGTGAACCAAAAACTCATTATACCATCAATTCTCACTGAAGCATAATTGTCAAAATAAATGCCTTTTATTTATTTTAATAAACTACATTTAATTCCCTAGTCCCTCACTATGGCGAACATATTTTCCCATGGTACCCTCTCGTATCCATTCTGTACATCTACGAAACATGAGCAAGGCTGTCTATTCCTCTGGTAGGATTATTCAATTACATGGCGCATACAAATATCTGACAAAGGCATTCATCCAACTTCTTCTCAACCACAGATCGCACCCTCCTTTCCAAGATGCCAGTGAATAATTTGCCTGGTATACTAGTCAATGAGATGCCTCTATAGTTGTTGCAATCCTTCCTGTTCCCTTGCTTATAGATAGGTGTAATTACTGCTTTTGTCTAATCTGAAGGTACATCACCAACACTCCTTGCTAATATTACTACTCAATGGAGCCATTTCATCCCTGCCTTCGCACTATACTTCACCAATTCAGGTCTAATTTCATATATCCCTGCTGCTTTATGAAAATGGAGTTTATTTACCATCCTTTTCACGTTCTCAAGTTTAATTTCATCAACATCATTTTCCTACTCCGCATGAGCTTGGCTGTTCGCATCACCACCAAGCCGATATCATTTACGTTGACGAGATGTTCAAGATATTCCCTCCACCTCTCCAGTGATTCCGTGGGATATATTATGAGTTCACCTGAATTACCAAAAACACTGTTCATTTCCTTTTTCCCTCTCTTCTTAAGATTCTTTGCTACTGTCCAGTAAGTTTTCCCTGCTGCTTGACATATCCTTTCCAGGTTATTACCAAAATATTCCCAATAATTCTTTTTGTAATCAACAACTATTTGTTTCGCTCTGTTTCTTTAACCTACGTACAATTCCCAGTTTGCATAGGCCCTTTTCTGATGCCATTTCTGATAAGCTTTCTTTATACGTTTACGAGCTGCACTCGCTTCATCATTCCACCAAGATGTTCGATTTTTCCTATTTTTACACACAGTTGTTCCTAGCTGTTGTTCCTTACAGTTTTTACTACAGCATTCCTGTATGCCACACGTTCTCTTTCTATACCCTGAACCTGCTTAAGTCAACTGTTCGAAACTTCTCACTAATCATATCCATGTACTTCCGTCTAATTTCCTCATCCTGGAGATTTTCTACCCTTATTCGTTTGCAGACAGATTTCACTTTCTCTATCAAAGTCCTAGGCATAGACATATTTAGTTCACTACAGATCAGATAGTGGCCTGTATCATCTAAAAATCACCGGAAAACTCGTACATTCCTAGCAGACTTCGTGAATTCGAAGTCGGTTAAGATATAGTCTGTTATGGATCTGGTACCCCTAGCCTCCTATGTGTAACGGTGAATACCCTTATGCTTGATGAACGTATTCGTAACTGCTAAACTCACACTAGCACAGGAGTCCAGCAAATGCATCTTCCCCACATTTACCAATCACCCTTTCGTATCCTTTAGTTCTATTTCCAACTCTCGCATTGAAATCGCCCATTAGAACTCTTCTGCCCTTGCTATTGACCCTGACTACGTTGTCACTCATTTCTTCATAAAAATTGTCAACATCATCCTCGTCTTCACCCTCACATGCTGAATACACTGAGACAATTCTCGTCCTTATTCCTCCAACTGCCAAATCTACCCACATCATTCGCTCATTTACGTGCCTAACAGAAACTATGATGCGTGCATTGGTATTCCTGATAAAGAGCCCTTCCCCATACTCTGCCCTTTCCTTTCTAACACCCGTTAAGTACACTTTATAATTTCCTATCTCTTCCTCGTTATCTCCCCTTACCCTAATATCACTTACACCTAGCACATCCAGATGCAACCTCTTTACTGACTCCGCCAGTTCTATTCTTCCATAAGCCCCATTCCAGTTCGTTCGCCAAGTTGTTTCCAAGGAGTCCCTCGCTTTTAAAATGGGAGTGGGACTCCGTTAACTCCATAGGTTCGAGGCTTGCTTAAAATGTTCTGAGCTGTAAATTCATGAAGCAGGATGCTACCGTACTTGCTGTCAGCGGAGAGATGGCGTGGAATGATGTCAGTGGACGAATGAGTTTGAATGGTGTCTTTAAAATTAGGATAATCACAATGAGAAGATAAAGCTGGAATTCAAGAGGACAAATTGGGGGAAATATTCGTTTAAATTAAGGGGAGTTAGGGACTGGAATATCTTACCACGGGAGATGTTTAATAAATTTCCAATTTCTTTGCAATCGTTAAAGGAACGTCCAGGAAACCAACAGATGGGAAATCTGCCACCTGGCGACTGCCCTAAATGCAGATCAGTAGTGATTGATTCAATGAACCTGCTATTTTGGGATCAGGTGACTGAAAGTCAACCACTGATTGATAAACGGCACTGTTGATATGTTATTTGCTTTACTTCACACTAACAACTTTTCCGGTTTTCAGAGACTCCGAGATGCCGGAAGTTAGTCCCGCAGGAGTTCCCTAACGTGCCAGTGAATTACTGATCTGAGTACTCGAGACCAAAATATCGAAGAATTCGGTTCTTAGAATTTCTGAATATGTCTCGAATCCATATAAAGGCATTCAAATTCTTCCGCTAGAGTATTCACTAATGATAATTCCACATGCGTGTCTTATTATCCAATATCCGAGAACAGCGAGGAGAGCAGCGGAATCTCAGGACGTAACTCATAATTACCTCTGTATCATGATGGTGATAAAAAGAGTAATTCAAATCATACGAGTATTTACCTAGGATGTAATCGAATGCTTCTCTCGGACGGATGAATGAGATGTACTCGAACTGAATCTTACAGATTGAGCAAATACAGGGTGAACGAAAAATGCCGCACTTGGTGGTTGGCATGCAATTCCTCATCCCATTGCTAGATAAAAGTTTCTACAACCAAATCGGATCTGGTGCTGCTGGAAAAGAAGTCGAAAACGAAAAGCTGGCAACACTGTCACATCCTGCAGCGCATTGGAATGTAATAGAGAAATGTGAATCATCCCGCTGTACCGTATCCGCCGTCGCAGCTCACTAAGTAGACTGCTGGGTTATCAAACCCACATGCCCCGGGTCGAATCTACGTCAGATAACTTTTTTCTTTTGCGTGTGCAACGTCAGGTCCCTAGTTCCCGTCGTGTAACTGTGTTTGTAAGCATGACATCCCGTTTTCACTTGACAATATACGAAAACAGGACAGTGTGATCCATTCAACTGAATGCATGAGTCGACTAACCACGCAGTGCACAACGATAACTGGTCATGTCAAGTACATGAAGGGTGGTTTCCTGATGAAGTACACAAATATGTCGATATGCTTTTAGTGTTGGTTGCATCCGACAACCAAGCTTCTGCTGCTACTCGTGAGAATGTAGCACGGTACCCTCAATGGCGCCATCCCGACAAGAATGTTTTTTGTCGCCTTGAACAACGCCTGCGGGAAACCGGTAACCTTCGTTCACAAGTAGTGGAGAGAGGTCGTCCAAGGATTAGACGTACTCCACAAACAGGGGACGACATTCTTGAATCCGTTCATCAATCATCTCGGCGAAGTACCCGTGATATTGCAAGGAGTTACAGGGGTGTCTCAAACACTGGTTGTTGACGTGTTGCATGACGAAAAACTGCATCCATATCATTACACGTTAACTCAACACCAGTGGGCAGAAGATAGAATTCAACGAGTACAGTTCTGTAAATAGCTTTTGAAACACGTTGAAGATCGCGAACGTTTTATAAAGAATGCGATATTGAGTGACGAATGTAGCTTCACTCGGGGAGGTATTTTGAACCATCACAACAGCCGTTATTGGTCAGACCACAACCCACATATCACTCGTGAACGTGACTTTCAGGCATGTTTTTGAATTAAACCTGTGGGCTGGAATCGTGGGAGGAGTGCTTTCAGGTCCTTACCTGTTGCTGGACAAGTTGAATGCGCCCCGCTATCGTACGCTTCTGGGCAATACATTGCTTGACGCTTTAGATAACGTTCCAGTTGGTGATCGGCGACAGCTATGGTTTCAGCATGATGGTGCACCGCCAGACTTTGGAATGACTGTGCGTAACTGGTTAAATGAAGCGTTTCCAAGGAAATAGATTGGTCGTGGGGGTCCAATGTTCTGGCCCCCACGTTCCCCAGACCACAGTCCACTATATTATTATTTGTGGGGACACTTATAAGAACATGTTTATAGTACTCCACCCATGGATTTAGAAGATGCTATAGCTCGCGTGCATGCTGCATCGGCAATGGTGGATGCAGGTGTGTTGCGTAGGGTCCGGCAAAGTATGCTCCAGCGAGTGGCGAAGTGTTTGCAAATGTAAGGTGGTTGCTTTGAACATCTGCTGTGAGTGAGCTATGCTCGTAAGTGTACGTTCCGGCTCTGTGAAGATAAGACTGGACGTCACACGTACACTACGGAGTTATTATGCGTAGCATAATGGGCAATCCAGTGTAGCCTACCTACTGTATTGTGTTTCCTTGTACCTCATTGGAAAGAGACGATGTTACTGTATCCACTTCTGTATTATGTTCCACGTATTGGCTTTATTTGTGCCATGGACGAAACAAACTGGTCGTTTACGTCTGTAAGAAGTTCATGTTAAGTTTGAATATTTAAATAAAGGTAACTGTAACGGTAAGACAGAACACAGTGTATTGCATGGTGGTAGTATACATTGGATACAATTTGGTAAATTAACTGGAAAAAAATTGGCGCGAACGCGACTCGAACATCGGCGCGTCCGTACAACCGGCATTTATGGCATTACCTCGTCTCACTTAGCTAATGAGACAGCTCTGGCAGAGTGACGAGTTGATGCGAACTAACCTTGGCCACGCCGCAGGCCGTTACAGCGTTGCCAGAGAATCATTTCTTAAATCGAATTTCCATTAAACCTATTGGTGGGACTAGGTTTTGCAAGATAAAATTTTGTCGTGAATTTCGACGAGGAACCGCATGCAGACCTCCACGTGCAACATTTTTTGGTTAACCCCGTATACCAGTACCAAGTTGTAATGATGGTTATAGGTGACTATCTGAACGCAAATCACCCACAATCAATATTGTATGCTTTCATTGCATATATTGTAAAGATTTTCTTTTTTAGAATTTGCTTTACGTCGGACCGACACACATACGTCATAAGACGATGATGGGATAGGAAACGTCTATGAGCGGAAAAGAACTGGCCGTGGCCTTAAATATGATTCAGTCTCAGCATCATCCTGGTGCAACAATGGTAAACCGCCAAGGTCCATCTTCAGGCTTCCCGACAGTGGAAGTCGAACCCACTCTCTTCCAAATGCAAACTGTCAGCTTTTTGCCCCGACCCACGCGGCCACTATCCCGGTGAAATAAAATGTTAGATAAAAAAATTAGTATATAATATATGAATGAAAATACAGACTAGAGTAATAAGATAATTAAGATGAATAAGTTCCACCTGTGTGGTGTAGTGGTTAGCGTGATTAGCTGCCAACCCCGGAGGTCCAGGTTCGATTCCCGGCTCTGCCACGGAATTTTAAAAGTGGTACGAGGGCTGGAACGGGGTCCACTCAGCCTCGGGAGACCAACTGAGTAGAGGTGGGTTCGATTCCCGCCTCAGCCATCCTGGAAGTGGTTTTCCGTGGTTTCCCCACTTCTCCTCCAGGCAAATGCCGGGATGGTACCTAAGTTAAGGCAACGGTCGCTTCCTTCCCTCTTCCTTACTTGTCCCATCCAATCTTCCCATCCATCCACAAGGCCCCTGTTCAGCATAGCAGGTGAGGCCGCCTGAGCTAGTTACTGGTCATCCTGCCCAGTTGTATCCCCGAGCCAGAGTCTGAAGCTCCAGGACACTGCCCTTGAGGTGGTAGAGGTGGGATCCCTCGCCGAGTCCGAGGGAAAACCGACCCTGGAGGGTAAACAGATTAAGAAGGAAAAGAAGATGAATAAGTGATTGAAAATACACATTTTGATAAAAACCAATGGCGTAGTATCAAATTTATAAAAAATAACTTCAATTTAACTTTTCTTATATTTTCGTCAAATGATATACAGTATACACCGTACAACATTAAAGCGCTTCCTGGACATTAATTGTTCCCGATGACCAGAGTTCACTTTCATTTCTGTCACTAGTGTTATATAAGATTCGAGAACTTGGTATCGTATGTGAGTTTCGATTTTTTTAAGTCCTCGGATGCATGGTATTCGATTCTGTCCATCACTAAAGTAAATATACTGTCACGAGGCTGACGTATTTGAGAACCTTCAAATACCACCGGACTGACCCAGGATCGAATCTGCCAAGTTGGGATCAGAAGGCCTGCGCTTCAACCGTCTGAGCCACTCAGCCTTGCGGAGGGCACTGTTAATGAATGTACGAAATCTGTGATCGTAGAACATTCATTACTGTTTAGATTGATGCTTTCACAACAATTGGCTTAACATCGCACCGACACAGATAGGTCTTATGGCGTCGATGGGATTGGAAAGGCCTAGGAGTGGGAAGGAAGCGGCCATGGACTTAATTAAGGTACAGCCCTAGCATTTGCGGGGTGTGCAAATGGTAAACCACTGAAAACCATCCTCAGAACTGTTGACAGTGGGGTTCGAACCCACTATATCCCGGATGCAAGTTCACAGCTGCGCACGTCTAACCGTACGGGCAACTCGCCCGGTTTAACAACCTGTAATTGTAGACAAGATTATAAGTGTTTGGGCTTTTACCGAGTCGAGAAATCAAGGAGATATACTTCACGTTTCGCAGGGAACATCTTTGTTGAAACATTTTAATTTAATTGGTGTTGTGAGCTCCGATCCTTAACTGATAGCGCTCTGCTAGCGTACACTGAGCCTTCAGGTGACGAATTAGCATACCACTTATTCTAGATCAACGAGAAAGTATTCTTAAGTTCATTTTTGGAGAAGTCTTTCTCGTGAACAGTCGAGATTTTCTTCTGGAAGATGCCGAGCAGTCCGCCTCTGTGGTGTAGTGGTTAGCGTGATTAGCTGCCACCCCCGGAGGTCCGGGTTCGATTCCCGGCTCTGCCACGAAATTTGAAAAGTGGTATGAGGGCTGGAACGGGGTCCACTCAGCCTCGGGAGGTCAACTGAGTAGAGATGGGTTCGATTCCCACCTCAGGCATCCTGGAAGTGGTTTTCCGTGGTTTCCCACTTCTCCTCCAGGCGAATGCCGGGATGGTACCTAACTTAAGGCCACGGCCGCTTCCTTCCCTCTTCCTTGCCTATCCCTTCCAATCTTCCCATCCCTCCACAAGGCCCCTGTTCAGCATAGCAGGTAAGGCCGCCTGGGTGAGGTACTGGTCATTCTCCCCAGTTGTATCCCCGACCAAGAGTCTGAACCTCCAGGACACTGCCCTTGAGGCGGTAGAGGTGGGATCCATCGCTGTGTCCGAGGGAAAAGCCGACCCTGGAGGGTAAACAGATGATGATGATGATGAGATGCCGAGCAAAGTTCTTTGCGAAATGCAAATACTTTCACCTTATTTTCTTGACACGGTATAAGTCCAAAGGCTCATATCATGTTTAAAATTAAGGCGTTGGCGTGGGAAAGGATGCAAGTAAAAAAGTATCGAAATTTAGTTTTGTTCATGGAGAATGTATTAAAGGTAGCACGTCAGCTGGTACAGTAGATTAGTTTCCACAACTGGCGCTAGGCGGAACTTAGGTCAAGTACACGAGGTATGGCATGAAGCAGGTGGTAAGTCAGACCGTGCCTCTGCTGGAATTACGTATAAACTTTGCCATTTGTTGAAAGTAAGCTGCATGTAGGTTGTCATAGTGATACTTCAGTCTACAGAATACCTCCGAAACCTATTCCATTTAAAATGGTAAGTCGTTATTGCCAGCATGACGTTGATACAAGTTTTTTTGTTTTAAAAAATAAGTACTTCGTGTGCGAACAATAGTTCCCGAAGAAGATGCGGGAATAATCAGAGTGACTGGGCATTTTCAACCATTTTATGTAATCGTGATGACGCCTGGTAATTTTCGTGCCTTTGCCATCGAAAGCAACAAATGTTTAAATACTCAACGCACTGTGAGATGGATAATGGTTTCAAGAGCTGAACTTCCCTCAGTCAAGACAAGGCAATCATTCAACTAGTCAAAACGGTAGAAGGGGCACAATTTCTGCTATCAATCCATCAACAACATGAAGACCTTAAAACCGCTTGGAAGGGGACTAGCCATCAGCGAACCAAACAAAAGACTTATTGGTTATGCTGAATTTCTTCTTCTTCTTAATCTGCTTACCCTCCAGGTTCGGTTTTTCCCTCGGACTCATCGAGGGATTCCACCTCTACCGCCTCGAGGGCAGTGTCCTGGAGCTTCACACTTTGGGTCGGGGGATACAACTGGGGAGAATGACCAGTACCTAGCTCAGGCGGCCTCACCTACTATGCTGAACAGGAACCCTGGTGGGGGATGGGAAGATTGGAAGGGCTAGATAAGGAAGAGGAAAGGAAGCGGCCGTCGCCTTAAGTTAGGTACCATGCCGACATTTGCCTGGAGGAGAAGTGGGAAACCACGAAAAACCACTTCCAGGATGGGTCAGGTGAGAATTGAACCCACCTCTACTCAGTTGACCTCCCGAGGCTGAGTGGACCCCGTTCCAGCCTTCGTACCACTTTTCAAATTTTGTGGCATAGCCGGGAATCGAAAGCGAGTCGGGGGGGAGGCAGCTCATAACACTAACCACTATACCACAGAGGCGGACTTATGATAAAGTTCTTGGATGATAAATTAACATTTGTTCTTTTATTATATATACTTACACTTGAAACATACCCGTCAGATAACAAATTAATTACACAGTGGTTTTTCACAACGCATATTATCGCATAATTTGTACATGAATCGTAAATAGCATAAATTTGTGTGTTAAACGTAAATGGATTACTTCTTGATTTTACACGACATATTTTCTGCATCATCTGCTTCAAGAATGATGGAAAAGCTTTTTTTCTTCTCCTGAAAATTTCGCAATTTATGACTAACTAATTGCGCATGTCAATTCCTCAATTAATTACTGAGTAGGCCTATGGCATATTTTCCTATATTACACTGACTGACAGAGCAAATGCAACACCAAGAAGGAGTGGTTCGAAAGGGATGAAAGTTGGGGAAAAAACAGAGACGGCACGGACGAATAATTGATGTTTATTTCTAACCGATATGCAGGTTACACAATGCGCACGGCATCGACTCAGTAGGATGTAGGACCACCGCGAGCGGCGATGCACGCAGAAACACGTCGAGGTACAGAGTCAATAAGAGTACGGATGGTGTCCTGAGGGATGGTTCTCCATTCTCTGTCAACCATTTGCTACAGTTGGTCGTCCGTACGAGGCTGGGGCAGAGTTTGCAAACGGCGTCCAATGAGATCCCACACGTGTTCGATTGGTGAGAGATCCGGAGAGTACGCTGGCCACGGAAGCATCTGTACACCTCGTAGAGCCTGTTGGGAGATGCGAGCAGTGTGTGGGCGGGCATTATCCTGCTGAAACAGAGCATTGGGCAGCCCCTGAAGGTACGGGAGTGCCACCGGCCGCAGCACATGCTGCACGTAGCGGTGGGCATTTAACGTGCCTTGAATACGCACTAGAGGTGACGTGGAATCATACGCAATAGCGCCCCAAACCATGATGCCGCGTTGTCTAGCGGTAGGGCGCTCCACAGTTACTGCCGGATTTGACCTTTCTCCACGCCGACGCCACACTCGTCTGCGGTGACTATCAATGACAGAACAGAAGCGTGACTCATCGGAGAACACGACGTTCCGCCATTCCCTCATCCAAGTCGCTCTAGCCCGGCACCATGCCAGGCGTGCACATCTATGCTGTGGAGTCAATGGTAGTCTTCTGAGCGGACGCAGGGAGTGCAGGCCTCCTTCAGCCAGTCGACGGGAAATTGTTCTGGTCGATATTGGAATAGCCAGGGTGTCTTGCACATGCTGAAGAATGGCGGTTGACGTGGCGTGCGGGGCTGCCACCGCTTGGCGGCGGATGCGCCGATCCTCGCGTGCTGACGTCACTCGGGCTGCGCCTGGACCCCTCGCACGTGCCACATGTCCCTGCGCCAACCATCTTCGCCACAGGCGCTGCACCGTGGACACATCCCTATGGGTATGGGCTGCGATTTGACGAAGCGACCAACCTGCCCTTCTCAGCCCGATCACCATACCCCTCGTAAAGTCGTCTGTCTGCTGGAAATGCCTCCGTTGACGGCGGCCTGGCATTCTTAGCTATACACGTGTCCTGTGGCACACGACAACACGTTCTACAATGACTGTCGGCTGAGAAATCACGGTACGAAGTCGGCCATTCGCCAACGCCGTGTCCCATTTATAGTTCGCTACGTGCGCAGCACAGCGGCGCATTTCACATCATGAGCATACCTCAGTGACGTCAGTCTACCCTGCAATTGGCATAAAGTTCTGACCACTCCTTCTTGGTGTTGCATTTGCTCTGTCAGTCAGTGTACATTCGACTACCTTCCTGTTTGTTTGCACGGAATTTACAGTATTTTGGTTTCTCAAACGTTTACTTGGGCACAGGATCGTTTGGCTAATTGTCACAGTACTGAGAGTTGATCGGAATATGTTCGCATTGACATACTAGATTTCAAGTCCCGTAGCTTACAGCAGTGTAAACATTAGGTTCAGTAGTGCGTACAAATGCTTGTCAAATGATACTGCGCCGGGTAAACGTATGAAGAGGTAGTTTAGTTCGAGAAACGTCCGGCTCCACGGCCAAATGACTAGCGTGCTAGCTTTTGGCCACTGGGGACCCGGGTTCGTTTCCAGGCAAGGTCGGGTATTTTAGTCACCATTGGTTAATTTCTCTGGCACGGGGTCTGGGTGTATGTGTCGTCTTCGTCATAATTTAATACTCATCACGACGCGTAGGTCTCCTACGGAAATCAAATCAAAAGACCTGCATCTGGCGAATCAAACATGTCCTCGGGCTCTCCCGGCACTAAAATCCATACGCTTTTATTATTTATAGTTCGAAAACACAACAAATTCACTGTGAACAAACACAACGGAGACAACAAATTTGGCTTCCGACTGAGTTAGCTAAATAAAAGTCAGGAAACTCAATCGGCTTTGGAAGGTGCGGTATGCGCCTGATGAGCCAATGCCTCACTGGGGCACTAGTAAATGTTGACGATTCAGTTTTGTGAATTGTACTTAGTTATCTCAATCGAAGCCATATTTTTAGTCATGCTAGCCCGGGTGGTCATATATAGCAGGTAGAGATGCAATTCCCCCCACAAGTGACCATGGCATTTCCGTGGTGCAACAGCTCTGCGCACTGACCGCCCAACCGAGCAGAGGAGGGATGGCCACGGCTTTACCGTGGCACTACGCCTCTCCATTCGGGGCACGGAGAGGGGCTGGCCCCCAACGTCGGCTGTCCTAAGAATGGTTTTCCGTGGTGTTCTTTTCTCCTGTACTAAAGAGGAATCCTGGGAAAGTTCTTGATTTAGGACACGGCCGCCAACCCTCTCTCCTTCTCCTCGAATCTCCTTCACCATAACAAATCTACTGGCCTGAGAGATGGCGTCACTGTCTAAGAGACCCGCTTCCCCCTTCAGGGGAGGTTTGAAAACGTTTTAGTAGTAGTAGCAGTGATGGCGCTACCGGCCTTTTAGCCGGCAAGTGCCTTGGGAGGGTGCGGTATCCAACTGATGAGCCCAATCCACATCAGTTCGAAACTATTAATTTTTGACGATTGAGTTTCCTGATTTTTACTTAAACGCGACGGTAGCCGAGGTAAAATAAAAGTAAAATGATATTACTCAGTAATAAGACACTGTTTTTGTTTTTATAATCAGTCCATAGACTGGTTTGATGCATTCCTACATGCCACCCTATCCTGTGACAACCGTTCCATTTGTACGTAACTACTACATACATCCTACATCAGCACTAGTTTCTTGTTATATTCATACCTTGATTTATCACTGCCCTATTTTTTTCTACCTACAATTCCCTCAAACTTCGACTAACCAAGACCTGGGTGCCTAAAGGTGTGCCTGATCATCTGCCTCACCTTCCGCTAAAATGTCGCCGAATCGTTCTCCCCTCACCAATTCCATTCAGTACCTCATAATTTGTAATTCGTTCCAAACACCTCACCTTGAACATTCCTCTTTAACAGCAAGTGTCAGAGACACTATGCGAGCATTATTTCCTTATGGCAGGTATGAGTGGCTCAGACGGTTGAGGCGCTGACCCGCTCACCACAACTGGGCATGTTCGATCCTGGCTCCTCAGTCCGGTGTTATTTGAAGTTGCTCAAATACGTCCGCCCCGTTTCGCTAGATTTACTGGCACACAAAATTACTCATGTGGGAAAAATTCCCGGCAATTCAGCACCTCAGAAAATCATCCAAAGTCGTTGAAAACATACGACCTGTTTTCCAGTCAGTGAACGGGTCAGGGATGGAATGAATGTATGAATCCCCCATCTAGCGGCGAGGATAGGAATTGTGCCGGCTGCCGAAGCCTTTCGCACTCCACTTGGGCAATGGTTAATGTCTGACAGGTGAAATGAAATGATATTGGTGAGTGTTGCTGGAATGAAAGATGACAGGGAAAACCGAAGTACCCGGAGAAAATCCTGTTCCGCCTCTGCTTTGTCCAGTACAATTCTCACATGGATTGACCGGGATTTGAACCACGGAACCCAGCAGTGAGAGGCCGACGCGCTGTCGCCTAAGCCAAGGAGGCTACATCCAAACTATTTAAAGGACATAAAGACCAGTAACATTAATAGTCCCCTTGTAACAAAACACTCGGCCAACTTTGCTAAAATTCCCCGAAACTTCGTCCTTTGTGATATCATACACCCTGCACATGTGAGGTGTGATTTAAAGAAACACAACTTAACTACTTATAAACTCAATTAGACCTATCGAAAAATTAACCGTGCTGTTAAGGGCAGGCAACTGTGAACTTGCTTTCTGGATCTTGTGGCTTCGAACCCTACAGTCTGCAACCATGAAGTTGGTTTCACATGGTTCCAACTTTCATTCCATTCAAATGCTGGGACTTTACCTTAATTAAGTCCACGGCCACTTCCTTCCCACTCCTATCCTTCTCCTATATCATTGTCGCCCTGAGACACATATGTGTCGGTGCGACGTATATCAACTTGGAAAATATCCACAGTTCTGGCCCTTCAAGCAAGCAACTCAATATTGAAAACATCCTGATATGAGTGACGAATTTTAGGTAAATAAAATATAATAATGTATGAGATTATATTCTTTATTTATTCCTAATAATTTCTCTTAATCATCTTTATACGGTCGATTAGATTAGCAGTTTTCCTTTTCCTACCACTACGAGTGCTAATGTGAGTCAATGCAGAGTTTCACTTGAGCATCACTACGGGCGCTTATGTCAGAGTTTCACTTAAGCCCTTATAACCAAATTCGGTGTGGTCATTTTTAGAAAAACAGAAAAGTCTGAGGATATTGGGAAAAGGAACAGATTGCAGAAATAATTATTTGTATACCGTAAGTTAATTTAATCAAAAATAAAGCGAGAAAAGAAACAAGTGATTTTAGGCATTTTTCCCGGAACTGCATTTATTCCGGACATTGTTTTCGAAATGTGCTTTTTAATATGATAGATCTATCCATTACTCAAAATTTGAAATAATTTCGGTCCATTTAGCCCTTCAACTATCAGCACAATCGAGGAAATTGCTTAATTCTACTTTTTTCGTAGTATGGGGACACATGCCTTGCCTGCAAAGAAATGATTCAATACTAAAATATACCGGAGCGTGGTAGCCGAGTGGGATAACCATTTTCTCCTCATCAAGACTGCCCCACTTCGATTCCTGGACAATGCAGTGGGATTTTATAAATACACGTCCTTTTGGTTCGGATTCCATATAATACTGGAGGATCCAAGGCTATCATCTCGATATCAGCAGTCACACAAAACGCAAAACATGCTTTAAATACTTCAAATTACACAACAATAATGCCATATCATCATAAAATACAGAATTCTAAAACGAATTAGTGTTACGAATATTTTTAAGTAATTTCCGAAAAGTAATTTCTTGTGGACTCCGGAGAGGTCTGGAACAGGTCTTTGAAAATGATCCCCTTCAGGCGTCTGTGAAGATAGGCCGTAAATAAAATGGATTATAATGTTAAAGGTGACAAAAATGCACAGAGCCCATACCATAGGATGTAACGAATGAATGTCAAAATCACGGAACTGACCGGAAAACAAACCCGGGTCCCTTGGATCAAACCCTAACATCCTAACCATTTAACCATGTGGCCGGAGATAACTTCCATGAAGAGTTATAAATCAGCATGTTTAAGAATGAGGGGCGCGCAGCTGTGAGCTTGCATCCGGGAGATAGTTGGTTCGAATCCCACTGTCGGCAGCCCTGAAGATGGCTTTCCGTCGTTTTCCCATTTTCACACCAAGCAAATGGTGGGGATGTACATTAATTACGGCCACGGCTGCTTACTTACAACTCCTAGGCCTTTCCTATCCCATCGTCGCCATAAGACATATCTACGTCGGTGCGACGTAAACGCCACTAGCAAAAAAAGTTCTAAAATGGAATATTGCGTTGAACTGAACCACAGTACACCAGTTTCATTTCTTACTACATGCGTGGCTCTGAACCCGGTAGTAAGAATTTATGTATACAGTAATATATCATCATCATCATCATCTTCCTTCCAAGTATTGGGCCATGTGACCCGTTACGGTCTTGCATTTTACTTTTTGCAAGACTTGAAAGCAATCAAATGTCCTTCCGACGGGTTGCTAGCCTGAAGGAAGTACAGTAATATATTCTGCTCTATAATATTTAAATAAGAAGTCCATTTCATTTCTCCGCAACCATTATGCCCCATTCATGAATATTTGAGTACAACTCAACATGAAGTAGTGTGTCATATATACATGAAAATATTTTTGCTCAGCAGGATCCTGTTTCGTACTGCACAAGGGACCACGCCGGCCACTCACCACTGGGTCACGCGGTTCAAATCCCGGCCACTCCATGTGAGATTTATGCTGGACAAAGCGGAGGCCGAAAAGGCTTATCTCCTGATATTCTGTTTTATTACTACCAACTTTCATTCCAGAAACTCACCAATATAATTTCATCTGTCAGTTTTTAATCATTGTTCAAGAGAAGTGCATCATACTTCGGAACCCGGCACAATTCCTATCCTCGCCGAAAGCTGGGAGCGTCGAATGACTGGAAACAGGCTGTGGATTTTCAAGGGACAATCCAAGTTGTGCTGTGCTTCATATGTGTACTTTCATTTTACAACATAAGGGGAAATAATGGTGGTGGTGCTTATTGCTTTAAGATTCTTATGAGTGTTCAAAACCGTTCTGACACTAATATAATAGACTCAATCGCGTAAGAACTGTACTCGTTCTTAAGTAATAACTAGACGGATTAGTATCTATGTCGATAAAGTTTTCTGGATGCTCATTCTCCAGGGACGTCACTGACCTTTGAACACCTAATTTCTATTACAGTTTGGCATTCTGATAGTACACTTATCATTATTAGGGGTGTTAGAGATTGGAATAACTTACCAAGGGAGATGTTCAATAAATTTGCAGTTTCTTTGCGATCATTTAAGAAAAGGCTAGGAAAACAACGGATAGAGAATCTGACACCTGGGCGACTGTCCTAAATGCAGATCAATATTGATTGATTGATTGATTAGAGGAAAGTAATCTGAGGCCTTAGAGCTACCTATGTAACGAGGCTGTAGTTATAGTAAATGAATAAAAGTAGTTATTAATCCCTCAGGCCGAACGTGAACCTGTTCAAGACACTGGCTGCCTTTTATACTTCAGAAAACCAAGTTTCTACACTCGTTACTCCTTCATGAATTTCTATAACCCCATTCGTTTCATTTACACTAATTCTAAAACATTCTTTTTTGTTCCTCTCCGTGAATACATAAAACTAAATTTGCATCACAGTACCTATCTTTTCTTCCTCCCACCGTATGAATATTCAAAGTTTCACACGTAATATTTTATGGTGATGCGGTGGTAACGTATGATGAATTATGGCAAATGTTCCTTTCAGAGGAGATTCAAATTTATGCGAACAGACACAACTGTACATCGGCCTGCTCATTCCTATCTGCACTCAGAGCATTAGAACTGCGGCGTGTGGCATCTGGTGGTAGCAGCACCTATATATGTCCGTAATATCAGCTGGAGAAAGAGGGAGGGCTTGTTGACTCAGCAGTCTTAAACATATTAGGCCATGTTTTCTGGATCGTCCCTCTTCGTAAATTCATGCACCACCATACATGCACAAAATGAACCGTATTATACAAGATTAGAGTGGTCATACCGTGCTCGAGGTTTGTGATTAAATTCACTATTTATAAAGTTGAAAACATCAATTTCCTCATCTGTGCAGAGGGTTGAAGGATAAAGCGTCCGGAACTGTTTGAAATTGTTATTCTTGGACAGCTCTAACAAACTGAAAAAATCGAAGTTCCCTTCCGGCCTAAATGTAGTTCCGTAATGACAGCCTAAAATTGCTCGTTTCATTACTTAACTTATTTGCATAAATCTTTCTGTAATGTGTTCCTTGGTTCAGTATCCTCACGTGTTTCATATTTTGTTTTAAAAATTGTTCGTATGGAACGTAGTTATAAGAGCTTAATTGAAAGTGTGCATTTAATCGCATTACCGCTCGTAGTGAGAGAAGAAGGCAAACTGCTAATCTAATCGACCGGATAACGACGGTTAAGAGAAGGATTGTAATTCTTAAGAATAAATAAAGAATATATTCTCATATTTTATTATATTTTACTTACCTAAAATTCGTAGCTCAAATCCCCGGGATGTTTTCAACATTGAGTTGCTTGCTTGAAGGGCTAGAACTGCGGAAGTTTAAGGTTGTTGCGGTTTTTGTGTTGGTACTCGCCTGTCGCATTTCGTTAGTCATTTGTCACAGTTGGAAACGTCCTGCTGCCTGCATTAATATTGTCAGACAGAAGATGGCGACCGGAAGCAGTACACTAATTTTAGTGTACCTCTACATTTTGTTGTACATAAGTGTAAATATTTAGTGTTTATTCATGTGTAATAAATATTTGTGTCATCTTCTGAGTGATGTGCTGTGTCTGCTCGTTTGGGGAAATCTGGTCCTCCATCTGACTTGTTTTATATTTGTGTTTGTGCGCCTATGGAAATGATCTTTGTTATGTGCGTCCGATGTGTTGTTTCGTCGTTCGCAACAATGGTAAAATTGGAAATTGACAGATGATTGTTGTTTCATGCTTGCTTGTTGTTTTAAGCGGCCTAACATCGAAGGTCATCGGCCCTGAAATTGATATACGATTTAGAAATATGGCTTTAAAAACTATCGTATGGTGCTTAGCATTGTAAGGAAGTGAAATGTGGACGATAACTGTCTCAGAAAGAAAGCTTTTTTTTGCTAGTTCCTTTACGTCGCAGCGACACAGATATGTCTTATGGTGACGATGGGATAGGACTAGGAATTGGAAGGAAGCGACCGTGGCATTAATTAAGGTACAGTCCCGGCATTTTCCTGGTGTGAAAATGAGAAACCACTGAAAACCATCTTCAGGGCTGCCGACAGTGGGGCTCGAACCCACTATCTCCCGATTACTGGATACTGTACGCAGAAAGAAATTGAATAGCAGCTTTTGAAATGTGGTATTACAGAAGAATGCTGAAGGCGAGATGGATAGATGGAAACACGAACAAACACTGTATCGAATAGGTTAGAGGAGCTCGATTTGGCTAAATTTGACCAGAAGAAGAGGGAGAATTAGAGGACACTCATTTAGACGCCCAGTTTGCTTTTGGGGGAAGTATAGAGCGTATAAATGGTAGAAGTAGATCTAGGTATAAATATGACAAGCAGATTCGTGCAGATGTAGGATGCAGCAGTTACTTAGTAATGAGAAGATTAGCACATTATAGGGTGGCATTGAGCGCTGCGTCAAATCAGTCTATGGAATGATGACTCAAGCAACAACATTTGAACCTGTCTGAGTGGTTCGGACGGTTGATGCGCTGGCCTTCTGTGCCCAACTTCGCAGGTTCGATCCCGGATCAGTTCGGTGGTATTTGAAGGTGCTCAAATACGTCAGCCACTTGTTGGCAGATTTATTGGCACGTAATAGAACTCCTATGGGACTAAATTCCGCCATCTGGGCGTCTTGTGAAACCATAATAATTAGTCAGCTTGGCATAAGGCAAGTGACATTATTATTATTAACAACATCTGAATTTCTTTTTCATTCTCTAGAAAATATGTGAAAAATGGAAATAGAATAATCACCAGTGGTTAGAAAATTATTTTGACAGACGTTAATGTGAGATGAAGAGTAACTGAGGCAATCAAATTTGCCGACCACAAAGTTACATTCACAGGAAGTCTAAGTATAGTTTCAAAAATGCTTGTACTGCTAAATGAGAGAGTCAAGGGTTCTGGAAGGAAAAGCAAACCACAGTAAATTCAAAGCAACGGTGTTAAGGAAGTTTCGCCACCCATTACATGTGCATGTGATGCCGCCCTCCCTCATCGGAGGGTCTGCCATACACGGACTGCACCCGGCTAGAAATAGCCACACAAAATTACTATTACATGTGCAAGTAGATGGTGAGCCAGTACAGCTACTAGCTCAGTGCAAATACTTGGACAGAAAATTTACAATGTCATCCAGAGATTATCATTGCAGTAGCTATGGCAAAACAAGCCTTCTGTGGTGAGCAATTCCTATTATGTCGAGGTACAATGTTCCTCAGCCTGCGTAAAGGAATAATGAATGCATATCGTCGTTGAGCCTAGAAAAAGTCAATGTATGATACTATTTCAGCTTAGAACTCTGTCCGGAAGAGTCCTGTCATCGAAGGTTTGGTATTGCATGAACTATATTGTATATCAGGGAGTTTTCGTGCTAAGTGAAACATGTGCTGCGGGCCAGTATTTCTCTCCTCAACATTGTAACATAACGGTATTCCGAACAACAACGACGATATACGATATTCGAAAAAAGAAACGGCACAAATCATTGCTCATTTATTTATTACATGTAACATTCTTCTACTTCTTCTTCTTCCTCTTCTTCTCCTTCTCAACCGTGTAACGGAATTGGGATATGTATTGTAATGTACTTAGACATTTATCAAGTTACCTTTTAATCAAAACTAATTATCATAATAATTTCGGCTCATCGGACTTTGACTGGAAGTGTTTTATGCTGCTAGCTCATAATTGCACGGTCCGCCAGAGTAGCGCTAGCATTCAGTAGGCATGCTGTCGATATTGTACTGCCATCTAGCAACAACCGCGGAACCGAATTCAACCTTTTTCTCCATGCACGAACGACAATTGGAGACGTGTTGTTGTTTTGGAAAGTGAGACTGGACTGACCTGCTTCTGCTATTGCTGGTGGATTTTTACTTGTAATAAGAGTGGAAGAAGAAAATATTATGGTTTTATTTGATCCTGGGTGATCATGTCGTCGAGTGGCGATGACCTTATCGCCATTCCACTCCTTTTCCTACTACTTTTCAAATAGTCTGTAAGTAAGCATCCAGTTCTTGTTTACCTCGGGGATCAAACGATGTGAGAAGCAAATCGGATAATTCAAGGTTACCCAGTGGATTCACAAAAATTCGTGTGGATTAATTTGAACTGCTTAAATCTATAGTATTCTACTATCCAAATCATTTCAGTGCACAAGGAATTGAATTAAAGATAAGACTGTAATCGTCAATTTAAATTGTGAATTAACTACCAATTTGTTGGGGCTTTAATGTAACTACTTGTAGAGTAATAGGACGTGTTAAATCTTTATTATCTGTATCTCCCCATCAGGGAAGTGATTACGAGCCGAAAATTGTTTCTTATGGCTAATTCTGCTGTGTATTTATCCTTTCTGGGTGGGTAGTCATTTTGTTTGGTTCGTCACGTGACCTGGTTGCCATGGTTACTCTATTTACATGTGGGTGAGCTTGATCTCTATTGCTGTTTGACATTTGCCGATTCTATGCTTTGTTTATGTGCTGACAGCTGACGTGCGCCATGGGAGATTGTTAGAATATTATTCTTGGGGACAGATGTGATTCAGTAAAGGCATCTCTATTACTCCGTATGTTTGGCGATTTTAATCTATTAATATTTAATTCTGGATTATATTTGACTTGGTGACTCATTGTACCTCTTGGTAACATTAATATTTAATTTAATTACCCCTTTCCTATTGTTTGTTCTTGTGGAATATTGGTTCTGGTGATTTTCATGCTAGTGAATCTTGACTACAGTTGAAGTCAGTAAGAAACATTTTCAGCTCTCAAAAAGCAATTGTGTGTAATTCAAGTTCTTGGAGTCACGTGTTTATTTAGTACTCCGTACCTTCGATCATTTCTTTAAATTTATATTTTTCTGTTAAATTCCGATTGAGGATTTACTGGGGACTGGTTTGTGAACTCAGATTGTATTTCTTTTTCCCTCTCTTTTTTGATTTTAATCTTGACCGAACTTGAAGGGTCTATTATCTTTAGCTTAATTCTTTTTATTTGATTTACCCTAAACTGGGAATTTTAACTTGGTTTCATCTCCTTTAAGAATATCTTAAGTCAATTAAAGTTTTGTGTTTAACTTAAACTTGAAGTTATCATTTTAGTAAGTATTATTTCTCGTCCTATCTACTCGACCTCTGTAAGCCTAGCGGTTTCCACGCCTTGCTATGATCTTCTCTTGGGAAAATATTGGTATGTGCTTGCTTAATTTATTTTCCCTGATCGTGCAACTACTGTCGTGTAATACTTCACTTGTAAGTACGCGATAACCGTAAGGTTGGTGGGTAACATGCATGTCTTCCAAGTGTTTCCTTTCTTTGACCAGCAGTTTCAAATGGCAACAGGTATGCTTGCCTTTAATGTTGTTTATACATTGCACTCTGGGTCTTCCTCTGGTATTTCTACCTTCCATTTTCCTTTGAGAATGGATGGTGCACTAGTCAGAATGACGAAGTAAGTGGCAAGGTTTCAAACAAGTTACGTGTCTCATTTCCTCTTTTGAGAACGTTATCGCTTGTGATGCTATCAGTCCAAGGTATTCTCAGGAGTTTACGCCAGCACCACATCTCAAACGACTTGAGTTTTATCACTTCGCCTTTCACAGGGTCCATGTTTCTGACCCATAGCTTACAACACTCCATACATATTTTGTGTCATACGGAGCGGAGCGTCAGAATGGGCAGATTGTGCTTCACGATAAAGAACAGTACGAGGGGCGATTTGTTTAGAAGAACCCAAGAGCGTCACCAGAAACCACGATCACGGAGGTGTAATCACTAAAGCGTAGTCTACGACGAACATCACTGAAACTCGCACTAACATGTAAAAGGTTTTCGTCGAAGCAAGGTTGGGAATGATAGCCTTCGTGACCTTAATTAACCTTGGAGTGGTCGCATGGGTTTTGTCAATATCAATGGTCGCACCGAGTCTCTCAGACCCATTCTTTCTCAGTGTCTTACTATTAGATTTTTATACTTTATTTCCAATTACAGTTTTACAGGACATGATTTTGTTTATTTTAATGCAGTTTACATGACTACAATATTTAACTATCCCGTTTCTTAACCAAAAAGTGTATTTTTATAATTACACTGAAAAACTGAATATTTTCTGTTGACTTTTGAAAGATAAAATATGGTAACAGTAAAATGTATTTCACATCATTTTTTTCACTTTTTCCTGCATCTACATGCACAAAGTAACATTTTCATATATTTTCTACACAGTCTTAATAAAACATATTTTTGAGATTTTCACACTTGCACTATTGGTACAAAGATATCGATTTTTTAGCTATATGTGAATTATGTGTCATAATTCATAAAATAAAAATCAAATTAGTTTTAGAAACACATCCAAGTACAGAGAAACATCACTTTAATCAATTTCTATGCACATTCTGCAGCCAAGTTGTCCATGTTCTCCGCAAATGAAATTTTGGCACTTGTGGCAGATGAAGGATGTCTTCCTGTCTTTGTTTGTTGGGTAGAAATGATATCTCTTTCCTTTCCTGGGAACTTCTGTGGCAGGTGCTTGCACAGGGTAGTTATACCCAGAATTAGCTTCATCCATTGTTACACGGAAGAAAAAGTGTAGTAAACTAACAATGCGAAGTTTGACAAAAAAGACCAACGTTAACAGTCACACGGGGTCTGCGAGACCCTGAACAACCTGTACACTCAAAGTTTCCAAGGCAACTGAGAGCGGGCTACTGTGTTCGGTCGAAGGTCGGGAGCCAAGAACATACCAGGGAGGGGAAAGCGCTCCGTACATTCCAACAACAGGAACACCACTAAGTATGTCTGCTTGGGTCTCGTAGACCCATCGCGACCACTCCAGGGTTAAGGTACAGACATAGCATCTGCCTGGTGTGAAAATGGGAAACCACGGGAAACGTAACATATTTAAAATTAATGAACCCAAGGATGATTTAAACATGGAAGAGTGAATGGAGTATGGTACTGATTTCTACTTGTTTGTGACAGGATTGTCACTTTCATCTTTCTTATCTGATATCTCTTGACCAACTTTTGTTCTTTTTCGACCACGGCTGGGTTTGTTGAACTGTGTACCCTCCTTTTTCTTCGGGAATTGCTCACGCTGGGGCCTCTTTTGATTTAGAAATTTTCTCACTCCACCTAGCGGAGGTTTCTTCTATTCTTGGAGCTGTTAATTTCATTACTACAGCTATTAATATACGTGTTCCAGGAATGTCTCTAGATAAAACTCCCCTATTTGTATGAGCTCAATGTCAACCTCGCATGCCGTGACTAACCGTATGCTTGTGAGACAGTGTAAATAGCTTCCTTCCATCTACTAGCAGGGTAATACAAACTCTGATTAAATATCTAACAGGTATGACATTTTGCACATTATTATTTGAGCGATTAGACTTCAAAGCCCTTTGTGATGCAGGTAATTAACTAGACATGTTTAATGCAGAATTGATGTGTTGAAAATAAATAATTTCGAGATAGTTCATGCATAGTTTTTTAGCTAATTATAATTAATTACAATTATTAGTGGTTTCAAAGTCAAAACAATTAAATTATCGTTCGTTAGTCTCATGATTTCAATTATATGGCAGTGCACAAGGTCAAAGTGTCATATCTGGGTTCAGTTTTGTGTTGATTTCTTCAGTAATTCTCGTAGAAGATTAGAAGGTGTTTGTCATGCAACATGTCTGGATCCTTGGCTAAGTGGTTAGCGTGATGGCCTTTGATCAAAGGTGTCCCGGGTTCCCGTCAGGATCGAGAATTTTTATCATGATTGGTAAAATTCGCTGGCAAGAAGGTTGTGTATATATGTTGTCTTCATCATAATTTCATCGTCGAACAGCTAAGAAAGCCAAACTTACTGAGCAAATGATGAAACGGAGGCTACAGTGGGCAAGAAAAGACCAACATTTCAGAGCAGAAGTCTGGAAAAGGTTAAGTTCCTTAACAAATGATGTTTTAGCTAGGAAAATTCCAACCAGTATTTACAACTTTAAATTTCATACACATCATCTTAATTTCTAGGTTTGCTTCAGTGATGAATCAACTCTTGAGGTGTCAAGCGAGAAATCCCGGTTTGTAAGAGCATTGTCTAGCGAAAAGTAAGAGAAGTATTGCGTCCAGAAAACAGTAAAACATCCTACCAAGGTCATGATTTGGTCAGTGATAAGTGGAAAGGGAATGGGACGTCTTCACATTGTGGAGGGTATAATGCGTCAGTATCAATACAGACAAATACTTGAAAAGAGACTGATCCCGCAATTGAAGGACTGGTTTAGTGAAGGTGAAAACAAAATTTTCATGCAAGATGGGGCTCCATGCCACACACCAAAACCTATTAAAGCTTGCCTGAAAGAGAAAGAAATTCCTCTTTTGGACTGACCTGGTAATTCACCCGATTTGAACCCGATTGAGAATGTGTGGCAATGTCTGAAACGTGAAATTGGTAAAGAGTGTACCAATACCAAGCTTCAACTACTTGAAAATATCATATTTCATTGGAACCATAATGAAAAGTTGTCAGCAGCAGCTTCATCTTGCATTGCAAGTATGCCTCGCAGGGTGCAAGCAGTCATAAAAGCTAAGGGTGGACTGACTAATTATTAGAATTGCAGTCTTAAAACTGCGTATAACATCGTAAATTAAACGTACTCTAATGCTATCCATTAGTGAATGTGTAATATTCCATTAAAAGTCTGTTAATATAACATTTTGTTAGAAAAATGAAGAATTTTATGTTGAGTCTAATAAAGTGGCCAGGTACTCTATGTTTATGAGAATGAATGAAAAATGAATAATTTGTATACGTATCTCGGCAGTTACTCTTGGACGTAATAGTTCACATAACATTTACGATAATTTATCTAACTCAGTAATCCGTGTTACAAAACTATGTGAGACATTTTCGGTATATTTGTTTAACAGCTTTAAACGAGTTTTATATATAGGTTACCTCATTCACCTCACTCTATAACGCTACACACTACGGGAGCAATCTTTCAATTATCAGTAATATACTCTATGATCATCTCGAGGTCCTGAATTTCCTTCTCGTTTACGATTATAATTTCTCCATTTTGACGGTTACTTGCCAGTCCTGTCGCAGCCCCCGTTGGTACTTCCTGCCAGGGAATAGTGAGTCAGATCGGGAAGCTCTTAGTCGACCTAGAGGGCATGGCCGCCCTTTCCGCGTATTGTTCTCCTGGTATAGCTTCCTTGTAAGCATTCTGGAAGGTGTAACGAGAATGGTCCGGTTCTAGACCAATCTCGAATGTTCCAGTAGCTTACTATCCGGATATGAAAAGGTGGCTAGACGCGAAGAGTCAGTCAGTATTTGGATTCAGTCGTCAGACTGGGGCTACTGAAGTTCTGGCCGTCCCACTGGCGTCTGAACGAGTAAAATCAGGGCTGCCGATAGCCAGGTTCGAACCGACTATCTCCCGAAAACTGGATACTGGCCGCACTTAAGCCACTGCAGCTATCGAGCTCGGTGGAGTTGGTACAGAGAGGGGTATTAGTTCGTACATAAGAAACTCTCACAACTTAAAAGTTTCTTGGAGCGCTTGCAACATACCACAGCATCTTGTCGAATTGACAGCATATTTTAAATTTAAGGTCACAAGGAGCTTCACTTTTATACTGTATAAAAATGATTGCCCGACCATGCTCTTTATGCTAAGTTCACTAAGTGACCCTTGCGAAATCCATGTTAACAACCAGATAGATCCGCAGCTAAGTGAACTGCTGAAAGAATTCTGGGCTGTAGAAGCGTCTCTAGTCCTTTCATACAGTATCCAACATACATAGTGTACCCATCCCTGGCATATCAGGGTAACAATTATATAATTAGGCTTCAAAAACAAATGTATAAATAGAATTGCCGGATGAGAAACTTCGGAAATCACTTCCAGGGCTCGAAGTCCCATCCTCCATACTTTCACTGCGTCAACGGCTAAAACTCAGAAGGATACAGATAATGGAATATTCGTAAAAGAAAAAGGGCACTACATAAAATATAACGAAAATATGGTTCTTTATAATGTAAGAGGAACACATTAATATTATAAAATGAGAAGAATCTTTGTTAAGAATATTTACTAAACGTTTTGTTAAACTGATAGAGTCACACGATAAGTACATGAGATAATGCCGTATTATTACATATAAACAACATACTTTAAATCACTTTCTTAACGCGCACTGTTACTATGTTCACATTTCACATATGCACATTTTTTTATTTCTAAACAATGACACTCGATGGTATCTGTTATCTGAACGGACTGGCCAGAAGTCATGATGGCATTCTCTCATTAAATTATATTATTAGTTAACTGTCATGGTTGTGGAATTTATGCATCTTATGAATACATTTTTCTCACGCACCAGATGGCATCGCCGTATATCAAACACGTGGTCTATTTGACCACATCAATTACATATTATACTGAACACATACGCGTTTCCTGGGTTTACCTAACCCTGTTATATCCAAAGTACATCAACCAACGCTGGTATCTAACCCATCACCATAAACGCTTGGGAAAAATGACATACATAAACACATTACGTAAGAAAATATCAAATATATAGCAAACAATACATCTTGAAAATATGGCCTAATCAAGCCATAAAGCATCAGGTTAAATCCATAGTTCCAATGCGGGTCGAACCCACATTATTCAGCATCCGAGGTAAACAATCTGAAACTCCTGTCACGAGCTAATTTGGTACATAAAATTGGGGAGAATACGTCCTTTGCAGAATCATATAATTTTCAACGCTACGCATAATGTATCATTAGCATGGGATTGATATTGCATTGTCGAATGAAAGAAAGCTTACAGGCAAATGTTTAAAACTTTTGGAGACAACACAGTCCCCCTCGGACTGTGCAAATCCTTACATTGTAAATCCGTCTACCCTTAGTAATGAGCCAGTGTCCTGCCCTGCGGCAGCAAAGACACTTTCTATTCTTTCTTTCTTTCTTTCCTTTCTTTCCATCTTGGCTCGTTTCCAAGTCAATGTTTATTTAAAGGCCACCAATTCTTATTACCTATTATTCCGACTATATATACAGCCTAATTCAATACATCACGATAGCCGTCATTATTATAATTCTTTGTCATTCCAGCATCTCAACCATTTCACAAGCCTCATCCTTCCCACATCACACCACTGCATCTCAAATCCATTTTGTTCAGTTATAGAGATGACTCTATTCTTACATATTATTTAACTGATTCAATTTCACTCGCGTATCTATATAAATCAAATTACACCTCGGTTTGCAATGGCCATATATTTATTATACGGGATTTATAAAATACCTGAATCACCCTGTGAAGCGAACACATAGTCTATATTCAAATTACTATGAAGATCCTTACCAGTTAGTAACATTAAGAAGAAATTATAAATTTAGCTAAAGCACTATTTTCCTCAAACATGTGCTTCACACGTACTAAGAACTTATGGGATCTCTATACTAATTCATGCAAATAAGCCCACTGGAAAATTAGTGATTTTCCTTAAATCACAGAAGAAATTAATAAAATAATATTTCCCAGCCACACGCGTATAGTGTCCCCTATATTTAATATTATTAATTACAACATGTTTTCTACTTACAAATAAATGTTGATACTAGCATGCAAATCTCGTGGTTTGATATATTAAAAAATGTACTCATCGAATACTGTTTGTGGTTTGCTGCCATCTCGAGGGTACATCTGGGATTTCTTTTAGACCTTCATGTCGACAGCTCCTCCTTGGTTCTTCTTCCTCCTCACAACATCCATGTCCCAAATTGTGGTCTTGTTGGAATCTCTAGACTTTCCCTGAAGAGATGAATGCTGGCACTTTAGACGCGATTCTTGTTAATTCCAGTTCGTGGATTCGACGATCACTCACGAAAATACAGGCAAAAATGGGAAAATTAGTTAATAACACTGTTCATGTGTTTTAAAAGAACCTACTGGTAAATTCAAATGGACAAATACAAATAGTGGTAAGTCTGTATAAGTCACTATTCGCCTCCCCTTTAATCACATAGTCTTACTATTTGTTACCACGAGTGTCCATGAAGAAAGCAAACGTTCTTCTTATCATGAACCCTGTTCTTTTAATGTTACTGAGTTTCATTCACTGTTTAAATGCTTTTAAATCAGCCACTATTAATTACTGAATATAATCGGCTGTCTCACTACTAGACAACCTGATGCTTTTGCCCTTTCTCTGATGATTGACTCATAAGCCAACACTGACTGTTGTCTATATTTAAAGGATTAAATGTTAAAATAAGACTTCTATTCATCACCACTGTACTTTACCTTGTATCACACGCCTTATTTCGCGATATTTGCACCGCACTGACATGTTTCTACTTGACACAGCACTTCATACACTGATATCCATAATTCATTACTGACACGTAAGTACTGTAGCTGCACAAATTACAATGGGATATTGCATCTAGGTTCGGGTTTATTTAAAGTATCTGGGCTGAGTGGTTGGGGAGGTGGTAGACCACGCCCCTGATCGGGATTGAGCTCCGGTAAACGGAATCTTGCAGCGACGTGAAAGTAATCAAATTATAGCTCGTGACCCCCGTTGTATACTGATTTAATTCTAATTCCATTCGATCAGCGGATCGTTCACAATCTCAAAAGCGTCCTGTTATAAATTCACACGTCATGTTTCATCTCGTAAGTACTCCCACTTTTTTCCTCACGTTGCCAGATCTTAGTACTCAGCTACAGTCTGCACACCACCATACGATATACGTTATTACCGATCCACTGTTAAAGTATTGCATTTATATATATCTACAATTTGCATTTGTTGGTTTGAATGAGACCTGTCTTATAAATTTCCATATATTATCTCAGGCAAAATGTTATTCTTCTCCTTCTTAGGAAAATATGGTGAATTGGCACCAATGAATGCGGTGTTGAATCTGTGAGGACTTTAATTTCTTGGGGGTTAACACACCTTAATTCACCTTATTCTCTTACAACGTATATTTCCATGCGTAGCGTCATCTCTGATGCTCTCTCGCACGAAGTAAGAGCGCGATTTCAAGGTTCATCGGTAATACGCTATCCTTTTTTCGATACACTTCAGAAGACGGCTCCCTTCGGGCCTGCGTATCGCAACTTTTATCCCGGTTCGGCAGGTAAACTTTTAATTACGACATTATATGCCGCAGAATGTTGCGGAAAACGGCATATATGATTGAATAAACCTCTTAACATGTCTATGGCATAGTGATTAACGGTTAAAATAGATGTCTATAAACCCCAGCTTTACTTTTACTGATCAAATCCAATCGGGCTATTTTGCGGCGATTACAGAAAACATCCGGTTTCTAGCAGTGACTGTACATTCTGAGCAGCAGATCAGGGCAGAATTCAGCTATCACCTTTAGTACTTCTGTTGGAGTACCATCTGGTCCATTAGCGTTCTTGTTTCTAAGAGAGTTAATAGCTTCCATCAGTTCTTCGAAAGTAAAGATTGGCACATTTTCAGGCTCATTTCCTCCATCATCATCAATTTGAATAAGGCGCAAGTATAATGTAGCCGCTCTACAGTAATGTTGGTGAGTTGCATAAATGTTTATACGTTCTGAAAGTTCTGATCGCTAATATTAATGCATATTTCACTATATAACAGCTGTGCGGGTAGAGGGCACTTCAGGGGTTCTCATAATTCTGATTGCGAGTATTTATTCAAATCTCACAACAGAACCGTTGTGCTGGTAGAAGGCACTTTAGGGGATCTGATAATTATGATCGCGAATATTTATGCATATCTCACTATAGAACCGTAATCTGGGTAGAGGACACTTGAGCCTTGGTTAAATGCGTTTCCATTTGTTCATAAAATCCTTTCCCTAATAATAATACAATCTGTAATGAAATAAAATCGCGTAGGCCTATGGCATTTAGTGCCGGATTGTCCGAGGACATGATGATGAAGACGACACATAAACCCAGCCCCAGAGCCAGCGAACTTAACCAATAATGGTTAACATTCCCGACTCTTCCAGGAATCGACCCAGGACACCTGTGACCAAAGGCTAGCACGCTAACTATTCAGCCATGGAGCCGGACACAATCAGTAATATTTGTCATATTTAAATAAAAAGCAAATATTTCTTATAGGCCTAGTGGATATTGAATGGAAAGCCCGACTTCAAGCTCAGAAAGTCGTCTGGCGTGGAGTTCTGGAAGATTGCTGCATCTACCATGAAGGAGTGCGTGTGCTACTTAGTAGTGTATCAGGGTGTTCTTGTTTTGAGAGCAGGTGTTTAGTTGATGAGCCTGTGAGAGTTTGAGAAATTTCATTAGTGGGTAGGGAGTGTAGATGTACCTAGAATGCTGTGCAGTAGACAAAGTACTTGAAGTTACTTTCTCGTCTGCAAGTTTAGCACTGACAGTTGAATGTATAGATAGATGTGACTACGTAGTTTCAAACAAAACTAAATGCAAGAACTATGAGATTTTTACAGCCTATATCCCACTTACCACTAAGGCAGTAACTTCAACTCACTCGATAAACAAATTTTCGTGGGAGAAGGAAACAAAATTCAACTAAAAAATTCCACCTTACCTTGTCATCATCACTAAAAAGTAACATGATTTTAATATAATTCACCCACCATCGTTTAAAGGATGAAATGCAGTTCAATTAAATTTATGCTTGTTGAGTAATAAACAAATATAAGCAATGCAAAGCAAATTCATCTCCGTAAAGGCCATGAAGGCTGTTGGAGGGGTGGAAGGTAAAGGCTTACACTATCCTTAACCTCGGCACTTGATGGGGTAGAGTGGTTAGCTCTACTCCCGGCCGCCTTTGCCCCCAGGAATTAACCTGGTACTCAGTTTTGGTGTAGTCTGAGTGAACCTCAGGGCCATGTGCACCTCCGGAAGTGGAAATCTCGTTTCTTAAATTTTACGACTTCCTCACGGGGATTCGAACCCACGTCCATCCGGGCGAACCAAGCACACCTTTACCGCCTAGGCCAGGCCGACCCTAATAAACAAAACGCAACCAATAAAACACAGTTAATTCAGTAGAGAACAAAAGTATTGGAGAGTACTGAATATATTTACGTAAGACAATCCAACAATACATAAAATAAAATCCTTGGAATAAAATTCAGCTATAAATGGCATCCCACACAACAAACGTCTAGAAATATTGAAGCAAACTGCTGTCCAAGTGCAAATACTTTCAATAACCGAACATCCTGAGAATCCCTCATATTATTACTTAGGGAACCAGCAGATATAAGAAATAACGGTGTTAATAAAGCATTAGTGAACATATGAAGAAAGTCCATTTAGCATAACCAAAGCTAAAATTGATAAAACAGCCCCATTTGACTTAAGTCCGATAAGGAAATACTTTTCTTAAAACCTTTACTCAAAGTTAGCTCCTATATTCGCCATAAACATCGCTAATCAGACATATATTTATGTACAGTTATGAACCCTAAGGCTAGTTGCATCCTCCACAGCTCCGCAAACAGCTATACCACTGAAGAGGCGTACTAGGGAAATGAGTGTTAGATATTTCCCCATTGCTTTCCTCACCTAGCCGGAAGTTGCTGTTATATATCAGTCCTCCAAGCCTACTGAAATGCATGCACCAACCGACCCTATGAGCAACATTTTCACACCATGCATAACATGGATTGGCTACATAAGGAATGGCATTGCTAGCATCGCTCATACCTCGGTCACTTTCATATTGTCAAAGCCAAGGATGAGACAGAGAAAGATCAATGACAGCAAGAAAACTGCTCCATCCTATACAAGAAGACCTAGTGCACTCTAAACACTAGGTCCCGCCAGCAAAGGCCAAAATCAGGCATAAGTAACAAGATCTTTGATAATGATGAGTCAGAAAATGCACTATTATAATCTCGTTGAAGTGACCAAAGAAGGAATTGTTGTAGCTGATTATTGGACGGACTCAGTGTAACCGCACGAGTTATATCTGTAAAGTGCCATGTATTTTGTGTAATTCTAAAGCGCATGTTAGGTTAATAATTATTTGTATTATATCAAAGCTCTCACACATCATGGTAATAACAACGAGCCAGCCGTTAATAAAGTCGAAGAATGGACCAAGACCCATACAAGTGACGGTCCAGCCATAGCTGATCTCTCGTTTACTATATAATTACGATAGAGTTAATGAGTATTATAACAAAACAAGATAATCCCTTCCAAAATTATGTACGTGACTTCCGCACCATTAAACGAGGATACTTTGTATCAGAAGTGAAGGGACATTTACCCCAACTAATGAACGGAAAGCTAACCGAGGTTACATACTTTTGGCATAACCCAGTAAACTTTACAGCATGCTTTGAATAACTTTCTTAAATCGCATCACCTTTAAAGTGTTCCAGCAATTTAACGTTTCTGAAACAGTGACTTTTCTTACGAATTATAAAGAGTGATTCAAAGTATATCCTTTTTATTGTATGTTATTATTCAACCAATTGTTATAAACAAGGCCACATCACAACTTCGGTTTGACAACATGGTTCAAAACCCAGCATTATACGACTTTACATTCTGGTAATAAATAATAACAATACGAAAATAATCCTAACCCTTCTCGTACTATACATAACATCAGAGTAGTCGCACAGGGGCATTATAATAGAGTATTCATATTCTTCATCATCATCCTTATAACGGTTTTTCATCGCTGTGATTGTGAAGGAATAGACGAGCTCTCAAAATGTAATATCTCCGCTGAGACACTAGGCTTGTAACGACAAAAGGAGTCGTATATATGAAATGAACTTGCGTGATGTAAAGTCATAAGAACTTAATAGGCTGTGAATGAGAATGCAAGAGTAGGGAAAGAGGGTAAAATGTTCTTCCACTACATTTAACTGGAGAATGAAATGGCCATAAACATTTCACCTGAAGAGTTTCTACATATGTATGTAGAGAAGGTGATAGCTGTCACACTTGATGGCCAACTGTGGGAGTTAGTACGTTACAGTGAGCTGTGCATGACGAGATGTTTCATTTCAAGGTTTTTAATATCCTCAGTGGACTCGCTGCAAATCGCTTTGCATCTAAATTTTAACATCTGCTTCTTTTTCACCATACAGCTTAATGAATGCAATGAATCATTTCCATGCTGTAATGAATAGATAGAACAGATTCCTTGTTGGAGCAAGTATAATATAACTTTAGTATTGACCTCATATATTTCGTTTCTGTACTGTGCAGTTATTAACAATCTTGATAGTAGGAAATGATTGGTAATTTAAGACGTGTATGTTAACAACAATTGTGTTGATCGCCAAATGGCCTGTGTACATAAACTTCGCTATTAACTACCAATAATGTAATCTATTTTACATTTTTATGAGTTTTGACCATTAAACATATATTTTACAGTGTCCTACTAAATAAAATTTCCAATATTGTTTAATACCCCTTCAAATACATAAAATCCAGTTTACGATATATTTTCCCCAGGATTTCTTTCAATTTTATAGAAGTCAACAGCACAGGGTTAGCACACTACTCATTTCATTATTCTTCAGGTCTTATACAAGTTTAGGTGAATTATTATGCGTTATTGGAGAGAAGACACCACTCTCTTTGGCTATGTGTGGACTCTAATGCCCCGTGGATTGGTGTTTCCACCAAAGTTTTAATTCGGTCAACATATCTCTTGAAGCACGTCCCCGGGAACAACTTCTTTCTGAACCGAAAGTGTGTTCTATAGCTCATTTCATGTTAAGGAAGCATTAATGCTCTTATGGACCCACAACAAGTGATTACACCTCCACTTAGATACCCATGATTCCTCGTGATTGGGGAATAATTGTATTATGAAAGAAAGAAAGAAAATGGATGGGGCATGTTTTTGCCGGTGAGTTATCAAAATAACTACTTCACATTCTGTATGTCATAAATATATTCACAGGGATGAATCACAGTGGCGGGAACAGCCATCACTTTGTTGCATTCCTTCATTTTCCATCTGAGTTGCCCTGGTACGTTCAACGCGTAATCCATTACGCTGTGAATCACCGACAGCTTTTCACTGTTGAGGAGAGGTCATCTAATTACAGTATTTACATGTGTATTATATTCATGTACTCCACAGCAGTTGTTACTAAAGATTTTTATGCTGTGGTGTGCAAAGATACATCACGGCATGTCTTGTATTGATACAGAAAATCGGTATGATTTTTGTCTGTGCTTTGTTTTGTTATTTAGCTTTTGTTTCTTAAGCGTATTTTATTTTGCCACATTTTTACCATACTTTAACAAGCACATTTATTCTTTACTATTCTGTTCGAGGGCGATATTATGGTACAGTAGTACGGGAGTTGCTTGGAAAAATTTATTAAATACATTAAAATGCATCCCCTACCCCTAGCCTGTAAAATTATATATTGAATATTTTCTCCCAGTTTGCCTTGAATTTCGATACTAGGGTCTTTTATATGCAGAAGTTCACCAATGTTGCTGTAGAAACGAAAATAATCTAAACCTCTCCTCCCTACAACCCCTGTACCTTAGAGTTAAAGAAATTCAGTTTCGTTTCTTCCTTCATTTATTTTGAATATGAGTATTGAGTTTCACCTATATATATGCCACAGTTGAACAGAGCTGTTCGATATGGAAACACTGCTATCATAAGAGCAATGCAGTTTTCTTAACATGGAATGACCTTGACTGAAAAAGTGTTACGACCACTAAGGTATTCTTCTGTGCTAACAGTACAAGTAAAAGGCTAAGACATCATGATGCATGCAGTTTAATTGAAACGTTGAGGCAAGGAATTTATTAAATATTTGTCGAATAGGTAGACACAATAATGGAGAAATGTAATATGGCACCAGGTCTCCGTGAGACAAGAGCGAAGAATCTCGTGAGACATATTATATTTAATGTCCATAAGCCCGTTTTTCGCTCAAACTTTGCAGAATATAGACCTCAGTTCAAGGCTGTGTTCGCAGTGTACTCATAACCTGCTGATTGAACCATATTTTAAATGCATTTATTTTCTTCTCACATACATTCTTCGTTAATGGTAATGGCTTTAAAATGCGAAGGTACTGATGGAATCGAGTTTAGAGTTTATTTCCAAGAATCTTGTGTGTTAGGATTATCTTTTAATGAAATGCATTTAAGTTATTAAGATATAAGTAGGAGAGTCATTAAGTGTCCGACTCGTTGGCTGAATGGTCAGCGTACTAGCCTTCGGTTCAGAGAGTCCCGGGTTCAATTCCCGGGCCGGGTAGGGAATTTTAATCGCTTCTGATTAATTCTTCTGGCTCGGGGACTGGGTATTTTTGTGCGTCCCAACACACTCTTATTTATATTAAAAAAACACAACACACTACACTAGCAAGCCCCACAGAAACACGCAATTGTGATTATATCCCCCTATATAGTGTACCGGTTACGACCTGTACATGCGTATTTTTGATAGTTAATTGCGTGTAATCATCACGCGTAATATTCCGAGCAAGCCTGGTTTTATTACATTCGGTGGAACGAGCGAGCGAGTCGAGGACAGCTGTGTGTGTGACGTAGCTGCAGGGGAAAGCTAGATCACCCGCGTGACACGCCAAGTGTAGCTGGCCTGACCTGGTATGTTCTGGATTCAAGCGTCACACCTTCACGAACATTCGATAAAGAGAATTTTAAAACTCCTCTAATAATTATGGTAGCGACTTGAGCGACATGTCATTTTGAAGGGAATCACATAAAAGTCGCAAAGCGTGAATCTCAAGTAAATCCGTCGGGGGATTCATGGGATTACATGCTTTAAGGGATCACGCTATATGATGACGTAGAAGCCCCCAAACCGAATATAAGGAGGGCTCAATTTAGCCTGATCAGTCAGTCACAGCTGAGTATTCAGCCTGGCTCTACACGCTGCCGTAGTCGTCAGAGTAGTCTAGTAGTTACAGTCATCATGCGGAACTTAAACCATCACGGCCATATGGGACTTATCAATTGTGCGCGCGTGAAGTCTAAAATTATTTAAAGTATTTATGAACATGGACTTGTAATATCTGCGAGTGTTAAGGAACAAATTATTCTAAGCCTTTATAAACAGTGACTTGTAATTTTCGCCAGTGATGAACTTTAAAATTATTCAAAGTCTTTTGTGGACATTGACTTGTGATTTTCGCCAGCGATTATTCAGTGTCTTTACAGACATTGACTTGTAATTTTCGCCAGTGATAAGCTATAAAATTATTCAAATTCTTTATGGACATTGACTTGCACTTTCTGCAAGTGATGAACTCCAAAATTATACGAAGTCTTTATGAACATGGACTTGTAATATTTGCGAGTGTTAAGGACCAATTTATTCAAAGTCTTTACAAACAGTGACTTGTAATTTTTGCCAGTGATGAACTCTAAATATGGCGCGTGCTGTGTGTGTTGTGTAGGAGAGCTCTGTGTTACCAGCCTGAATTAGCAAGATTATTAGCAGACAGGTCCGGTGAGTGTGTCTCAGTAATTACACCAGACAACTGACGTCTAGTTCTAGTAAAAACATGTCCGTAAAAAGTGTAAATAAGCGTGTGTCGGACTTTGAAATAAAGTTTGTTAAACGGATGGATGAGTTCCAAGCTCGCTTGGAACAGTTGACATCAGCCAGTGCCAGCAGGGCTGCCAACACTAACGACCGCGCCGATGAAAATCTGTCTTCCCTCTGTTCCGAGTTCAAAGACTTTCGCCAGTACATCTCGGCGGAAATTTCTTGTGTAAAGGAGGAGTTACTAGTTGTTCAACAGCGTCTTGACCAGCACGAAGCCAGGGCTGACGAAGCCGAACAATACAGTAGACGGAACTGTCTACTCATACACGGGGTGAAAGAAGAACCGGCTGAGAATGTCTATGCCAAAGTGATAGAGACAGTAAAGTCTTACCTACAAGTGGAATTATCGATGGATGACATCGATCGCTGTCATAGATTGGGACCTCTACGCAGATCAGCTGCGGAAGTCGTGACCTCGGGAAACAGGCCGATTATAGTCAAATTCGTCCGGTTTCATGTTCGCGATCGTGTCTGGCGCGCTAAGAAGCTCTTCAAAGGCACCAAACTATTGGTTACGGAGTCACTGACTGCTTCTAGAAAAGAACTGTTAAATCGAGCCCGAGACCAGCTCGGAGTGCGTAACGTTTGGACCCAGGAAGGAAGAATAGTAGTTCTAGGCAAAAACAAAAACAAATTCACTGTGACCACTACAGCGGAACTAAATGCTGTTATTTCAGGGCTAGGTGATTAGTAGAGTACATGACTCATGGATTTACGATTTAATTATAAGTGGTTTTATTATAAGTTTAGTGTGAGTGAATGTTTAAATGATTCAAGTGGCTTACGTAGGCAAGAGGAAACCATGGTAAGTTGCCCTCTGTTTATTTTTGATTATGGCTAACACAGGTAATAACGTAGCTTTCTCTCTGGGCAGGGTAAACAACCTTCACCTTGATACTGAACCCTCCCACCCTTCTCTTTCCCTGACCCCCTCTCACCCCGCCCGCAGTCACCTGGAGAGAGAATTCTCGTCCTTTCCCCGCTCATTATTGTGTGCCCATGTCAATGCTCAGTCTATAATTGCCCATCACACTGAGCTGAAAGCTATTTTTGAAGGAAGCATGGTAAATGTTGTAGCAATTAGTGAGAGTTGGATGAAGGACTCGGTCCCTCTGAATTCGGTAAATATAGAAGGATTTAATGCAGTTTTTCACAATAGACCGAAGCGCCGTGGAGGAGGAGTAGCTCTATACTACAAAAATAATTTAACGGGGAAGATTATACATACCTCGACATTATCTACCGATACCTTAACTGAATATATGTTTGTAGAACTATCTGTTGATAAGACTAAAGTACTGATTGGAGTTGTTTACAAACCACCAAAAGCAGGAAACTTCACAGACTTCGAAGAAAATTTACTAAGACTCCTACCTATCTACGAACATGTACTCATATTTGGCGACTTTAACACAAACCTGTTAATAGACTCCGTTGAAGCAAATCGTTTACAGAACATACTTACCTCTTGTAACATGTCAGTGTTGCCACTTAATCCCACTCACCACGTGCACACGGCTAACGGATCCTCACACACTCTAATAGATTTACTTATCACAAATAATCCTCAGAAAATACTAAAACACGGACAAACTTCTGTACCTGGTATTTCATACCACGATCTCATATATTTAGCTTATTCTTTGAAAGTTCCCAAAACAAAGCCGAAGTGGATAACCTATAGAGACATGAAAAATTTAAATCCTCAACAATTGATACAAGATGCTAATCTCTGCCCGTGGGACGAAATACTGCACTTGACTGACAATGATGAAAAAGTAAAGAGGTTTAACGCATTATTGTTGGGATTGTATAACAAACACGTACCTAAACGTACTGCTAGGGTGACTCGAAAAGCTGCTCCATGGTTAACAAATGACATTAAGTCCGCAATGGCTGAACGAGATGCACTACACAGATGTTACAAGCAGACATTATCATCTGAAGATTTTGAAAAGTACCGTGTGCTTAGAAATAAAGTTAAACAAATAATCAGAAACAAAAAATATGCGTACTTCCAACAATTAGCCAGTAACTTAAACACAAAAAGTACCTGGAAACAACTCAGATCCGTAGGTATTGGGAGGCAAACTACAAACTCCAATACGCATGACATAAATCCAGATGAATTAAATGCCCACTTTACTAGAGAAATAGTTAATACCCACCCTCATATTATACAAACAACAATAAATTCTCTTCAATCTACTCCATTACCACGACGGCCTTTGTTCAAATTTCGTAAAGTAAATGAAAACGATGTAAGAAGAAAACTAACATCAATCAAATCGCAAGCAATCGGAGTGGACGACATCCCGATATCCTTCGTCGTTACCTTGATAGATGTAGTACTGCCAATTTTAACCCACATATGTAACTCATGTCTTTTGGAAGGCTACTTCCCAACTGTTTGGAAGGATGCCTTAATTTTCCCAGTACCAAAAAAATCTCTAGCAAATTCTCCATCTGACTATCGACCTGTCTGTATACTTTCTTCACTTTCGAAAGTCTTAGAAAAACTCATGCATGAACAACTGCTCCAATATTTGATGCATCATTCGTTACTTGATCACCTGCAATCTGGATTTAAAAAAGGACATAGTACATCTACTGCTCTTCTAAAAGTTACGGATGATGTAAGAAAAGCAATGGACGAACGCAAAGTGACCGTGCTCATTCTCCTAGACTTCAGCAGTGCTTTTGACACTATCAGTACGGACATATTAATAGCGAAATTGCATTCCTACCATTTTAGCCACGCTGCTCTCAAATTGTTCGCTTCCTACCTCCATAACCGACGACAGTGTGTTGTCATGAATGATAAGAGAACGGAGTGGAAGTACAAAGTTAATGGTGTGCCACAAGGTTCTATACTCGGCCCCCTGTTGTTTATTTTATATTTGAATGACATCTCTTCTAAGTTGAAAAACTGCAACTACCATCTCTATGCCGACGACCTTCAAATTTACTGTCACACAAAAGTGAATGACATAAATGCAGCTATTGAAAATATGAACCGAAACTTAGAACAGATCAGCTGTTATGCAGCTGAGAATTCTCTCTCCATCAACCCAACGAAAACACAAGCTATTATACTAGGCCAGAGGAAACTGCTTGCCCATCTACACAGTCTACAAATTCCAGTCATTCAACTAAATGGCGTTGCTATCCCATTCTGTAAATCAGTAAAAAGCCTTGGAGTCACTATAAATGAAACTTTAAACTGGGATGAGCATGTCACTAACGTATGCAGGAAAGTTCACTCATCACTTCATCCCCTTAAGATTCACCAGACCGTATTACCTCTCAACTTAAAAATAAAACTGGTTCAAACATTGATACTTCCAATTTTTAACTATTGTGATGTTGTGTTTCTGGATGCTACCAGTGAACAAAATAGGAAATTGCAGAGAGCTTTAAACTCCTGCATTAGATTTATTTTTTCATTGAATTTTGCCTCGCATGTATCCCCTTTTTATGCACAACTTTCTTGGTTAAAAGTAGAGAAGCAGAGGAATCACCATGTATCAACCCTTATCTATCGACTCTTGACCGAAAATATACCTGAATATCTCTCCAGTAATTTCCGTTTTCTATCCTCCTTTCATGACCGTGACACGCGATCTGGGTCAACAATTGCAATACCTCCACATCATACATCTGCCTTCAGTAATTCTTTCCTTGTGTCGGGCGCTAGAATATGGAATGCTTTACCCCCTGAAATTAGAAACTGTTCCTCATTAATTACCTTCAAAAGACAGTCTAAAGATTTCCTCTTGAATACGTAGGCTATATCATGTAGTTATGTGTGAATGTGAGAGTGAATGTCTGTAGTAAATAGTTCCCAAAAGTTTACATAAATTACTGTTATATTTTATGATTTCCACCTAGAGTAGTTAATATTGAATTTATTTTTCTAAATTTAGACTTAGGATGTAATCTTTTAGTTTTAGAGTTTATTAGGTTATATTACTATTATATTATATACACTGTGTTAAGTTTGAATATTAAGTTTGGATTCAGTATTAAGCCGCATAATGTGGTTAAGTGTAAGAGAGGGCCAAGAGCCCTAACTTCGCCACAAATAAAGACATCAATAAATAAATAAATAAATAATAAATAAATTATTCAAAGTCTCTGTGGACATTGACTTGCACTTTCTGCCAGTGATGTACTCCAAAATTATTCAAAGTCCTTATTAACATGGACTTGTCATTTTCGCGAGTGTTAAGGAACGAATTCTTCTAAGTCTTTATGGACAGTGACTTGTAATTTCGCCAGAGGTGAGAAACCAATTATTCAAGGTCTTTATGAACTTTGACTTGTAAATTCTGCGAGTGACGAAGAACACATTTTCAAAGTCTTTGTGGACATTGAGTTCATCAGCCACATTGGACTTAGGTGATAAGTGATTACCTGTAACATCGTCAGAGTCCATCGGAGATCATCCAGAACATCGGAAGTTCGAGACTTACTCATACACGGCCAACCTGGGTGTTCCGGTCTCAGCCTAACGGAGTATTTGGCATCTTCCGGAACGTGTTCCAGCCTGTTCGGCCCGGTGAGCTGGAGACCCGGACCATTAAAAGGACGATGTTGAAGACAACCCCTATCTACAATGAGGTGATGTGCAATTTGATATGCATTTCATGAATAAACTCTCATTCAGTCTGATTAAAAAAATTTTTGTAGATAGGACCCTGCCTCCTGTACCATGCCTTAGCTAGTGTCCATCCAGTTTCGCCCTGATAACTATTTTATGCTTACGTTAAAATTAAAATCTTAAAGTCGGGCTCTTTTACTGGTACAATAGCGCTGACGTCAGAAGGGCATCCTGCTGTAAGACATGGCCAAATCCACATGTGCGATGCAGTTCGCACCCGCGACCCCAAATTTGTGGGAAAAGCGGTAGGATAAGAAGAATAGTAGGGTCATTAAGTCCGTGGAATGGCCATGTAGTGTCGTTGCAGTGCTTTATAGAGGAGATTTTGCACCACAGGATGTTGTCGTGAAGGTTCTTCGCTACTCTGATGAGACTATGTGATCCCTGAACTGTTAGCGTCAGTCCGCGGACATATTGACTGTGGTACGTACATAGGTGTACTCTGTGTTGCCTACAATGTAGGCACTAGTCCAAAAAGTTTCTGACTGTAGCACATGAGCGTACGCCGTATTGTCTCCACTGTAGGCACCAGTCCACAAACGTATTGACTGTAGTACGTGCATAGATGAGCTCTGTGTTGCCTACACTGTAAGCGCTAGTCCAAGAAGCTATCGACTGTAGCCTAGCACATGTGTTTACGCCGTATTGTCTACACTGTAGCCTACAACGTAAGCGCTAGCCCAGGAAGTTTCTGACTGTAGTACATGAGTGCACGGCGTATTGCCTACACTGTAGGCGCCCGTCCACGAGCATATAGACTGTAGTACGTACATAGGATAGGTGTACACTGTGTTGCCTACACCGTAAGTGCTAGTCCAAGACGTTATTGACTGTAGTACATGAGGGCACGCCGTATTGCCTACACTGTAGGGGCCAGTCCATGATCATATTGACTGTAGCATGTGCACAGGTGTAGACTGTGTTGCCTACACCGTAAGCGCTATTCCAAGAAGTTCCTGACTGTAGTACATGAGTGCACGCCGTATTGCCTAAACTGTAGGCGCCTGTCCACGAGCATATTGACTGTAGTACATACATAGGATAGGTGTACACTGTGTTGCCTACACCGTAAGCGTTAGTTCAAGAAGTTGTTGACTGTAGTACATAAGTGCACGCCGTATTGCCTACAGTGCAGGCGCCCGTCCACGAGCATATCGACTGTAGTACGTACATAGGATAGGTGTACACTGTGTTGCCTACACCGTAAGCGCTAGTCAAAGTAGTTATTGACTGTAGAACATGAGTGCACGCTGTGTTGCCTACACTGTAGGAGCCAGTCCATTAACGTATTGACAGTAGAAGTATGTTAAGATATTCATTAAACGGCTGCAGTTTGAAAAAAATGTAATGTTGGCATTTCAACTTTATAAAGAATTCTGAGACTTAAAAATAGAAGGAAGACATATGCGAATATCTTAAGGAAAACAGTATAGACTGCAAAGTGTTCTGTGAAACAGTTAGCGAGAGGCCAGCCGGCACAGCATTTAAAATTTGAATTCTGTACAAAGACCTAGAACGAGTGCCCTATATTTCGTTCTGGCCCGCCCGTGTAGTATGCCGGCATTTTTGTAAACCTTGGAAATTTCGTAGTACACAGCAATGACAAGGTTAGAGCCATGACTTGGGATGTAGAAGAACTGAGAGGTGCACTAAATCTAATGTCAAGTAACAAACTAGTGGAATTTTGCATATATGTAATAAAAGAAACATTCATCTGTGAGGACTCAGTAATAAATATGGCAGGTTTCTACCACTATCATGTGTACGCCAATCAACTCAAGGAAAAGGGACGGCCATCAGGATGAGTATCAGTACTCGTTAAACCTCATCTAACCCCATGTAAACAACCATTGAGAGACGAAAACCTACTGATTTTACGAACAAAAATATTAGCGATCATGGCAGTATACTTCAGCCATGAACGCACTGCAGCAGACATAGTCCATACGCTTGGAAATGCGTTGAATATGATAAATGATGAAGGAAAGTTGTTAATCGCCGGTGACTTGAACTGTCCAATAGATTAACACAGCTGGAAAACTGAAGATGTTATGGACTACCTAAGGCACAGTGGATTCGTGCTGTTAAACAAGAAACAGGAATGGACATATGTAGGACCAAATGGAGGCAGCACAATAGATTTAATGCTTTCAACAGGTCTCATAACATCGGGAACAACAAAGCTGTTTCTGAAAGAAGGCTCTATTGTAAGAAAGCACTTACCAGTGATCACAGACATCATCGCGAAGAAAAACAAGCGGCTGACCTGAGAAAAGGAGCAAAAAAAACAGAAATAATATAGACATAAACAAAGTGAAAGAAAAGACAAGCCAGATCAACCAGGTGAAGAAAATTATAGATGAAGGTAAAATAGATTCCGCAGCATGGTGGATAGCATGTTGCTATGAAGAAGCTGTTCCTCTAAGCCTGGGGACAATAAAGTCAAATCCTTGGTTCGACAAACAATGTTATGAGGTAAGGAGAAGCACCTTAGAAAAATTGAACAGAGCAAGAAAAAGAATGAACATGGAAAACCTGGGAGAGTACCGGCAACAGAGTTCAGTACAAAGATTTCCTGAAGAGGAAAAAGGTTCTGTACATAGAAGAACAACAGAGAAGGATCATAGAAGAAGCTAAATTGGACCCATACAAGTCTCTACGGCCGAAAACGAGCAAAATACATTCTAATATCGATATGGAAATATGGAAATCACACCTCAACAAAACAATTGCTTCGAGAGACACGAGACCAACACTCAGGTGTCCAGAACACAAAGAACCATCAGATGTGATAACGGAAGATGAAATCTTTCAGGCCATTAACCAAGGAAGAAGAAATAGAACACCAGGACCAGATGGAGTCAGAAATGAGCATCTAAAAGAGACAGTGAGGGAAACGTTACCGGTATGGAGTGCCTTACTGAACAAATACCTCGAAACTGGAAGGGTCCCAACAGATTGAAGGAAGGCAACAATCCGAATGCTATATAAGGGGAAAGGAGACGCAGATGACCCGAATTCCTACAGAGGGATAGCGATGGAACAAATAGGTTTGAAACTCCTGACGAGGATCTTAACGAAGAGAGTGATGAAAAAATAGGATCCACTGTTACCAGAGGAGCAATTTGGGTTCAGACGGAAAAGATCTACAATGATGGCACTGGAGAATTTACTAAACCACATTCGTATTTCCCTGGAAATGCCACGAGGCAAATTATTTGTGGCATTCATTGACAACTCCAAGGCATTTGATTGGGTAAACAGAGGGTTACTCATAGATAAGCTGGAGAAGTTAATCGGAACATCTAATATCACAACACTCATATCAAATCTGTTGGCTGAGAATTATATATAGGTGGACGACGGCATTGAGTCGTTAGATTTGATGCCACAGACTATACGAGTTCTTCAAGGAGATCCACTTAGCCCTATACTATTTAACGCTTTCACCTCTGATGTAGTGTCAGAGATAAAGGAAAAGACAGACACAGAAATGTACCTGTATGCTGATGACATGGCAATTGCGGCTGAAGACATAACGAAACTACAACGTGCGATGAACTTGCTAGTGGACTGGGCAAACAGGAATGAAATGAAAATAAATGAGGAAAAGACTGAACTAGTCGTATTCAGAAAAGGAGGTAAACTAAAGGAAACAGAGCACATATGGTGTAATAACATCCGACTTCACAGATTTATCAGTTTCAGATACCTAGGTGTAACCTTGCAGACCACATGCAACAGTCTCAGGATCCACATAAGAGCTCAGCAGCTCTAAACGCGATTAATTACATTGAGAATATCACACAAATTGCAGTAGATACAGCCATGGCGCTTTTTCTCGTAAAAGCGATACCAGTGTTAACCTAAGGGCTTGAGATCATAGGGGAACTTATTAGTGTGAAGCAATTAGAAGGCCTGGAAAAGATAAAACCTAGATATCTGAAGCGGGTCCTGAGTGTATCACAGACTACAAGATCTCGACTTGTATATGAACTCGCGACAGAAACTTTCCTGATTGAGGACCTGAGATACAATCTTGTTTTACCAGGAGGCGCAGCATACGATAACTTGTTGCATAAACTTCGAGAAAGAAATAGGGACATTTGGAAAGACTTCTACTCAACGGAGGCCATGACGGATAGGAAATGGATGGAAACGGGCTACCAACTGAGACATAATATAGTTACGAGATTTGCTATGCACGGATTCCACTTCAAGATGTGTAAAAACAAAGTATTTCACGAACCTAATATAAGCTGTGTGTGTAGTCTATGTGAACAAGTATGTGAATGATATCATATCCAGGAGTGTTCCTCGAGGTCCTGTTCGATTAGTGAATTTATTAAGGACTTATGCACTTATGCAGAGCGCATTAGCCGCTACACTGTTTTATTTAATTATGAACCTCTATGCACATTGTGCGCAATAAAATGTACTATTAAAATAGAAGCTATTTCCCCAGAACAGAAAAATGATGTACATTTCTGCGTTCGGCGACATTGGAGAATAAGAATCAACCGAAGGAGATCGGTCCTGATGTAAGGGAGTAATATGGTTCACCGAAGATGTAGCAATTTCATCTCAGCTGGGGCCTCATCGTCACTTTATACTGGAAAGGTCTGAATCCCTGCTGTTCCTTCCAGTCTTGTAAAGTCTAATGAGAAGCGGTTGGTATGAGAGGCATTAAGAATGCCAAGCATATTACTGGGCAAAATTGTGACCAGTTGACACTGCCATATCAACAAGTAGTGTGTGATCAATGGGTTTAAGGTCAAGCTTTATTTCGATCTTCACCCATGTCTACTCATTGAGAGGTCGAGTACACCTATTTTCAGCCCTCAGTCCAGAATATCAATATCTAGCAAGGTGTAAAATCAAACACAACGCCTTAGGGACAGTAGTCTCATTACGTACCTCCACGAATTCGGCATTTGTCGATGATATCATTAAATTAAATATTTCACTCCTTGAAAGTAAGGAAATAAATATCCAGCTGTGATCAAACATAGGCGTCGTTTCATGAGGAAACAACAGAGAGGTTTCAATTTTTTAATATCCTGACTGCGTGACTCAGGGACTCGTAGGCTTTTTCTTTAGTATTTCATGTTTCGTTCCTAGCGAAGCTGGTTGTCTTGAAAGAGCTCTTCGATTTGATAATCTCGTGTTAGAACCCAAGGAAGTATTCAGAGATGGAGCTGTAAAACTTTATTAATGATGCGATGTTAAGCCCAAGTGATTCTCCTTGTTATTTGTAAATTCGTACAGCCTCTGAAGATCCTCCAGAATGCGTAAACTCTTTCATTATTCAAAACCCCAACCTTACGCTCTACGTCCAGACGCTGTTTCTTTCTGGAATAAGCCTCGTACTCATTTTCATTGCCAAGCGTTGTAGGACACAATTGTGAACTCAATTTGGCGGGTTCGAACTTGGCTAAGTCCTGTGGTACTTGTTGTTACTCAGTTACGTCGACCTCGTTACAGTAGAATTACCGGCATACAGAGGAACAACTGAAGGAGAAAATACTGGTATTTCGGCGTCACCGAAGTAGTTAGTTGGATGTAAAACTTCTTTTCCACAACACTGTACCCAACTAAGATTACTTTGCTTTCTTCTCTTCACAGAATCTCTTCATCCTCTCGCTGTGCTTTTCATTCAGTTCTACCGTTCATGCAATGTTCGGATTTTCAGCAAAATAATGTTTGTTCACCAAATTTCTGAGGCTGGGTCTGTCCCAGGTAAACTCACAGGACAAGAAATTAATAACCCTGGTTCATACGCACAGATGTATCGTTAAAACAGTTCGTATGGTGCAGCGAACAATTTCTGTCCCCAACTGAGCGCGCACTGCCTCTACTAGCATAAGCCAGTAGCGATCAGTGAGACAAGTGGACAGTGTACGTCAACTTTGGTAGATATAAGGATTTGACTTAGTGGCAAAAAGGGTCATTGGTGTTTGGCCCTGCCGGTGGCAAAACGGTACGTGGAGATGCTGGATTTGTTGGTGTTTCGCAGCAGGCTGTTCAACGTGTCTACAAGCAGCAGTGTACTACACGTGGCCACGAAACAGGACGTCATACTTGTGGTTGGAAGAAGATTCTGACTGAGAGGGAGTGGAAAAGCGTTTAACGGCTTTTGAATCAAAATAGCTTCCAAATCCGACATGGGATTGCTGCAGTCAGTGAATGAAGGTCCATCACATCCTGTTATCGAGAAAACATTGCAATGAATATTTGTAGTCGGTCAACTCGCGAGAGGCCATTGCTCACTCAGGCTCACAATGCTGCGCGTCTTGAAAGGACTAGAAATAATCGAATGTGGACAGTAGCTGACAGGCGGAACGTAATGTGGCTGACAAATCAATTTATTTAGCCTGAGTGCCAATGGAGCACGTCATTGAGTGCACCGAAGTTAAAGTGAAGCATTTCGTCCTGGATGTGTGCAAGGTCAGGTACAAACCGGAGGTGGGTCTTTGATCTTTTGGCTTTTCTTTTAACACTGAGGTGACCTCTAACATGAAGAAGAATGTATATGTGAATAATCTGGATGATCAGGTGTTGCCATTCAGTCAACATCTGCATGATGAGTATGCTATAGAAACCCCAATTTTCAAGATGACAACGCCAAAGATAATCAGTTTGAACGCACGTGTGACTGGTTTTATGAACACTCCCCGACCTTATTTCATCTCGACTGGCCTGCAAAATCAACAGAGTTGAACCCATGGAAAATCTGTAGGACGTGTTGGAACAGCGGATAAAACTCCGACATCTGCGTCCCCGCAATTTGGTGGAACTGCGCGATCCAATCCTCAGTGACTGGCTTAACCTGGATGCGACGTACCTGCACAGCCATGTGGAATCCCTTTCTGACTGAAACCAAGAGGTAATTAAGTCAAGAGGCGGAGTTACACGATATTAAATGGTGCATGAAATTATTTCTCCAAGGGTGACTCATTTTTTATCCGGTGAGCTGAATTTCACCGGTCAATCTGATTCCTTGGATGCCCTTTTCTATTTCGATTTTCCAATTATTATTGACTTTTGGTGAGGAGGCGTAATTCAATAACATTTCAGTACTTTTTTCATTACCCATTCTTTGATTATTATTATTATTATTATTATTATTATTATTATTATTATTATTATTATTATTATTATTTCTGTAATTTAATATCGTTAAAACTGTTGAATACTTTAATTTGAATACAAATGTCTTGTTTTACTTCTCCAGGAAGGAAAGGGACAATTCCGTGCTATGAGTGGGAAAAAATATGCCTGAGATAGAGAAAAAGAATACTCTTTTTCTGATGTACATAAAAGCCAGTGTTGAAGTGATTCATTTGTGAGTAGTTTATCGAAGGAATGGCGTCAGACATGCATTTCCTCTTATCCATATTTATTCACAATGTTTGTTTTGTATCCCTTAATGCAGCTCGCTCATGCATTTCAGAAATTGCAGTGGATACGGAGAACAGGAAATGAAATATAATCAAAATTCTCGGTATAATACGCGCTGTAACAATGACTACAAAGTGCTTCGTGAGCGACAGGTAATTCCAGTTTGGAGTATCAGGTGGTATCGATGTTCGCGGAAAAGGAAACACTTGTGTGTTACAACTAAATAGCCTGCAGACAAGTAAACAAGAAAGGTTTAATTGGCTGCTCATATCGTGGTAATTATTCCGTGGAAGTCGAAAATCAAAGAAGTGACCTTTTGTTTGAAAAATTCCACATACGTTGACCGGGATTCGAACCGTTATCAGGAGGAATCCGTCAGTAGTATAATAAGCGGGTTCGGCCGCCTCCTCCTCCTCCCGCCGCCTCCTCCGCCGCCTCCTCCGCCTCCGCCGCCGCCGCCCGCGGGAAATTTGAATTTTGGCGGGAAATTTGAATTTTGGCGCGAGATTTGAATTTGTAAACAAAGCCACGTGCTTTTTGACAGCTGTCATCGACAACAACGCAACGCTAACCTCACTGCTGCCATCTTGACGGGCCTAAACCTCACTAGTGCCAACTTAACCTAACTAGCATGAGGTAAACAAGGCCACGTGTTTTTTGACAGCCACGTGCTTTTTGACAGACAACAACGCATCGCTAACCTCAGTACTTCCATCTTGACGGGCCTAAACCTCAGTAGTGCCAACTTAACCTAACTAGTGCGAGATAAACAAATCCACGTGTTTTTTGACAGCCACGTGCTTTTTGACAGATTTGTAAACAAAGCCACGTGCTTTTTGACAGCTATCATCGACAACAACTAAATAGCCTGCAGACAAGTAAACAATCAAGGTTTAATTGACTGCTCATATCGTGCTAAGTATTCCCTGGAAATCAAAAATGAAAGAAGTGACATTTTGTTTTGAAAATGTTCACATACGTTGGCCGGGATTCGAACCGTTATCAGGAGGAATCCGTCCCACTTCAAGGTGACTTCGTGTCAAAAGCGTCGTAACGGCCGAGTAGCTGTTAGCATGCATTCACGAAGTGATAGCTTCGGACATGATCATCGTTAACGCCTTCCGTGATTTCCCATTTTCAAAACCGGAAAATATTGGCCCTTCATATTAATTAAGTCTACGGCCTCCCAATCTCTAGCAGTTTCCTATATCAAAATTTGGAAAACAGTGTTTCTGACAGTGAATAAGTTTCAAGACGATTTCTGGACCGTTCTATGATTTTGGAATATACGGGTAGTGTGGAACATTGTGCAGGTAAAACATTTCCTTTGATTTATAGTAAAGTGCCCCAGGTACTGTAGAGTCGAAAATAACATTCTTATATTTTTTCATCGGACGAGTTGGCCGTGCAGTTAGAGATGTGCAGCTGTGAACTGGCATCCTGGAGATAGTAGGTTCTAGCCCCACTGTCGAGAGCCCTGAAGATTGTTTTCCATTTTTACACTAGGCAATTTCTGCGGCTATACCTCAATTAAGCCCACGGCCGCTTCCTTCTCATTCCTAGGCATTTCCCATCTCACTGTCGCTGTAAGACGTATCTGCGTCGGTGCGACATAAAGCAAAATGTAGGTAAAAGAAAAAGTAAAAGGAAGAATAGTCAATCAACCATGTTAAAAGATGTTTTCCTGTACCTATCAACAAGTACAAGATAAGAATGTTAGTCTACCCTTGTCTCCTTTCTCTACGGGGCCGGGAAGAAGTGAGATGAATGGTCGTAGCCGATTTTAGCGAGCCGATGCTCTTCCTGACGTCAATCTGAAAAATTAATGAGATGAATTGATAATAATAATGTTATCGCTTTTAGGTCTCACTAAATACTTTTGAAGGTTTTCGGAGACGCCGAAGTGCCGGAATTTTGTCCCTCAGTTGTCAATGTCGGTAAATCTATCGACACTAGCCTGACGTATTGGACCACCTTCAAATCCAACTGGACTGAGCCAATATCAAACCTATCAAGATGGGGTCAGAAGGTCAGCGCCTCAAATCTCTGAGCCAGTCAGCCCGGCAAGATGTGAAATGAATGACATGATCAATGGTAGTAGCAGGGGAGAGAGTGAAACACGTTGCCGGCAAGTAGCAACAAGTCTTCTGCTCAAGGCTTAACGTTTCGATCTGACGATCGAATCATCATCAACATATGCTCTCACTCCAAACGAGCGCAGGGAGAGGTTTGAAACTGAATTCAGGGCTTCAGTGCGAAATCTACAGTGATTATAAATTAAATCTTTTCCACCTGCCGGAAAACATTCTGAGGGTGAACCTTTGCCACCAACCGGATTCGAACCACCTAACCACCTTGTCAGACAACATAGATATGACGTCTTAAGGATCATGCCAATCAAGCACAAGCTAATTCTGTCTGTTAACTTCTAATCCTCATGACACTACAATTTGCTTCCCTGTTACTTTTTTCTGTCTACGTCCTAATTCCAAATTGATATTCTGCCACATACTTTCCAAGGTATCCTCTCAGTGTAGGCTGAGAAAGTCAGCGCTCCATCATCGGAGCTGATCAACCTGACGATTCGTTTATGAAAGTCGAGCGGAACACCTGAGGATGTCCTCATGTTAACCACGAGCAGGTCATCTGACAGGGCAGCAAATACTCCGATAAATACAGAATACTTCGTTGAAAATGAATGTGTAGCAAGTCCAAGAAAGATTTTAATACTAGAAAGGGGTAACTGGTTCTTAGTTATGAAGTAGAGTTATTTAGTTCTTCCTCCGGGTTGAACCGTGCTGTTGTTTTCTTTACATTACGTACAGTTTGCCGAAATTCCTAATACATTGCAGTATTCCCCGTCAAAGCGACTGAAATATCTCTACTCTGTCCGAGGTAATCAGCCTCCCAGGCAGCTGATCAACTACAAGAGTAGTTCCGGTCCTTGGCCTTAAATACTCTCCTCTCACTGCCTGAAGTGAGCCCCTAGTGGTCTCGTGAGAATTCTGGACCGTTATGTGTGACATCCAGGTGGTGTGGATTCCCAAAGCTATTACGTAACTTTGTGTTCGTCCAGTGTACTTATGTTGTGCCTGCGTATTTTATTCAATGCATAATGAGCATATTGAGAATATTGCTGATTTTATATTCTTCCTCAAAATGCATATAGGAATATCCCTTAGGCTATGGAAATTAAGAAACCCTAGAAAAATATGAATTTAGAAGGAGAATATACAAACAACAATATTCGTGTATGCCTATTACAAAGTATACACAGATTAAAACATGCAGGCACGAAATAAGCACACAGGACGAACAAGATACGTAATCGCAATAACAATTCATACCACGTGGCTGTGACACATAACGTTCCGGAATTCTCAATAGACTGCTAGGGGCTCGCTTCAGCCAGTGGGAGAAGAATATTTAAGGCCGAAGGCAGGAACTACTTCCGTAATTGTTTAACTGCCTGGGAGACTGATTACCTCAGATAGATTAGGGGTGTTTCAGTCGCCTTAACAAAGAATACTACAATGTATTCGAAAGGTTCGCAAACTGTATGGAATGTAAAGGAAACAGCAACATATTCCAATCCGGGAGAAGAACTAGAACTGTAATAACTGGTTCTTGAACCAACGTTATATTAAGAACATTGATGTCCATAACACAGCCACAGTCTTATTCTCAAGTAACTGAAGTTCCGAAATTCTCATGACTGGAATAGGGACAGAAAATTGATGTTTAGTTATCGTACTAATTCTTAACATGTACGTTCAGTAACATTACGCAATGAGAGGTCTTGTTAGCTCGTTCATTTAATTGGCCTTTAATGTCACCTTCAGTGCACAAAATTGCGATCCTACACATTACGAATTTTATTTAGGTTCAGATTGTATTTTGTTTTTCTACCGAGATCGACAGCTCCAGTCTCTTAAGTGCGGCTACTATCCAGTATTCGGGAGATAGTACGTTCGAACCCCACTGTCGGCAGCCCTGAAAATAGTTTTCCGTGGTTTCCCATTTTCACACCAGGAAAATGCTGGGGCTGTACCTTAAGTAAGGCCACGGCCACTTCCTTCCCACTCCTAGCCCTTTCCTGTCCCATCGTCGCCATAAGACCTATCTGTGTTGGTGCGACGTAAAGCAACTAGCAAAAAAAAATGTTTTTCTAGTTTTTTAACGTCGCACTAACTCAGGGAACGTTTTTGGTGATGGAAGTATGGGAAGGAAACCATGGAAAACCATCGTCATTGCTGCCAACTGTATGAATCGAACCTACTATTTCCTCAGTGCAAGCTCACTGCTGCGCGACACTTACCGCACGGCTAACTCGCTCGGTTCCCAGAATTAAACGTAGCTCAGGTATAACACACTGTTACGAAGTTCCTGTTCTTTACTGATACAGATTTGATTTATCTAAACCTAAACCTAACACCATGGCACTGCAGTCCTGAAGGGCCTTGGCCTACCAAGCGACAGCTGCTCAGTCAGAAGGCCCACAGATTACGAGATGTCGTGTGGTCAGCACGACGAATCCTCTCGGCTGTTATTCTTGGCTTTCTAGACCGGGGCCGCCACCTGGCCTTCAGATAGCTCCTCAATTATAACCACGTAGGATGAGTGGACCTCGAACCTGTACTCAGATCCAGGTAAAGAATCCCTGACCTGGCAGGGAATCGAACACGGGACCTTCGGGTAAGAGACAGGCACACTATCCCTACACTGCGGGTCCGGCGTGATTTGATTTATCCAGTGTTACAAAATGAATCAAGATATTTCAGACGAGCTAAACCAGTATATTCAATTAAGCTCATCATTTAAAATGCATGGTTTTACCATTTTAAAACCAGGAAAACGCAGGGACTGTACTTCAATTAAGGCGATGGACGCTACTTTCGAATTCCTAGCCATTTACCATCCTTTCCTCGCCAAAAACATTCCCATTTCCCACCCTTGCCTCGCCAAAAACATTCGATGTGTTATTGCGACGCTGAACCACTAAAAAGTAATAAAACAAAATAAATGTTAATGTTTGGTCAAAGTTTTTATACTAATTTTTTCTCTAGAAAATACAAGCGTTACATTGTTGATATAGAGACAAATTATTGTTTTTAAATACACGTTTACCCTCCATGTTAATCTGATGACATCATTTAAAAAGGAATGAAATTTGTGAGGGTAAGATTACATTGTTACTCTAGATCAGGGCCCCTCAAACGCCCAAAGTCTCACACGTGCAACTCGAGGCGCAGGAGCTCCGTGCACTGTGCATCGCTCCCGCTCGGCACGGCTCGGACCAACGCTTCGTCTCTGGGCTACTCGGCTAAGCTCGGCTCAATTCGCCTCGGATTTGCAGCGCTACGCAGCAAGTGAGGAAGAGGAAGACAGGGGGAGCGAGCGAGACAGGCGTGGGGAAAGAGAGAAACCGCGCTATTGCTCCAAATCAAGGAGTGGGGGTCTGCACTCTGGTCAATCAAGCGAAGTCGTCTTTTGCACCGTGCACAGTGCATGCACCAAGCGCATGCACCCTGAGAGGCCCTGCTCTAGATGTATGAATATTTTCATTATCAAGTTCCTCTTATGATAAATTGGATGCGCTTTAATCATTTAATGCACGTAAGAAATCCATTACAGCTCTAGCAAAATGGAGTGAGGAGAAAACATTTTGTAAATAATTTTAAGAATTATATCCCTTACGTAAATATGATTGAAAGAAATTGTGGTGTCATTTTGGGAACTATTGTACGAGACCCCAGGCGGTTAGCTTAAAAGCATGTGCATCACTTATGGATATGAGACAAATTTAGCAACCTTATTGGCTGTACTCTTTTGTGTGGTTGTAATTCTTTCAGTTTGTGGGTGCGCGGTGTAAGGGGTTCAGCGGGGGAGGTTCCAAGGTCGTAAATCGTTTAGCCAGCATGCCAGTAACTGTAGGGGGAAGAATGGGGCTCCGGTTTATTACCCTAAGTGGCGGGATGGAGGGAAAAGTTAAAAGGGTAATACCGGATTACGCTTCATAGTAGTCACCCTGGAATTTAATTTTATGTTATCGCCTTTAAGGGCGAGCGTTTTATTCTGACACGTGGCTACAGTGGCATGTGTGTTAATTTAAGGGTAGTAAGGCAGTTTTTATGAAGTTAGCAGGATGTTATGTTGGGTAGTAAAATATTGCTCCAAATGCCTACGTCAAATAATTTCAAGATATACTATTTGATGAAGATGTTGAATCCATGGCACAATTTTCTTTACGCCACCAAACATAAAAGAAAAGAAAAAGCACTCCTCGTGTGTGTGGTTATACCGTATGTTCCAACGTTCCGAATACATTTTATAAGACATGATCTAGGATTCTAGAGAATTGAAATACTACGTGTGTGTCCTCGTCCTATCCAAGTCTACCTTCATATATATTAGTGCGACGTTCAGTTGCAGGCCAATAAATAAATTAATTAATGAATTAATTAAATAAATAAATAAATAAATAAATAAATAAATAAATAAATAAATAAATAAGGATAAAAACATAACCTTCAGCACCTTAAGTAATTGTAAACGGTAAGTACATAAATATATATAGGAAAAGAAATGCATAATTTGATCATTGTGTCAACCCGGCTGTGTTAAGATTACAAGATATTGATAATAATGATAATACTAATACGAATCACCTAACTCAGGCCATTCCAACTCGAGCATTCAGTGCTGGGGCGCACCAGCGCTGCATTCAGCAGCACCGTTCCCCTCTTTCCCCACGCAATGGTCGCTGAATGTGTACGTAAGAGACAGTACATTCTTTACATTCATTCTCAGTAGAATGTATTCGATAGAATAGACAGCGAAGCAGTTGGTTTCTCCTTCGTTAAAAATGTCGTTTACCGGGCAAGTTGGCCGTGCGCGTAGAGGCGCGCGGCTGTGAGCTTGCATCCGGGAGATCGTGGGTTCGAGCCCCACGGTCGGCAGCCCTGAAGATGGTTTTCCGTGATTTCCCATTTTCACACCAGGCAAATGCTGGGGCTGTACCTTAATTAAGGCCACGGCCGCTTCCTTCCACTTCCTAGACCTTTCCTGTCCCATCGTCGCCATAAGACCTATCTGTGTCGGTGCGACGTAAAGCAACTAGCAAAAAAAAAAAAATGTCGTTTAATCCTTCATGGGTGGATTCATATTTTGTTCTCATTACCGAAGGGAAAACTCATTGTTTAAGTTGTCATGTCATTTTAAGCGTAAAGTCATCAACCGTTCGACGACACTACCACAATAAACATGTTTCCACCTATGATGACATTGTTGGCGCAGCAAGAACCGAACAAATTGCCAAGTTAGAATCGGAATTGCCAAGTTCTTCAAAGATACGTAATAACTTACTCATTACGAATTGTTTTACATACAATTTAGCAGATTTGTTTTCGTTTTTTGTTTTGTATTATTAGGAACTGTTGAGAATTAGACTTAGATGTGCTGCTAAGAAAACACACCGGGCGAGTTGCCGGCGCGGTTAGGGGCGCTCAGCTATTAGCTTGCATCCGGGAGACAGTGGGTTCGAACCCCACTGTTAGCAGCGCTGAAAATGGTTTTTCCTTGGTTTCCCATTTTCAAACCAGGAAAATGCTGGGACTGTTCTTTAATTAAGGCCACGGCTGCTTCCTTCCCATTCCTAGCCCTTTCCGATCCCATCGTCGCCATAAGACCTATTGCAAAAAACACAAAGATAATTATTTTAATTATTTTATCGCCTTGTCCCACAGATACTTGAATCCAACACTTTAGAAGTCGCACTTCGAGCACGTTATGGGCTATTGTTGCTCTGAAAATTGCAAAAAGTGGGCGACCCTTTACCGATGGTGGATTTGTAAAAGAATGTTATAATAGAGTGCATGGAAGTACTGGGTCCACGCGCTGTGGCTCACTTTGATTCGATAAGCTTGTCAAAACAAACCCTCTCTCGTCATGTACAGGAACTTACGTTTGTCTACTTATGAAAATCTTGGAGACTATCAGACGTCGTTACAGACTTTGCACTCTGAACTCAATGCTGATTCAAAGAAAGTAATGATATGGTACCTCAACTTGAAATATTTATGACCCCATTTTCAGCACGTCTTGAAAAATCAACATCACATTTCCAAACAGAGCTGATAAAGCTAGAGCGCGACGCAATCCTAAAGGACAGGTACTACCACTACTTCAAGCAGTTGCCTTAAAATTTACGTCAATGTTCGGTACAACGTGTGCATGCGAACAGATGTTTTCAGTTCTGAATTTAAATAAATGGAGAGCTAGGACCTCTCTGTCTGATGCGGACTTAAAAGCTGTACCAGAATTTCTACTGCCAAATCGATTGTACCCATTATTAGTAAAACGATGTCAGCAATCGACTTAAACGCTAAATGTACATTAACCCTTTCCGGCCCTTAGCGCCCGAAAGCGCCCGACTGTTCATTTAGCCTTCCGGTCCTTAGCGCCCGAAAGCGCCCGGCTGCATTATCTGCATTCGTCTGCGATCTGTGCGATAGTTTTTTTTTATTTTTCTCATCAGTGAAGTGTTTATAAGGCATTTATGAACACGCAGTGCAATCTACAAGTCTTAGGGAATAAAGGAAGAGAGATAATCTGTCTTGACGTTGCCTAGGCAACGGTCTTGAACTTCCGCGAGCGCGGGTCAGCTGTTTCGTCCGTAAACATGGCGGGATTGAATATCGCGTATATTGAAACTGAGCTGAATATGGGGGAAACAGTGACACAGAATCCTTGAGTAGGGGTGCAAGTGAATTTTTGATGAGTGAATAATGTATGAACGAAGATAATTTTAGTGATAACAGTGATATGAATGAAAACGAATATCGATAAATCGGACCCGATGGCAATGCCACGGCAATTCAGGTAACACAAATATTACGTTTCGTTACTCCGAATGATTAAATGATGTTGAACCTGCGCATAATTCGGAAAGAGTATTAGGGGAAAGAGATTGTTTTTACGAATGTTAGGAGGAGAAAAACTATTCAGTGGCATAGTGTGACCGTTCATAACATCATCAAGACTATATTGTGGCATTCTGCCCTCAAATATGCCGTTTTCCGCGCTTTCATACGTTAATTAGCGCCCAAGTCAGCGCACGTCCACCCTCCACGGGGTGCGAGTGGCGAGCTGTCAGCCCCACGCACCAAACTCTCTTTGCGCGTAAGTACTGTACCGAGACATATTTTCGCCTCCGGCCAGAAGCGCTCTCACTCAGGCGCGACAGAGAAAGAAACACTCCCACAGCAAGTAGGTCACGGAGGTCGTGCCCAGCGTTGGCAAATATCACTTTTCCGCTCCTTTTCCCGCGAAAACACCGCTGCCAGAGACCTGTCTTCAATTGTTTTCAGGAGAGTAATTATCATAACTCGCATACTACAAGGCAGATTTTCATGACTCAAGGTTCATTAAAAGCGGCGAATTTTATAGAAAATTCTGACACCAAGAAGTCCTTTACATGATTCTAATGGAATAATCTACGCTGTTTGTGGACATCCCACAGGTGTTCACCATCTGGAGAAAGCTGTTAGGGTGACCGAAGCCACGGAACCGCCAAATTGCAAGCCCCTCCCTCACTGGGATATCAAAGGACGCTTTCGAGATTAAAGCAAAACACGTGAAGTGATCAAAATGATAAGTGATCAGTAGAAACCCGCGCAATTGAGCTTTAATTTGATGCATTGATCGATCCTGGAAACCACGTGCCACCGGACCGCTTTCTGCAGGTAGGAGGAGTCTTACCCTCTCTTTCGAGTCCGACACGTTTCATGATAAAAGGGGGTGCGAACTGAGGCAAGCATCTTGTTCTATTTTGCCAGTGGCATAGTGAGGTGGTACCTAATGTGAGTGACTCTTCAGTATTCTTTGCTTCAGTGCTCCAAAGTGTGACCAGTCAATAATCATTTGAATAGTGTTTATATAGCTGAAGTTCTATCAGTGATATGATTATGTAACAGTGAAGTGAAGGTTTATTGATACTAACAGAGTGCGGTATTTAACCCTAACCATGACGGTTATATGATATGCAGAGTGCTTATGTGTACGAATATATGAGTCAAGAGAACGTAAATCAAACGCTAGTAGGCTGTGAAATCGTGTAAGTGAATTCACGAGTGTATTAACTGCCGAAGAAATAACATGGGAGATCCAGTAACCATTTAATGATGAATGATCAGGTGTAGGAGAAAGCGCGGCTCAGTGGCGACGCGTAAACTCAGGGAGATATCGGTAAAAAAAAAAAACTAAATTCCAGACGTAGTAGCTAATCTGTACCCCCATATAAACTAGTGCTGAATTAGGCAAGGTCAAACCACGTTCGTAAGGATAGCTTTGTGACCTCTAATAACAGTGAAAGTGCGAACGTGAAATTTAGGGCCTAAACTGCCGACAGCGGGATAGACAGCCAATAGGGAAAGCAACGGGCTACAAACATTACCGGTGCTTGGTTAGAGGACTCGAGCCTATGAGTCTCTCTGATCATAGAAATTATAATGTGTTACCAGTTATCACGATTATAATTAAGTCAGATCCCCTTATTGTGTTGCGTGCCAGTGACGTCAGTCTCCGAGGAAGAAGAGAATCGACGAGAGGCCCGTACTTAATCAAGACGCCGTGGAACCTCAAGGACTGCCTACGGTGTACGGGGAATCAAGACATCATGCCATCCACCCAGCGGCAGCCGAACACCGGACTCCAGGTTGCTGATACTGTCGTAATGGACGACTAAACGACTAGATGTGCCTTCTTGGGTGAGCTGTGGGGTGATCCAGGCAGATGAGTATTGTGAAAATATTTGAAAGTCTATTTCCTGTAAAAATGTAAATATTTAATGCATGCAGATTCTTTAGAAATGTAGGGTAGGATTTCGTTGTTCTCAAAGGGATGGCAGTAGTTATTGATAGGGCTAGTGTTTATGTTTCTTCACGGTCGGGGACCGTATTTCTTTATTTAATATGGGAATTCATGCATGGTAATTTAAGACCCTAGATTTGATTTACCGTGGAGCACTATGGGAATTAAAAGGGATTATTCAATATTCTTGAAAATCATTCCATGTACCATCGATAAAAAGATACGAGTAATATGAGTCATCTGGAAATTTCAAGGTTTTCTGTAGTAGATGCTTCACGTAATGTGTTAGGTCATCCCCTGTATAAATTAAGTATGGCGAAGAAGAAACCTCGATATGACAAGTGAAGTGTGATAATGTGTGAATTTATTTAGAACGCGAGTGTTAGCATACTTTGTCCCGAATGCTAGGGCTTTTCTTTCTTCCATAATATGCGTGTATTGGTTATGCCGAGAAGTGAGATCGAGCTACTCCAGCTGATAAGGAATAGATCGAATGCGGTGTTGATGAAATATAAGCAAAGTATGCGCAAGGTTGTTTATCCAGTGCTAATGGTATAAAGTAGGCTAGATGCAAGCCGATGTGTTTAATTGATGCGTGTGGCATCCAATGAATAATGATATTTTGAAGCGAAATGCCGAGGTGGCTAGATAACGGGACCGAGTTCCCTTGTGTTGAAAATGAAAGTGCAGGGTGAGGACAGTGTAAACAGCTGGCCGGTGAGATTTAAAGTCCGGCCAGGTAAGGAGGGATGTGAAATACTATCACCGCTGTGAGAGGAACTTAGTGTTAGAGGGCTCGTTCTCTTTCTCTCCGGCATCGATATTACATGCAACCAGTCAGAAATAAACACCGTTGGTTAGACCTACAATTCCAATAAATGAGAGAATTCCCCCATTTCTTTATGTTAATTATAACGACTAGGGATTTTCAGATTGTAAGTCACACTTCACAATTGTCATGGGACATGAGTTCATGTCTCATCAGCACCAGAGGCAGTTATGCTGCTGCCACCAGCTACGGGCGGATGGCCCGGTCCGTGATTTATATTGTAAATGTCGAGTGTATTTATTGTCTTCTATCCATAGGTGTGATATGTATTTGAATACTGTATTGTTTTTCTGTTTCGCTAAATATGATTCGTTTAGGGGCCATCGTTGTCCAGATGTCTAATTCGTGTATATATATATATATATATATATTTAAATGACATCCCCTTGGAACACACGATGTGTATTATTTGTTTATTTCATGAGATAGCGAGATAGGTGTTTTTCTTTCTAATAAGTGAGACGACTTTCAGGTATTTTAGACAAGCTCATATATCAAATACGCCTCACCTGGTTCATTCGATAGCTAAGGTTAATTCTCGCCAATAGGACTACGACTTGGTATTTGAATATATAGTGTAATAATGTAAATAGGGCGAGTAATACAAGATACGCCATCATCCAATTATTTCTGTGTACAACGGTACTAGTGCATAATGTGTTTGAATATCTTCAGAGTGAATTGCAATTCTAGGGAAAGGACTAGAGAGGACAGTTACACACTCAAGAAAATTTACGGTGTCTAATTTATATGTTTAATATGGTGGCATATCCATGTATAAATTATCTACGTGTTTTCTCAGGCATTAAATTTTTGTTAAAAAAAAGAAACGTAATTCATTCTTCTCATTTCATAGGTAAATAGTATTCCTCTCATTATTATGATTCCCCTACTGTAAATTATTAGATTACTGCCCAGTAAGGACAGACTGCGACCCGTATGTCTCTACCGGCTCAGCTAGTGCCTTGTAACGCTAGTAGGGGAGAAGGGGTCTTCGGCGCCGCGCCCGGTCGAAGGCCTCATCCAAGGTGTTCCATTTTTAACGTCATGTTGCGGGAATATTATGGTCTATTGATGTACTGATACCACGAAAGGTTACATCAAGTGTGGCGCCCGACACGTGGTGCAGTGTTATTTATGGGCAGATTTACACCTAGGTTGCGATATCGAGTTTGACACCTCGCACGTGTTGTATTTTATTTGTTTTCCTTGGCAAATCCTGTAATGCCCTTATGGCGATAGAAAATATGACATAGCCAAATATTAGGCACAAGTTCGAACACCGCTACTATTGAAGGAGAACCTAGTAAAGTAGTGTTGCCAAACTGGCATGGTCAGAACTGAACGAATGGAACACTGAATTTATTCCGTATATTCGATTTTTGCTAGAACAGAGGAATACATGTTATTTAAATGAGTGATAAGGTAAATTAAATTTAAATAATAACTGTAGGGAGAAGAATGAAATATCGCGCGTCCAGGTTAAGTGGAAATATGCGCGGGAATCACTCAGATTATAGCAGACCCAATAATATTATGGAGTTGTGAAACTTCATGGAAACAGTGAAATGATTTTCCCAACAGTGAGGATAAAATGATTAGACGGAATTCTTCAAATTCCACTGGTCATGGGTCTAGGCTAAAGGTACTGCATGTGCAGCAGGCCTTGGTAGTTTAGGGGATATATCCCACGTAAAGTGATTATATATCGCGTATGAGAGGGGATGCCTCATCCCACGACTCTTGTTTTCTAAATGAACAGTGCGATGTTGTCAGTTTAAGACGGGGAATTGTCTGCAAACGCATCTTGCCTGTCTTGAAGCTGAGAGCATTCAATGTTTATCGATCGTACCATGTTTCAGGTACAGGTAAATTCTCGAGCCCCTGTAGTCGCGAATCTTATTATTATTATTATTTCATGAAGGGCTAAAATATATTGTATTCGTTGTATATCGGGATGATATCTATGAATTACGTATAGTATACTGAGAAAGCACAGTAATTATTATGAGGTGTTACGCAGCTGTTATGAAGCTAGTTTCGGCATAAATTATCCTGTATTTTTCAAAAGACACACCTTCTTTCGTTAGGGAATAAGTCGAATGAACCAAGGTTTCACGAAGCAGCTCAATCTCAAGGGGGCACTAATTCTCAAGAATACAGTTTAACATGGATTTGGAGGCAGTGAAGGCAATGTTCGCCCAATTATTGGCCGAACAGAACGAGGCAAATGCACGGCTTAATGAACGTTTTGATAAACTGGAACAGATAAACACGGAAAACCAGGAACGTTTCAGTAAGATGAACGCGGAAAACCAGGAACAATTCAGCAAAATAAATGCAATTTTAGATCAGCACACTAGTAATATGGGACAGATTAATGCACGATTAGAGGGGTATGAAGCATCAGGCAGAGCCCAGGCCGCGGAACTTAAGGACCTTTTTACCTCAAGTATTAGCGATGTCACACATCGTATAGACTCTCTTACATTAAAATTGGATCAGACAAACGTCCGTTTAGACGAAAGAATAAGCGAAGCTAATAATAAATTAATCGCTCAGCAGACTAAGGTGGAAGAGTTAGAGGTCAAATTAAATACTGAAGCGGAGGAAATGATTCATCTACGAACTAAGTTCGAAGACTTATCTCTGAGGTCCCAAGAGATCGAAGAAAATCTGACACAGGTGGCGGAACAAACGGAAACTAAATGCAAGGAATACATCGACCAACAAATGGGTCAGGCAAGGGTCGAACTTAACACTCCCGCCGAGGGAAAACAACGGGAAACTCAAGGCAAAATAAAAGACCTGAGAGAGAAGGTGGAGAATTTTGAGCTGAAAGCTCAAAAGGCAGCCATTAAAATTGATGTGCACGAAAAGTTAATTATGGAGCTACAGGACGAAGTCGAAAACTTAAAGGCACAAGAAGTTCGAAGAGACGACGGCCTCAAGTCAGTCTTGAAAAAACCGGAAAATGGTAGCCAGGAAATGTTAGGAAACCATGTAGAGTCGGACATGATGGGAGAGTCACCCCATATTAACGAGACGCATCCAACTCGCCCTCCGCTAGGTCAGATCCCCATGCCACAGGATCTTGGTTCGATCCCATTATATAACTTCTTACGATTAAATCACGATGAACCGAAGAAGTTTGGGTCAAACGTGCACATGACCCCCAAGGGCTTTCTAAGTGAGATGGACCAGTACTTTACAGATCACCACATCCCAGTGGACAAGCGCTTGCGTGTGGTCGAGCGATATCTCGCGGACCAACCGCTCATATGGTTCAAGGCTTTTAAATATTGCTTTGATAGTTATGATGAGTTCAGGCGCCGGTTCCTTGAAAAATATTGGGGGATCGATGCGCAGCAGGGATTGCGCTTAGAATTATATTCAAGGCGGTATTCCGCGACAGGCCAGACGCGTTTCTGTGAGTATTTCGTAAATCAGTTATTACGAATGAAGGAGCTCGATAGTCCGCCATCCGAGTTAGAACTCATCTCGGCCATAGGAAAACAACTGCCGCCTGAAGTTCAGAAGATATTGATCTCCGCAAACGTCCGAACGGCCATAGAAGCGGAACACATCCTACGGCAACTCGATCAAACAACTAACGGGGGACACGTTAGGCAGAGGCACCATGAAACAGTCCATACTCTAAATGCGAAGCCAGAAGGAGGATCTCCGAAGCGAAGAACCCAGGGCACAAGCACAGAAGAATCTAGAGAGATGTACTCATCACCGAGGACGGAGGACCGGAACCTCTCCAGATGGAACAGGCCGCGAGAACGATATCATGAGGCTTGGGATTCTAGAAATTACGAATACAGGAGACGACCAGAGAGAAAAAATGGCCCTCGGTATGGTTATACTGAGCGTTTCCGAAGGCCCTATAATAGGTGGAAAGGTGATGGCGGACGGTCGTGGGTAAGACCCCGAGGAAATGAAGGCCAGATTCCAGACCGACAAGCTGAGTCCAGGAGATACGTAGAACAACTGCGCAACCAACCAATTGGAAATGACAAGTGGCAGGGGCCTATCCGAGAGATGGCCTCTTCAGAAGAAATGAGAGGGGCGGAAAGTCTCGAACTCCAGGCCCATCGAGAGCAAAACCGCGAAAATAATCTCAACCCTCACGCAGCCGTATATTCTGCAGGGGGTGGAGCGATAAAAAAAAAACAGAATTAAGAAACGAGGAGATAGTTTTTTCCCGGACTAGCGAACATCGAAACGAACTAGAATGGACCATAATCACAATAGATACCTGGGTAATCCAGCCGGAAGACTTGTTAGAAGATCCTAATCCGAGCTGTAAAAGGATGATACGAGAATTACCTGTAATTTATATCCGAGCTCACGGGATACGCGTACGCTGCTTAGTTGACACTGGAGCCAGCGTAAGTGTAGTTTCGAAGGTTTTCTTGAGGGAACTCCAGTCAAAATTTAATGTTCCAACTCTCCCTGTATCGAGGGTAAAGGTGCGGGGAATTATTCCCGACCGCACCACAATATGCGACACACAAGTATTTCTAGACCTAGAAATAGGTAATGCCATACTCGCGCATCCATTCCTGGTTATGGATAAAATGGAGTACAATATCATCCTAGGAGCCGATCTTCTGCGAGAGTACAGAGCGGTTATCGATATGGACCAGAACCATGTAAAATTCTTCGTAAATATGAATCAGGAAAATATACGGTTGAACGATATGCCAGAAGTCATGGAAGAAGAGAGAATCTGGACCGCTCAGTCATTTCGGAACGAAGAAGATGACCAGGATAAGTTCCCGAATTGGGACCAGGAGAAAATGGAAGAAATAAGAGAAAGGTTCGAAGCGATGATTGCTAGTTTGGAGAAAGATGAGGAAGAAGGAGAGCCTACGTTCGAGGACGTAGTACAAGTTAAACTAAATGAGGCTAAAATTAATGATGAGGAAAAATTGAAATTAAAGGAAATTATAGAAGCACACCAGAATGTTTTCGGGTCTCACCCAGGGAAAATATTAAACTTCAAATACAATATGGTGGTTACCAGCTGGGAACCGTTTAAGAAAAACCCATATCCAATACCGGAGAAATACCACGCGAAGGTGCGCACGATCATTAAGGAAATGGAAGACCATGGCATTATCTCAAAGGCTCCCACGCCTTTCCTAAACCCTCTGGTTATTGTGGCAAAACCAAATGGCTCCCTGAGGGTGTGCCTCGATGCGAGGTCCATAAATGAGAGACTAGTCCCCGAGTACGATAGAGCCCCGAATATCAAAGATCTCTTAAAGAGGTTTCAGCACATGCAATTCTTCTCTAGCGTTGACCTACGTGCATCATACCATCATGTGGAACTGTCTAGCGAATCTAAGGTCTTAACGGGATTTTTATTTGACCAACAGACGTATGTTTACAATCGTCTTCCGTTCGGGGTCAAGAATGCCGGATCGGCTTTGATTAGAGCGCTGGACCGAAACCTGAGCGACAAGGTGAAAGAGATCACTGTCCAATATGTGGATGACATATTGATAGCGACGGAAACAATGGAAGAGCATTTTGAACACCTGCGACTTGTGTTAGAGGACTTGGGCCGGAATAATTTCAAAATTAATCTTGAAAAGTCGCATTTCTGCCAACGTAGCATTCTGTTTTTGGGCCATATTATTGACGCAGATGGCATTTCACCTAACCCAGTCAAAATTAAAGCCATTCAAAATTTTCCGAAGCCCACCAGAGTGAAGCATGTCAGGCAATTCCTTGGTTTATGTGGCTTCTTTTCGGACCATTGTCCGTCTTACACTACCACGGTTGCTCCATTACAAGAACTTCTGAAGAAAAACAACCGGTGGAAGTGGGACACCGCCTGCGAAGATGCGTTTAATAGGACTAAAGAATTAATGAGTAATAGCGTCAAGTTGGGTTATCCAGATTATACTCAACGTTTTATAATTCAGACAGACGCTTCAATGATTGGTGTTGGCGCAGTACTGTACCAAGAGAGAAAGGATGCCGAACCTCGCATAAATTACCTAGCCTTCATGAGTCGTAAGTTGCGCGAACATGAACGGAACTATACTGTCACGGAGCTGGAAATGCTTGCCATTGTCACCGCCCTAAATCACTGGCGTAAATATATTTATGGATTCCCCATATTGCTAAGAACAGATCACCGAGCTCTCACATTCATATTAAAATCTACCATGTCGTCTGAAAGAGTAAATCGTTGGACATTGTTTGTACAGCAGTTCGACCTAGAGGTGGAACATTGCGCCGGAAAGGAGAATATTATCGCCGACGCGCTCAGTAGAAATCCGGATCCCGAAAGTGAAGTTCTACACTACATACAGCTGACTGAAGAAGACCGAGAGATTCTCGATAGGTTGAGGCAGATTCCCGAAGAACAAGAGAACTGGCCAGAGTCACGCCGTATAATTCAATATCTAAGAAAGCAACTACAACCTGGAACACCTGATTATGTAGATACTGAGAGGCGCGCTCAAAATTATAACCATATTAATGGAATCCTGTACAAATACGTGGACGAGGCGCACACTCGACTTCGAGTTGTTATTCCACCTGCTTTACAAGTTGATCTCATTTGGCTGACACACCATTCCATAGGGCACGCAGGAGTAGATAAGGTCATGGCTACTCTTAAAGAAACTTTCACCTGGCCGCGCATGAGAAGGATGACACGCACGGTACTAATGACCTGCGATACTTGCCAACGCATAAAGCCGAACGCATATCTATTAAAGCAACCGCCGAAGCCACTGATCCCAGAAAAACCACGCGAGTTATACTCTATGGATTTTTACGGTCCCCTCCCTAAGGCGACCAGGGGGCTACAGTTCATCTTGGTATGCATGGACGTATTCACGAAATACGTCATGTTGTGCCCAGTACAGAAGGCTAACACACGTACCGTTATTAACCAGATCAAAAATAAGATTATACCTAAAATGGGTAAACCAGATAAACTACTCACTGACCACGGGTCACAATTCACCTCTGCCGCTTTTCGAAGAGATATGGAGCAAATGGAAATACAGCATGTGATGAGTTCGATACGGCATCCGGAATCGAACCCTTCCGAGAGAATCATGCGCGAAATTGGCAAATTTTGTAGGATCTATTGCCCGAGGCAGCACTGGCGATGGGTTGATGTAATCCCAATCATTATGGAGTGCATCAATTCAACAGTACACGAATCGACCCAGCAGATACCCAGCGTGGTACACTTTAATGAACATCCCGAAAGGCCGTGGAAAGATATCGTGCCATGCCCTGAAGATCCCAGACCATCTGTGGAATTAAGAGTGAGAGACACTCTGGAGTCTCTAAAGAGACAAGCTGACAAACGATTACGACGACTCAGGCGTAAGCGGTTTCACCGACCACTGCGTGTAGGCGAATACGTATTAATCAAGCGCCCCGCAACTTCCGACCCTCCCAGGAAGTTCTATCACAAGTTCGCTGAGCTTTACATTGGACCGTACAGGATTATCCAGAATTTAGATAACAACTCATACAAAGTTCAGTCTATGGATGGTACCGTCGAAGCCATTTATAACGCCGCTAATTTGAAGTTATATCATATGCCAGGACAGTTGCCCGCCGAGGATCCAAACAATCAAGAGGACAGAGGACTGCCTGAGGAACGAGATGATGAAGAAATGCCCGATGATGAAGAGGAAGACGACGACGGATCCAACGCCGCAGGAGAGCCTGAACGAGAAGAGGAAGAAGAAGAAGAAGGGGAAGAAGAAGACGAGGTGAACTTCCTGATAGTTGGCGGAGACCGCCGCGACGCGGATGATGGCGACAAGGAATCAAACCAAGATGATTACCGTGAATGCACGGAGGGAAGAAACATGATGACGGAGGAATACTTGCGTATACTCATGTCCAGACATGAGTTGAGGCGCGAAAATAACAGTCTACGTAACTGTCAAGTGTGACGTGGCAGAAACCATGAACTGGAAAGAAAAATCCCTACTCGTGATTTTTCTTTGTCAAAGTGGGGAGAGGATGTGACCGTTCATAACATCATCAAGACTATATTGTGGCATTCTGCCCTCAAATATGCCGTTTTCCGCGCTTTCATACGTTAATTAGCGCCCAAGTCAGCGCACGTCCACCCTCCACGGGGTGCGAGTGGCGAGCTGTCAGCCCCACGCACCAAACTCTCTTTGCGCGTAAGTACTGTACCGAGACATATTTTCGCCTCCGGCCAGAAGCGCTCTCACTCAGGCGCGACAGAGAAAGAAACACTCCCACAGCAAGTAGGTCACGGAGGTCGTGCCCAGCGTTGGCAAATATCACTTTTCCGCTCCTTTTCCCGCGAAAACACCGCTGCCAGAGACCTGTCTTCAATTGTTTTCAGGAGAGTAATTATCATAACTCGCATACTACAAGGCAGATTTTCATGACTCAAGGTTCATTAAAAGCGGCGAATTTTATAGAAAATTCTGACACCAAGAAGTCCTTTACATGATTCTAATGGAATAATCTACGCTGTTTGTGGACATCCCACAGGTGTTCACCATCTGGAGAAAGCTGTTAGGGTGACCGAAGCCACGGAACCGCCAAATTGCAAGCCCCTCCCTCACTGGGATATCAAAGGACGCTTTCGAGATTAAAGCAAAACACGTGAAGTGATCAAAATGATAAGTGATCAGTAGAAACCCGCGCAATTGAGCTTTAATTTGATGCATTGATCGATCCTGGAAACCACGTGCCACCGGACCGCTTTCTGCAGGTAGGAGGAGTCTTACCCTCTCTTTCGAGTCCGACACGTTTCATGATAAAAGGGGGTGCGAACTGAGGCAAGCATCTTGTTCTATTTTGCCAGTGGCATAGTGAGGTGGTACCTAATGTGAGTGACTCTTCAGTATTCTTTGCTTCAGTGCTCCAAAGTGTGACCAGTCAATAATCATTTGAATAGTGTTTATATAGCTGAAGTTCTATCAGTGATATGATTATGTAACAGTGAAGTGAAGGTTTATTGATACTAACAGAGTGCGGTATTTAACCCTAACCATGACGGTTATATGATATGCAGAGTGCTTATGTGTACGAATATATGAGTCAAGAGAACGTAAATCAAACGCTAGTAGGCTGTGAAATCGTGTAAGTGAATTCACGAGTGTATTAACTGCCGAAGAAATAACATGGGAGATCCAGTAACCATTTAATGATGAATGATCAGGTGTAGGAGAAAGCGCGGCTCAGTGGCGACGCGTAAACTCAGGGAGATATCGGTAAAAAAAAAAAAACTAAATTCCAGACGTAGTAGCTAATCTGTACCCCCATATAAACTAGTGCTGAATTAGGCAAGGTCAAACCACGTTCGTAAGGATAGCTTTGTGACCTCTAATAACAGTGAAAGTGCGAACGTGAAATTTAGGGCCTAAACTGCCGACAGCGGGATAGACAGCCAATAGGGAAAGCAACGGGCTACAAACATTACCGGTGCTTGGTTAGAGGACTCGAGCCTATGAGTCTCTCTGATCATAGAAATTATAATGTGTTACCAGTTATCACGATTATAATTAAGTCAGATCCCCTTATTGTGTTGTGTGCCAGTGACGTCAGTCTCCGAGGAAGAAGAGAATCGACGAGAGGCCCGTACTTAATCAAGACGCCGTGGAACCTCAAGGACTGCCTACGGTGTACGGGGAATCAAGACATCATGCCATCCACCCAGCGGCAGCCGAACACCGGACTCCAGGTTGCTGATACTGTCGTAATGGACGACTAAACGACTAGATGTGCCTTCTTGGGTGAGCTGTGGGGTGATCCAGGCAGATGAGTATTGTGAAAATATTTGAAAGTCTATTTCCTGTAAAAATGTAAATATTTAATGCATGCAGATTCTTTAGAAATGTAGGGTAGGATTTCGTTGTTCTCAAAGGGATGGCAGTAGTTATTGATAGGGCTAGTGTTTATGTTTCTTCACGGTCGGGGACCGTATTTCTTTATTTAATATGGGAATTCATGCATGGTAATTTAAGACCCTAGATTTGATTTACCGTGGAGCACTATGGGAATTAAAAGGGATTATTCAATATTCTTGAAAATCATTCCATGTACCATCGATAAAAAGATACGAGTAATATGAGTCATCTGGAAATTTCAAGGTTTTCTGTAGTAGATGCTTCACGTAATGTGTTAGGTCATCCCCTGTATAAATTAAGTATGGCGAAGAAGAAACCTCGATATGACAAGTGAAGTGTGATAATGTGTGAATTTATTTAGAACGCGAGTGTTAGCATACTTTGTCCCGAATGCTAGGGCTTTTCTTTCTTCCATAATATGCGTGTATTGGTTATGCCGAGAAGTGAGATCGAGCTACTCCAGCTGATAAGGAATAGATCGAATGCGGTGTTGATGAAATATAAGCAAAGTATGCGCAAGGTTGTTTATCCAGTGCTAATGGTATAAAGTAGGCTAGATGCAAGCCGATGTGTTTAATTGATGCGTGTGGCATCCAATGAATAATGATATTTTGAAGCGAAATGCCGAGGTGGCTAGATAACGGGACCGAGTTCCCTTGTGTTGAAAATGAAAGTGCAGGGTGAGGACAGTGTAAACAGCTGGCCGGTGAGATTTAAAGTCCGGCCAGGTAAGGAGGGATGTGAAATACTATCACCGCTGTGAGAGGAACTTAGTGTTAGAGGGCTCGTTCTCTTTCTCTCCGGCATCGATATTACATGCAACCAGTCAGAAATAAACACCGTTGGTTAGACCTACAATTCCAATAAATGAGAGAATTCCCCCATTTCTTTATGTTAATTATAACGACTAGGGATTTTCAGATTGTAAGTCACACTTCACAATTGTCATGGGACATGAGTTCATGTCTCATCAGCACCAGAGGCAGTTATGCTGCTGCCACCAGCTACGGGCGGATGGCCCGGTCCGTGATTTATATTGTAAATGTCGAGTGTATTTATTGTCTTCTATCCATAGGTGTGATATGTATTTGAATACTGTATTGTTTTTCTGTTTCGCTAAATATGATTCGTTTAGGGGCCATCGTTGTCCAGATGTCTAATTCGTGTATATATATATATATATATATATATTTAAATGACATCCCCTTGGAACACACGATGTGTATTATTTGTTTATTTCATGAGATAGCGAGATAGGTGTTTTTCTTTCTAATAAGTGAGACGACTTTCAGGTATTTTAGACAAGCTCATATATCAAATACGCCTCACCTGGTTCATTCGATAGCTAAGGTTAATTCTCGCCAATAGGACTACGACTTGGTATTTGAATATATAGTGTAATAATGTAAATAGGGCGAGTAATACAAGATACGCCATCATCCAATTATTTCTGTGTACAACGGTACTAGTGCATAATGTGTTTGAATATCTTCAGAGTGAATTGCAATTCTAGGGAAAGGACTAGAGAGGACAGTTACACACTCAAGAAAATTTACGGTGTCTAATTTATATGTTTAATATGGTGGCATATCCATGTATAAATTATCTACGTGTTTTCTCAGGCATTAAATTTTTGTTAAAAAAAAGAAACGTAATTCATTCTTCTCATTTCATAGGTAAATAGTATTCCTCTCATTATTATGATTCCCCTACTGTAAATTATTAGATTACTGCCCAGTAAGGACAGACTGCGACCCGTATGTCTCTACCGGCTCAGCTAGTGCCTTGTAACGCTAGTAGGGGAGAAGGGGTCTTCGGCGCCGCGCCCGGTCGAAGGCCTCATCCAAGGTGTTCCATTTTTAACGTCATGTTGCGGGAATATTATGGTCTATTGATGTACTGATACCACGAAAGGTTACAATAGCCTATTGCGCATATAACAATGCAGCCTTCAAACAGTCGCATTCCGGTAAGACAAAAACAGAATGGGAAGACCCTCGCCCAGATGAAATAAAATCTTATATACATGGGCATCATTCCACTTCCAAAATCACGTGATTATTGGTTTTGAGGGATTCAGACAACATGGGAATTGTGACAAATGCAGACTGTCTCTGTGTCGAGTATCACGAGGAGGGGGGGGGGAAACATTATGACTCAATAAACAGAGAAATGGATGTGATGGTATATTTTCTAATATTATTGAAAATTTGAATTCATTGTGAATAATAGTTTTTACTGTATTTAACTTTTTCTGAAACAATACGGTCTGTTTCAGGTTTTGCTAAATAATAGGTTGAAACCTGGGGATAAGCGGAGTAAAAATGCGGGCGGGAAAGGGTTAAGGAAAACGCAAAGTATGTACAGAATAAATTGTGTGTTTATGTGTTCACAGAACAGTCAAAATAATATTGTTTTCATAAGCTGCGCACTGACTTGACAATCTGTGGTTCTGCCTCTGCCACTTCCCCTCCTTTCCCCGCCACCTCATCGGTGCTATCGCACAGCACCAAGGCTGCTGCCAGGGCCGGCTGGGGCCTTGAGAGCACCTCAGTTGGAATCGCTTGACCTAACTTGTAAAAACATCTGCAGCACTTACGGATATGAGACCAATTTATCAAGCATATTGGCTGTACTCTTGTGTGTGGCTGTAATTCTTTCAGCTCTATGGCTAGCTCGCTTATTACTACGAATAGAAAGAAGTGTTTTGCACCTCGGTAAGGTGCGTAGAAAATAGAGTTACCATACGGTAAAACTGCAATTTCGTAAAAGGGAATACAGAAATTATGCCGCTTACCTCCGTTGTACAGAATTGTCGTCTCTGTCATATATTGTAATTTTTGTGTCCTATTCGAACAATGTGGACTGTGCACGATACGGTGACATCCTTTTTAGATAATTTCTTTATTACAGGATATTATTTGTTTCCAAAACGGACTTCCTGTCGCTGTAGCTGGTACTTTAATACCGATTCCCATATTGGACACCTGACAGATGATGTCAAAATTACGCAATTTTGTCGGGGAGAGCTGAAATAATGCTTCTCTGTGTTTGTCCCATTGGTCCGTTCTTCAATTATTATTATTATTATTATTATTATTATTATTATTATTATTATTATTATTATTATTATTATTATTATTATTATTAAAATAAATTGCAAATGGGAAATATTCAGATGGAAATAATAAATAGGCCGGGCTAAGTGGCTCAGACGGTTGAGGCACTGGCCTTCTGATCCCAGTTTGGCAGGTTCGATCCTAGCTCAGTCAGGTGGTATAAGAAGGTGCTCAAATACGTCAGCCTCGTGTCGGTAGATTTACTGGCATGTAAAAGAACCCCTGCTGGACAAAATTCCGGCACCTCGGCGTCTACGTAAAAACATAAAAAATTCGTGTGAATTTATGTTGTTTGAGTCGTCAGTCCATAGACTGGTTTGATGCAGCTCTCCATGCCACCCTATCCTGTGCTAACATTTTCATTTCTACGTAACTATTGCATCCTACATCTGCTCTAATCTGCTTGTCATATACATACCTTGGTCTACCCCTACCGTTCTTACCACCTACACTAACTTCAAAAACCAACTGAACACGTCCTGTGTTAAGCGAATAATATTATTAATAATCAGTTATAATAAAGTAAAGTTAAAAAATAATTGCCCAACAACAACAACAACAACTACTACTACAAGAATACAACAACCAATGGAAAGGAAATATTAGAATAAATACTACTAGTTTAACATTCTAAATCCAGTATCGTCATATACAAATTCACACACAACTTAATTATTTCCAGTGCCTAACACTACGGCTTAACATTACAACTCCGTCATATACAATTTAATACATACCCTAAGAATTTCAATATTTTACACTGTGACTTACAACAACAACACCAAGAACAAGAGTACAACAAGCAATTCCATGGAGAGAAATACTACTTCTTTAATATTATAAATCCAGGATCATCATATACAAATTCAGACACAATTAAAATATTTCCAGTGTTTAACACTACGGCTATAATACTATAGGTTTATTTATTTAACTTATTTATTTTTTATTTTTTAAATATTTATTTATTCGTATAAAAGAAATATATAACAATACAAATATTTTGTCGCTTTTAAACATCCACTTCCCAAATTTTTGTTATTTACAATTCTTTGAAGTATACTCTATTTGATGCAATTTAACCTCAAACTGGAAAGCTCGCTTAGTACGAAAATATAGAAAACAGGTTTTTCACAGAGGAAAAGAGCTCAGAAAATACAGTTAGTACATGCCAAAACCTCAGTTTCATAAAATGAAATACGGACAATATGCCGTTTACCTTTGGTTTACAGAAATTGTTATTAACCTAGAAACTTCTATAAATATGTAACCAGCATTACAGTTACGTCGTGCGCAACTACGGTATATAACTTCAGGATGTGGATGACGATTCAGCGACAACCTGTGTAAAAATATGACGTGCAGCTGTGTAAAATCAAGGGGTGAATAAACCTTGTAAGTAATATGTTTTCTCTACAAGTAACACTCTACTAATTCGTACCGTATGTATTTAAGAATTCAAGAATCACATCACATACAGGTTACAAGAAGTTCTGGACACCTCTACCGACCTAATGAATTCATCATAATTCATATAACAAAAATGGGCCAAAACTGAGATCATGTCATTTAGTTGGTTAGCATCGCACTAATATATGTAGGTTTACAGTTATACGGGGATGATACAGTGCTACGAATGGGAAAATATCAATCGACGTCTTCAGTGAAGAACAGACCGTCACTTTCATGGTGTAAAATATTTGGAAGCCTAGGAAAACATCTTCTGGGCTGCTACAGTTGGATTCGAACACACTATCTCGTCAATGGAAGCTTACAGCTGCGCGATCTGTAGCGCTCAGCCAACTTACTGGTATTTGGAGTTCTCCAAGAATATTGAGTAATATAACAAACAAACTACAGCCAATGCCATGTAACGCTGATTCAGACAAGGAAAATTTCCCGCAGTGAATTTACTTTAAACTTTATTGGTTTTACGCCCCACTAATATGTTCATTGTTTTTGAAAAATCCTGTCTGGGCTTTTTGAGGGCTCTCACTTGCAGGAAAGCATACAAGAAAAATATCAGTGCATCCAGTTCTTTTTTAATTATACCTTTAAGTAGTTTGCTAAATATCCAGGAACTAGATACAAAGTTCAAGTGTGCAGGAATGCATTCCGAACAGTTTATGGAATAAAGGATGGACATTGAAGAACTACTGGAGTTAAGTAAAGTACTATCTTTTCATTATATTGTGACGAAACGTTTTTACGTGCAACATCATTAGGATAAGTGGTTAATAAAATGTCTTTATTGCAGCTAATACAAGCATACAATCCTAGTCTGGTCGGTGCTTCAATACGCATCCTGTAAACAAAATTGGGCTACATAAAATAGACGGCGTAGGATGTCACAAGAGAAAAAAAGAGTTCGTAAGGAAGACAGTCGAGGTGTTTAGCATATACAGTTCCCATTACCCTCACATATTGAACCCCAGTATTTGTATAAAATTTGTGTTCACTCTATATCAGAAATGTACTGTTTAACACCAAATACCTTGGAATTATCTTAGACAGGTCTCTCACCTACCGACGGCATTGCCTGAACACAAAACACAAGGTGTCAGCCCGCAACAACATAATTCGGAAACTTGTTGGTAGTAACTGGGGTGCTGAACCTCAAGTGGTCCGTACTTCTGCCATGGCACTTTGCTTCTGCGTGGGTGAATATGCCTGCCCAGTGTGCTATAAATGCGCCCATGCAAAGCAAGTAGATGTGGCCCTTAATGAAACTGCGAGACTAATTACTGGATGTTCGAAGCCAACTTCAGTTGACAAACAGTATTGTATGGCAGGAATTGCTCCTCCTGATTTATTCGCCGGGAAGTAGCTGCAAATGTCGAAAGGAGAGAAAGTTGAAGAAAATGAGCTACATCCACTACAAAGACACACTCCACCAAAGCCTGGATTGAAATGTAGGAGAAGCTTCCTACAGCCAGCATCTCCACTAAATACATCTCCGATGAAAGCCAGAGAAAAATTGTGGGCGTTCCAGAAACATGAAAAGTAGCTTTTTCACATTCAGTTCTTCAGGTAGGTAAACTTTTCCTGTATCTTGTAAACTATAATGAGCTTTGCGTCCCTTAAGAGAACTGAGAAATGTAGTCATTGCTTCATATGTTTCTTCAGGAAGTTTACTTTTGCCTCTATTCTCATGTTTTCCCCTTTTGTCAATTGGGGAGTGTCCTGTTGTAGCCAGGGATGATTTAATTGTGTGTAGACGGCGGGCAGTTACACCAAAAAAAGATAAGATTGCTTTAAAACAAACATTAATTTCAGCGAGTGTCCCTTCACGCACGACACGAACTTTATACACATAAGAAAAATCATGCAGACGGGCCTCTTGTGCTGGCTGCCGTGGTCGCCTTCGGTTAACAGGAATTACGGTAATTAATCCCGCCAAATACGAGTTCTGGGCATTTCTGTCACCTAACTTATTAAAATCATATATTAGCTTATTCCGTTCACTTGCAGTGACCTGCTTAAAACATTGTAATCGTTTGCAGTCACAGTCTTCACCGGATTCATACGTAGTATCTCGTAACCTCTTCATAACACTTTTCACACTACCAAATTTACGTTTCTTCTTTGTAGAATTCCCCATGCTCGCTACTTGAGTCTCTTCATCACTTGAATTGTAGACATGAGTGTCCATCACAGCATCCATCGTACTACATACAATATTAGTGTAACAAACCTACACAATACAGAGACAGAACAAATCAACTGACATAGCCATCAATCACCTTAAACTGCAATGACGGCGACACGCGCATGCGCATTCAAGCTGTTGGTGGACTCTGTTCGTTTTAATGTAGTTCCACGCATACATTGTTCGTTCTTCCTCTGTGTACGATTTCTATTTTACTGCATATCTCGGACATCGTTCATTGTTTCTCTTTGATATTTCTCGTGTTGATAGCTTCACTACTAAGCTAACGAATGGGACTAATAACTCATTTTTTGAATTTTTGGACATTGTTCGTTTTTCCTGTGTACCCTTCAGTTATGAAACTTGACCTAGTACACACGAATTGCAGTTAAACTTGCTGATTTGCTAGGTGGTTTACGGAGCTCTCTCACTTGCACTGCTTCACTGCCGCCATTTTACTGTTACTAAATCGTAATGTAAAAAAAACAAAAAAGGTTATATTGTATGCTTCTGACTAGAGTAAATAAATACTACGGACTTGCAACAGGCAATTTATTCTAACTCCGTACTCATTACCTGAATGTGAATTTTATCAGCGAATAATGTGGACCTACAACTTCAGAATCTATATCTGTAAGAATGATTGATACGATTATGTGCATTTGAGCTGAGTCTGCTGCATCAAGAGAAGCTGATGAGATAGCCAGCTGTTTGCTGAAAGCTGTGCCTCTGATTGAAGGAAGTTCTAAGAAAATGTAACTAGTAGAATACAGGGATTCTTATGATGACCAGAAGTAGAATTTTAAAATTGTGTCAATATAAATGTTAATGATCGATTGCGTTTGGTTCGGAAAAGCATCAATTTCTTGTACCAAATAATATATTCCTTCCTTGCGAGGCCGACTTTTGTGTGAGTGAGAAACTTAAAATTCTACTGGTTTACCCTCCTTGACAGTGGTCTGACTATATACGGAAGGGTCGTTTGAAAAAAACTTTTCAATTGTATTGACACGAAGACTGAAGATTTTAAAGACCATACGAAATTAAATAAGATATTCATCACGCGAAATCTGATGGTGTGAAAGCCCAAAGTGGACACCCGGAAGGCATCTAAATTTCGATTCACGAATATCAGTCATATGGCGGATATGAAATACGATTTCAGCTGTAGAGGATGTGGTAATGTCACAGAGAGAATAAGAAGTGTCCCGTCCTACGAGGTATACTGCAATATTGTCTGCGAATTATCCTAATGGTTGGAGGATGAGGAAAGAGAAAATTGAAGGTATAACTCTAATGAAGTTTGCAACTCCTGTGTACAAAGCATTTTGTAGCGATTCTCGGTCAGGTGCCGATGAAAGCTGAGGTCTATATTTTGAAGATATATAGTAATGACTCGTTGGCTGAATGGTCAGCATACTGGACTTCGGTTCACAGGGTCCCCGGTTCGATTCCCGGCCAAGTCGGGGAATTTAATGGTTTCTGACTAATCCTTCTGGCTTGGGGACTGGATGTTTGTATCCGTCCCAACACTCTCTCCCCTTCATATTCACACAACACTCTACACTGCCAAACACCACAGAAACACGCAATAGTGATTACATCCCTCCATATAGGGTTGGCGTCAGGAAGGGCTTCGGGCGTAAAACAGGGCCAAATCCACATGTGCGACGCGATCCGCACCCACGATGTGGGAAAAGTGGTAGATAAAGAATGGTAAGAAGAAGAAGAAGCCCGGTGCAGTTTGTGTTTTTATTTCTGAATTAGACTGTGAAAATTTATCACCGACATTACGTTCCTTGAAAACCGCAACTTGGAAAGAAACATTTTATGACCCTTCTTGTGTATGGGTAGAACACGTATATCGCCGAGAGTATTTAAGTCTCAATTGGCAGTTGGAAAAAGGGGCTACCTGTTGCAAGGAACCTGAAGGTCTAAAACGTAGTTTTCTTGAAATACCACTTCAAAGTAATACAAAGTTCTTGCTAAATATGTGATGTCCCATGCATACACGGGGCTGGGTTGACCCGGACGCTCAGTTGGAGGTTAGATGTCGTTGTGAATGCATCGTTGTCTGTTGTACATTATTTTCAATAAGTATATCTATGAACCCGTCAAAACACCGTGGAGGTTACAAAAGTGCTACCCTACCATATTTTTTGTTTATTTTAGTTTTCCGCTTTATTCTGATGAAATAAGTGTAATAATCTATACAAAGTGATAAAATTGAAGTGTCCGTTTTAATGCATTTTGCTACGTTCATATAAAAGTATATATGGTACTTATAACTAATAACCAATTTTTACCATTTTCGTCTGTCTGTCTGTTTGTTCCGGCTAATCTCCGAAATGGTTGGACCGATTTTGACAGGAATTCCACTGGCAGATATCCGAAGGTTTAAGGAGTAGCTTAGGCTAGTTTCAAATTTTCAAAACATTTAGAGGGGGGCGATGGACGGTATATAAGAAATTGGTGAAATATAGAATTGTCGTACAGGAACGAGACTAAGATCATTTTAAGCACCTTGATGCAAAGAACAAAATTCAACAAACATCGCATATAAAGAGGTTTTCCAATGAGATTTACGAATATCCAAACAATCCAAAATACCTCAAAAGTTGACAAGGAAGCTTTATCATTCAAAAATGAAAATTCAAAGCATTCGAAGTCGTGGGCACAGCTATTAAAAATAAAAGTACAGTATTTCATCCTATTTACCTATGTTTTATGTTGCTTTTAAATAACTTGTTTAAAACATCTAACGGCTGAATTAATAAACGCGGGTGAAGCCGCGGGTACCTCCAAGTCTATCATTATTATAGTTACATGACCCGTCATCAGCAGGAAGGAAGGCTATGACGAATACTACAATCCTTATTAACATCAATAATCATGCTGTACACAGTTTTATAAAACTTACTTATCTCCTAATGTGCTCCATCCCATTTGGACGGGTAATTCCTGCAGTGAGCCCTCAAATATTTGTACCAAGTTTACTCGTGTGTAGAGGCTTAAATTACATGTGTTTCTCCTTAAATGCAGGACTTAACTTACATCAGTTCCATTGCACACTACCATCCTTAAACTAAGGCACGTAACATTTGTTACTTATCTTAATTTTTAACTGAAGCTTCAGCTTTGAATGAGTAGTCACCGCACACTTGGTTTTTGAAGCACTGATCTCCATGCGGTTTACCTCCACAGTTCTTTCAATCTGTGACGTCACTGCTTGGAGCTAGGTCGGTCTTCCTACAGGAACTGCCTGGGTTTCAGCAAGTTTTATAACTTTGATAATTTATTTCCTCTTAATTTTGCACCTTGTTTCTGCTAGTGCTTTTTTCCATCAGAATTTCTCCAAAGGTGTTAAGGGGAATTGGATTGGACACAACATTTTTGTTTTTATAACTTTTTTTATATTTATAGAAATGTAGTCTAACGCAGTAGAAACACCAAACATAAATTTCGAAGTCCAGATAGAGAAACTCGAGCTAAAAGAAAGGAAATGATTATGAAAGATAGTAGGACCAAAATTGCAGGATGATATCATATTAAACATCGAGAATGGAACATTCTACACGAAAATTGTGAAACTCTCAGATGCTATGCAATAAATAAGGATACATTGTTTCGGTTATCTTCTCAGAATTAACTCTAATAGAATAACCGAACATGTCTTTGACTTCCACCGTAACCGCAAAAAAACTACTCTTTTAAATAAACTGAAAAAGACCTATTAGAATAAAATATACAGAAAATTTCACTATTCGACCCAACAGAAAAGTAATAACTAAAGACAAAAATATAATGTTCCAAGACAAAACTATTATCTGGGAAGACGAGAGGAAACGAGGATGAGACAGAACGAAGAAATACTGGGCAATAAGGGAAAAAGAACACACAGAGAATTGATTGATTTAACGTACCCTGAAAACAAACGACAGAATAATGATAATACTGTGGTCTAAATGGAAATTATATCTGGGCATTGTTGTGCATTTTCCTGCATGCTATGGTTTTGCTACAAAATGGGGTGAGCTACAACAATCCTATCGTTAATGTGATACTGGTACAATTTCAATAACGAAATACAAAGGTATCCATTAGAGATCCCCTGCAGAACGCCCAAGCTGTAAAGAGTAATTATTTTCTCTATGCACATCTATACATACGTTTGGCTACCCGTTATCTACTGGCAACCTAGATGAAATTTTTATCCTTGTGAATCTTCTTGAACTATTGTAGTAAGCAAACGAAATAAAAATCGTCCCTATTCAGGCCATAACGCCGCTGGAGAAGTGCAACGTAGAGGCTTCCATTATCAGAAACCTCGGCCCAATGCTCTTTGTACCCAGTAATTTAACTTGTTCTCATTTTTGGTGTAGGCTGGTGAATTTCAGTGCTATAAGTTATGCATCCCTCTCTTGAACTGTTCGGTTTTCGAAGGGGAATCGAATTCACGACCTAGAAGAAGATGCGAATACACCAGCCCCTGAATTACACTTGAAGGGGATTAAAGAAAATGTAGGCCTACTTGTCGTTTTTGTCGTTGTTGTTTTGCTTGGAATACGGTACTTAGGCTGTACTAAGATATTAGTGTTCTGTAAAATACTTGAAAAATTCTTTGTTTGAACTACAGTTATGCCCGAGTAACTTAGAAAATGTTCAAAAATTTGAAAAATATTCGACACAACTAACTATTCTCCACGCGGAGCTAGAATGGGATTGACAGCTGCTTCAACATGTGATGGGAATGGAAAGGGAATAATGTGTTAGGAGGTTGTCCTGAAAACCCGGAATTTTACCAATTATAAGCGACTAATCAAAATAGACCGTGGGCCAGTGAAGAGAAGGGGGGGAAAACTTAAGATAATGTACAAGTGTTTAATGGAACGTGTAGTGTAGCCCCATGGTGTAGGGGTAGCTTGCCTGCCTCTCGCCCGGAGGCCCCAGGTTCGATTCCCAGCCAAGTCAGGGATTTTTCTCTCGACATGGCGGCTGGTTCGACGTCCACTCAGACTACGTAATTAGAATTGAGGAGCTATCTGACGGTGAGATGGCGGCCCGGGTCTCGAAAGCCCAGAACAACGGCGGAGAGGATGCGTCGTGCTGACCACACGGCCTCTCGTAAACTGCAGGCCTTCGGACTGAGCAGCGGTCGCTGGAAAAGCCATTGCCCTTTCAAGAGTGTTAAGTGCCGTGGGTTTTAATATTATTATTAATTAGAGCCTTATGACTGTCACTGGATCGAGATATTTCTTCTCTCAAAATCTCTTCATCGGGGCACTGAACATTTTCCTTCGCTCTTCTGACCAAGGTTTATTGGTCCTGGTATTCATTTCTCCAGGAAAATGATGGTTGTTGACTGCTGTTTTGAACTGGAGTCGATATTGAACAATTTCCTGTGGGATGCCAATTTCCTAAAGGTCTTTTCTATTTCACTAAGCCAGTTGTTAATGGCTTTCATTGAGAGAGCAAGGTTGAGAAAGTTTTTGTGAGCCTGTGATTGTACATTCGGATAATGTGGCCATTGAAAGTGAATCACCTTATCGTCATGGTGTCGGTGCTTTTCAGAATGCTCATAAAGCTTCCTAGAATTCCGTTTCTTCCAGATTCCCTCTGCGTAGAATGGACAAAAGATTTTCCCCAATATTTTCCTCTCCTGTTTTTCTGTGTCTTTAATAAGTGATCTGCCCCCAATTATCAAGGTTTCTGAGGCGTATAATGCTTCAGGTTTGATAACTGAGTTCTAATGTCTTAATTTTTCGTTCCTGGATATGGATTTTTTGTTAAGTCTGTTCAAGGCGAGTTCATAGGCTTTCTGTAATTTTGAGATCCTCTCCTTATTTGCTTCACGATTCAAGCCAGATGGCTGAATCACTTCTTCTAAGTACTTGAACTTATTAACTTGATTAATTTTGCCGAATTTAGTCTTTAGGGATTTCCCATCTAGATAACGAGCGGATCCTTCCGTGTAGTGATTCTTTTCATACGATATTTGGAGTTCAGTCTTAGGTGCGATTTCATGGAGTTTTTCAAGTTTCTGAACTGCTTCTTGTGTGTTGTTAGAAAGAATACCAAGAAAATGTTTGGCCTTCGGGCGAAGAGATTTGTGAAACTCCGATACATTCCTGCATGACGATCTCGGTCCTCCAGAATCCAATGACCGTGATAATCTAGTGTGTATACTAAGGCCTCGGGTAGTTGTTTCGTATAAGAACGACATCATTCTGATAAGTTGAAAGCATTAAGGAGATTGATTACCTCGATGTTAACAACTAAGTTATTGAGCCATAGAGGTTGCCTCAAGATGATTTTTTGCTGTTATTTTACGGCTTTAAGCCAACCCTCCTCATTTATCTGGACTTGGGACCGGCAACAGCAACTACTGAGTTACTCAAACCACTCAGCAGGTACTGCAGGCGGCGTTATTATTATTATTATTATTATTATTATTATTATTATTATTATTATTATTATTATTATTATTATTATTATTATTATTATTATTATTATTATTATTATTGTACCGGGTGGTACACCTCCACGTCGCTAATTCAAACTTTGCGCCAGTGGAAACTCCCCTACTGGAGGAAGTATGAACCTTATATAATTTGTTAATTTTCAAGTTTCTCAGAAGTTGTCACTATTTGGAAATTTTGAAGTTTCTGAACTGGGTAGTTTTCGATGTATTTTTGTTTTACCTGTAGTAAGAAGTGTAAACTTTCTCTTCTGGAGGACACTACTGAAGAACTACAATGGTGCACCCTAGTGCGAAGTGAAAGAACTGTTTTTTGGAGAAATTTTTATTTCAAAAGTTTGTTCCTTGTTAAATTTCTTTCTGTTATTAAGTTGGCCGTATAACCCTTTCTTTCCCCTTGTTTTGAATTTAGCCAATCCCGAATTTCTTTAACTAATTTATGACCAATCCGGTGTATCTTCTCCAAAGGGGATAGGTTGCTTAACCCTAGCCAATAAAGCTTTTGTGGGAGGGTGTTCTCATTCCTGAAACGCCTCGAACTTTCCGCGAGAGTATATAAACTGCTGATTTTCGGGTCTCCGGGCCACTTCAGTGACATCTTTTGGTGTGTAAAGTACATAGCAGGGGGAAGCGTCTCTTTCTTCGGGCAGCAGTTAAACAACAAGGTAATGGCCGTTTAATAACTTCTTTTCTTGCTAGCTCAGCAGTTTAACTCTCGGGGCAGGTCCTAAGCTTTTCCACCATGTAACTTTTCCCTAAATGTAAAGACACTTAGTATCTATTCTATCTTTTAAACTACATATTGGGATAGAGAGTGCTTAACCCTCTCAAGCTCCCACTCATATTGCATTGAGGTGAACTTATTTTTCACAACCGTTTCTTCCTTAACGTAATGTAAATTGTTTCCTTCTATAAGTCACCACTTTAGTATGGGATTAGCCCTTGCATTAGCGGCCTAGAGCCAGATTAGGTTTTAAACAAATGTGTTAAGAGTGCAAGACCGCCTCCTCCCAAGTTGGTATTTTAGAGGCCACGTAGTTAATCTTTCCTTACTTAATAGGCCTCAGTAGGTTGGGTATTTTACCCCCGTTTTCGTGTCCGTGGAGGACAACATGAAAGTGGAATTTGGTGTGGCCTTTGATAGGCTTAAAGTTTGAGAGCGAGTGGCTCTTTCTTGAAAATTGAGTGTTGTATGCCTCGAGGAGGCTTTACTGTGTAATTTGGAGCAAGTGCTCCTGGGCATCAAGGGGGTTTTCTGCCCCTCTGTTGAAACTTGTTTTGGGGTAAAGCTGGGCTAATTGCTCAAGAATTGTGAGTTCGGGGCTCGAAGCCCAAATCCTGTAAATACTGTAATTGTACTTTTGTTGCCTTGCTACTCTGTACCTGCCATTCTTGTTATTTTTTTGAGTTTGCAAAGAAAATATAACCTTCTTAAATTTTAAATTAACTTTAATTCCGTATTTTGAGGCCCGTTCACCCCCGCACCTTCTTTCACCTCTGCTGCTCCACAGATACCTCGGAACAATTATTATTATTATTATTATTATTATTATTATTATTGTTACCGTGTTTTGTGGTAGTTAGGCGTGAAAGAAGGTGCGGGTGTGAATGGGTCTCAAGCTACGAAATTATAGTGCATGTAAAATTAACAAGGTTATATTTTCTTTTCAAAATAAAGAAATAACAATCATGGCAGGTACAGAGTAGCAAGGCAATACAATTACAATATGTACAGGATTTGGGCTTCGAGCCCCAGCCTCACAATTCTTGAGCAATTAGCCCAGTTTTACCCCAAACACAAGTTTCAACAGAGGGGCAAAAAACCCCATTCATGCCTAGGAGCACTTGCTCAAAAATACACAGTAAGGCCTCCTTGAGTCGCGCAGAAAACAAAATTTTCGGGAAAAGAGCAACTTGCTCTCAAAATTCAGGCCTGTCAAAGGCCACACCTAATTCCACCTTCAAGCTGTCCTCCAAGGACATACACACAGGGGTAAAATACCCAACCTACTGAGGTCTATTAAATAAGAAGAAGGTTAATTACATGACCTCTAAAATAACAATTAGAGAGGAGGCGATCTGCACTCCTAATGCATTTGTTTTTAAAACCTAATCTGGCTCTAGGCCACTAATGCAAGGGCTAATCCCATACTACAGAGGGGACTTTAGAAAAGAACAATTTGCTTTACGTTAACGAAGAATAGGTTGAGAAAAATAAGTTCACCTCAAAACAATATGATTGGGAGCTCGAGAGGGTTAAGCACTCTCTATCCCGATATGCAGTTTAAAGATATAATAGATACATTTTAAGGAAGGTTACATTATGGAAAAAACTTCGGACCCGCCCCGAGAGTTAAACTGCTGAGCTAGCAAAGAAAGAAGTTATTAATCGGCCATTACCTTGTTGTTGACCGCTGCCGAAGAAAGAGGCACTTCCCGCCCCCTGCTATGTACATTACACACTGAAAGATGGAACAGAAGTGGCGCAGAGACCCTCAAATCAGCAGTTTATATACTCTCGCGGAAAGTTCGAGGCGTTTCAGGAAGGAAAACACCCGCCCACAATCTTTTTATTGGTGGATAACGAAAACCCCTACACAAGATGAAGAAGAAACACATTATTGGTGGAAAATTAATTTAAGAAATTCGGGATTGGCTAAATTCAAAACAAGGGGAAAGAAAGGGTTAATATTGCCAACTTAAACAATGACTGAAAGAAATTTAGCAAAGAACAAACTTTTGAAATTAAATTTTCTCCAAAAAAACAGTTCTTTCACTCCGCACTAGGGTGCACTATTGTTGATCTTCAGTAGTGTCCTCTAGAAGAGAAAGTTCACACTTCTTACTACAAGCAAAACAAAAATACGTCGAAAATGACACAGTTCACAAACTCCAAAATTTCCAGGTAGTGACATCTTCTGAGAAAGTAGAAAATTAATACCGTAGATAAAGTTCAGACTTCCTCCAGCAGAGGAGTTTCAACTGGCGCACATTTTAAATTAGCGGCGTGGAGGTGTACCGCCCGGTACAGACCTCCCCCCAAACGTTCCTCCAGGGGTGACACATGCAATTTGTTTGGAAACAAGGTCCAAGTTTTGATGTTGATATGGAGATTAATTGCAGAAGTATTTATAGGATTTTCTTAATGTGGTTTGATTCAGTTTCAAAATTTTTGTTGTGACTGGCGAAGTAAAGTCTTTATGTTTGTAGAAGTTGAATTCAGAAGGAAAACTTTAGTTTTAAAGTTGAGGAAAAATTTTCTAAGTCCACCAGATATTGTTGTTGAATTCTCAGGTATAGTAATTGCTGATAGTAACTGTCCATGTAGTTGATGTTGATTAAGTTGGATGGCCAGACCGGCCGTTGCGCCTTGCGTCCAAAGGCGGCCGCTCGGACCCCACAAGTACCCTGAGATACCGCTCGCCCGCACTATGAGGGGAGCAGTGGTGTTGAAGCACGCCGCGCCCGCGGTGAACATATACAGGCTGCGGGCAAGTAGTAGGTCGTGCGCCGCACATCAGTCTTGGCCGGGAGGAGAGCTCCGGCTCGCCGTGCACATGTCGTCCTCGCTGGGGTCGAGGGGGCCCTTCCTCTATCCCAGTCGCGGCACGGCGCCGCGCGGCTGCGGGGGCACTGAAACATTAAAACTAAGTAGTATAATAAGCGGGTTCGGCCGCCTCCTCCTCCTCCCGCCGCCTCCTCCGCCGCCTCCTCCGCCGCCGCCTCCGCCGCCCGCGGGAAATTTGAATTTTGGCGGGAAATTTGAATTTTGGCGCGAGATTTGAATTTGTAAACAAAGCCACGTGCTTTTTGACAGCTGTCATCGACAACAACGCATCGCTAACCTCACTGCTGCCATCTTGACGGACCTAAACCTCACTAGTGCCAACTTAACCTAACTAGCGTGAGGTAAACAAAGCCACGTGTTTTTTGACATCCACGTGCTTTTTGACAGACAACAACGCATCGCTAACCTCAGTACTGCCATCTTGACGGGCCTAAACCTCAGTAGTGCCAACTTAACCTAACTAGCGCGAGGTAAACAAAGCCACGTGCTTTTTGACAGCCACGTGCTTTTTGACAGATTTGTAAACAAAGCCACGTGCTTTTTGACAGACAACAACGCATCGCTAACCTCAGTACTGCCATCTTGACGGGCCTAACCTTAGTGGTACCAACTTAACCTAACTAGCGCGAGGTAAACAAAGCCACGTGCTTTTTGACAGCCATGTGCTTTTTGACAGATTAGTAAACAAAGCCACGTGCTTTTTGACAGACAACAACGCAACGCTAACCTCAGTACTGCCATCTTGACGGGCCTAAACCTTAGTGGTACCAACTTAACCTAACTAGCATGAGGTAAACAAAGCCACGTGCTTTTTTGACAGCTGTCATCCGCCATCTTTAATCCAGAGAGAACAGTGCCGCAATCTATGTGGTGGCGGTAAATAACAAAGCCACGTGTTTTTTGACAACCACGTGCTTTTTGACAGACAACAACGCATCGCTAACCTCAGTACTGCCATCTTGACGGACCTAAACCTTAGTGGTACCAACTTAACCCCACTAGCATGAGGTAAACAAAGCCACGTGCTTTTTGACAGCTGTCATTCGCCATCTTTGAGCACAGTGCTGCCCTCTTTAGCTACTTACCTTTGACAGCTGTCATCCACCATCTTTGAGCACAGTGCTGCCTTCTTTAGCTACTTATCTTTGACAGCTGTCATCCGCCATCTTTAATCCAGAGAGAACAGTGCTGCACTCTATGTGGTGGCGGTAAATTCTATGCGCTTTACAAACCTATATGCTTTTCTGTCATCCACCATCTTTAATCCAGAGAGAACAGTGCTGCCCTCTATGTGGTGGCGGCAAATTCCACGTGCTCTTGTTTGGAAACAAACTCACGTGCTATTTTCTGACAGCTGTCATCCGCCATCTTTAATCAACAGAGCACAGTGCTGCACTCTATGTGGTGGCGGCAATTTGAAAAATTCTATGTGCTCTTGTTGGGAAACAAAGCCACGTGCTTTTTTGACAGCTGTCATCCGCCATCTTTAACCAACAGAGCACTATGCTGCGGGCAATTTCGTCAGCTGTCATCCGCCATCTTTAATCCAGAGAGAACAGTGCTGCACTCTATGTGGTGACGGTAAATTCTATGCGCTTTACAAACCTATATGCTTTTCTGTCATCCACCATCTTTAATCCAGAGAGAACAGTGCCGCCCTCTATGTGGTGACGGCAAATTCCACGTAGAAACAAAGCCATGTGCAGCTGTCATCCGCCATCTTTAATCACCGTGCTGCCCGGTGGCGGCAAATTCCACGTGCTCTTGTTTGGAAACAAAGCCATGTGCTTTTTTGACAGCTGTCATCCGCCATCTTGCATCACAAACCTCGGTGCTACACTCTATGTGGTGGCGGCAAATTCTAAATGCTTTACAAACCCATGTGCTTTTCTGACAGCCGTCATCCGCCATCTTTAATCACCGTGCTGCCGGGTGGCGGTAAATTCTACATGCTCTTGTTTGGAAACAAAGCTTTTAATCCAGAGAGAACAGTGCTGCCCCGGTAGCGGCAAATTCCACGTGCTTTACAAAGCTATGTGCTTTTTTGACAAAAAAAAATTCTGCTCTCGAGATACTTACCGAACTATACTTACGATACTGCTCATCACCTTCTTTCTTCTATGAGTAATAAACAAAAACTCTATCTTGCAAATAAGGAGCGGGAGGAAGGTGATACCTAACCTAAAATAAAAGAATATGCTAATTCTACATTATTTATTTACATCTTGTATGTACAAGTTTTATCTTGAATCATTTTACCCCAGTGATGTTTGCGTACTTCTCGATGCAATTCTTGAATGTACAAGTTTAAACTTGCCGTACTACACTCTCAGCATACCTCTTTGTGATGTAAGACAGCGTAACGTAAGTACACACACCTCTACCATAATGTTTATGTAAAGTAGTACTTATCAATACTACTATGCCCCCAGGCTAGGGTGTTGGTAGAACTTGGGATGACAAACCGTTTACAATCATCGCTATTAATGGCTACCTTACTAATTAAATGAGTGTACAACTGGTGCTTCTTGCTTCTAATGACAGACATTTGCTTATGCAAAACAGGTGGATTACTTTTAATGCAATTGTTATAGTTTTCAAAACTTAGCTGATTCTGAACGACATTCTTTTTAACCCCCTTCAATCTCTTTATTTGTAATTCATTTAAGAGTTTTATGCAATATGACTTGGATTTAGTACCTACAAATGAATCGATAATATTCCCAGCACATTCATCTTTCATTTTACCTAGAACCTTTTTGTTCACTAGCGGTAGATGATATTGATTATCTGCAGGATAGTTACTCGTATCAAACCTACCCAAGTCTGGCTTTATATCATTGTAATAGTCATCAGTTTTGATTTGATAAATAAACGAATCGGTATCTGTGTAGAGCAATTGCGCATTATGCGCGTACTTCTTCATCATATAATCGTAATGGAATTCATACATGAGTGTTTTAGAAATTCAAGTACTGTGAAGCCGACGTAGGTAGGTTTGTCATACTTAACCTTGACACGATTCATCTGTATAATAACTAAATTCTCATGTATGATGGTGCAGCTGTGGAAATTTGGTTTACTTATTAAATAGTTAGCACCATACCTTTTCTTAATATTATCCCAGTTTGTAATCAATTTTACATCAACGCGTTTGTCAACATTCTCCATAGTCTTACCAAACACACTGTTATTCATGAGCTTGTAGAAATCTTTTTCAAACTCGTTAACCGCATTCGTTCTTAAATTATTGTTCAGATCGATATATGGCTTTAGCCACGTTGACTGATTAAATTCTAGTACGCGATGAATTTTGGATAACTTCAAACCATGCTGCAAACACTGTTTTAAATTTCGGTAATGAATGATATACTTAGATTTATCGCATAAATTAGCAATGAGCTTTTTCGTCGTTGATGCAATGTACGGGGACTTCATATTTTCAGGGCAGAACGGTAGGTCATTATGAGAAGTGTGTAACTCTTTAGGATACTGTAAGTCAACTTCGAGGAAATAACCTTTATCAGCTTCATCGCCTAGGGCGTGTAGCTGTAAAGCATCAATTTCGCACTGCGTTAGCCAGCGGAAACCACTCACCGGTAGATGCTGACTCATCACCCACCCATACTGATTATTAGCATCGAGGTAAACGATATACCGAGATTCCTGACTAGAATCGAAACTCGGCATGTACTTAGTATTAGCCCTCGAATATCGTCCGCTGCACTGACTCAGACCGCCTCGAATGGATGCTTTTATAAAGTGCACCATATCAATATCAGTTAGCAGCTCCAAATTCACACGCGTGTATTTTAACATCGCGTCCCAACTTAACCCAGGTGCAGTAAAATACTGACATGGGTCAAGGCTGTAGGTGTTCATGCAAACACAGCGAAAATTTTCAAAAACATCAGCTAACAAAAGTACATCTGTCTTTAAATATAAATCGGAGTATTCACCCAGCGTTTGAATGTGGAACTGCTCCCAGATATGTTGTGCATGTAAATAGTCATCATCACTAATATCTGCTGAATTCAGCGAGCTGTAAAAGGATTGTTTCGATGGTAAGGCACATTCTTCGAGGCGGTCTAAGCAGTCGAGATATTCATAACAAAAAACACCCTTACGCCGAAGTAAATTAAACTGCGCTTCTTCGGGGAAAACGCGTCGAATTTCTGTAAATTGTTCAGGCTGTAAATGACTAGAAAGTATATCGAGGCTACTCGCCATAAAGCGAAACGAGTCAAGGAATCTCAGTTTTATAGAATGCTCAGCATCTACTTTTACAGACTTTGCAAACGCAATGTACCGCTCTTTATTCTGAGGGATTATATCTACTTTTTCATCTGAAGCTCCAAATTGTGAAATGATGAAATGAGAGTCATAACCAGATAAGTTATGAAAAATTACAGGGATAAATTTAGGAACTCTATACTTAAGATTACAGCTATAATGAGCGGCACATCTGTAGAAACCAGTTAAATGATCATGATCAAAAACTTTAGGGTCATTTTCGGAAAATTCCCCATCACAAATGCTACACTTTGTAGCACGTTCATGATCATTTAACTGAATGTCGGTGAGTGGCTTCATAGGAACATTACTATTCAGATTACGACCGAGACGAACTGCATCACTTTCAAGTCTTTCTAAAAATACTTTAGCAGCATCATGTCCTCGATACAGCTCTAACTTGTTAAGCGTACTATCGTAACTACACTTGATGTAATACGCGAAGCTATACGGGACATGCATGTGCGTAGTATTAGTGAAAGAGTTGTCAGGATTAGGTGAGCATGTGTTGCATGGCGTGAGGATGGCTTCAAAGTCTGCATAAATCACGAACGGTACCCACATCTGCTTGTGAAAATTTGTAAATTTTAAAACATTATTGCCTGTAGTAGGTATCTCTGTACGTACATGATTGCAGTCATTCTTGGAATGCTTCGTTAACTGATCTTCATTTCTAAAATACTGCAAGCATCCATCACATAGCCACTTTTTACACTTATCCTTTGACAATTGACTACCAACAAGTCTACTCAGATTTTTAATCCAGCAAAAGTGGCTATTCACACTGTTTTCAATATAGAGTAAATTAACGTGAGTACTCTTCTTATGACATGTATAATACAGAGGACCTACTACAGACTTTTTCTCTACACCATACACATTAATACTAATGTTATTTAGTTCCTCAAAGCGCTTAATATCTTTTAACTGTACGGGAAATTCTATACTATCGAAATTTAGCTGCATTGAATAGTGTGGATACGATGATGTTCTATACGCTACATTCGATTTAGCAGGATTTAAAGCTGACATCACCGCCCAAGCAAAACATGCTTCGTCATTGTTTTGGATGTTTACAACAGCTTCTTTTCGCTGAATCCATGTCGGCAGCTCAATGTGTGAAGATCCACGCATAGGATTGTACTTATTGATGTTAACTTCTACATACATTATTTCAACTAAAGCCCACCCTGATTCCTTTTCCTGAAATTCCTCGCTCTTAGTTGAAATAATGTTAGAGACATCCCTAAGTACATCACCAAAATTAGTCGACTGACTTATGATAAAATTCTTCGTATTAAATGATTTAATGTCCGTTATTTCGGATTCATCCGTGCTTTTAATGTACAAGGCGAAAAGTTCAAAAATTAACTTTAAATAAACTATGATTGGACAAAGATTTAGCAAGAAGCTGTTGTACATCCGGTTGAACGCAATTTAAATAGTTTGAAGTGCTCTGAAACTTTTGACTGGTGCGAATTCGGTAACTAGCAATCCTACTTTTAAATGCTGTATTAATTTCCTCGATGTTTGCGTTACTACCACTTCTACACGCATTATTTTTATGCACATTACTCCGTAAGTGCCCCTGAAAATGCGAAGATGGTACATCAGTGTTACAGTGCTCGCAGTGAATAGTTTGAAGTTCATGATTTTTTCTAGGTTTTTTACTACTAGTACTTTCTACAGCTACATCAGTAGCTGCACGCTTTTTCCCTACTACTACCTGAGGGTAAGTAAATATTTGATGTACCTCTGCTAAGTGGTCCTCATATCGCTCTACGTTAGCAAAATACACACTACAAACTTTACATAAAGCAGATGTTATGCTAGGGTGTTTTGATTTCATATGGCGCATGAAGTTATCACGCCTTGAAAACGTTACATTACATTCCTCGCAGCAGGGGGACATCTGTTCATGATTTTTTCTAGGTTTTTTACTACTAGTACTTTCTACAGCTACATCAGTAGCGGCACGCTTTTTCCCTACTACTACCTGAGGGCGAGTAGATATTTGATGTACCTCTGCTAAGTGATCCTCATACCACTCTACGTTAGCGAAATACACACTACAAACTTTACATAAAGCAGATGTTATGCTAGGGTGTTTTGATTTCATATGGCGCATGAAGTTATCACGCCTTGCAAACGTTACATTACATTCCTCGCAGCAGGGGAACATCTGAAAAGAGAACGACCGATAGAGATTAGGTGAAAGTTACGGAAGAAACCAAGTTTAAACGTATAGAGGTTGGACATGGCTGTGAGTTAGGCCTATAGCATGAGGATTGAAGAGAACGACTAAAGTTACGATGTTCGGAAGAAACCAAGTTTCAGCCCGTTGAGGACAGACATAGCTATGTGTACGTGTTTGAAATTATACCACGTCTATAGTATGAGGATTGAAGAGAACAACTATTTATCAATAGACTAAAGTTATGATGTTTTAGAAGAAACCAAGTTTCAACCCGTTGAGGATAGACATAGCTATGTGTACGTGTTTGAAATTATACCACGTCTATAGCGTGAGGATTAAAGAGAACAACTATTTATCAATACTCTAAAGTTACGGAAGAAACCAAGTTTCAGCCTGTTGAGGGCAGACATAGCTATACCTCGTCTATAGTATGCAAGAACAACTATTTATCTATAGACTAAAGTTACGATGTTCGGAAGAAACCAAGTTTCAGCCCGTTGAGGATAGACATAGCTATGTGCGTGTGTTTGAAATTATACCACGTCTATAGTATGCGGGTTGAAGAGAACAACTATTTATGATTAGCTTAAAGTTACAATGTTTTAGAAGAAACCAAGTTTCAGCCTGTTGAGGGCAGACATAGCCATGTGTGCGTGTTTGAAATTATACCCCCGTCTATAGTATGCGGGTTGAAGAGAACAACTATTTATGATGTTTTAGAAGAAACCAAGTTTCAGCCTGTTGAGGTCAGACATAGCTATGTGTGCGTGTTTGAAATTATACCTCATCTATAGCGTGAGGATTAAAGAGAACAACTATTTATCAATAGACTAAAGTTACAATGTTTTAGAAGAAACCAAGTTTCAGCCTGTTGAGGGCAGACATAGCCATGCGTGCCTGTTTGAAATTATACCCCGTCTATATCGTGAGGATTAAATAGAACAACTATTTATCAATACTCTAAAGTTACGATGTTTTAGAAGAAACCAAGTTTCAGCCTGTTGAGGTCAGACATAGCTATGTGTACGTGTTTGAAATTATACCACGTCTATAGTATGCAAGAACAACTATTTATGATTAGCTTAAAGTTACGATGTTTTAGAAGAAACCAACTTTCAGCCTGTTGAGGATAGACATAGCTATGTGCACACCTCGTCTATAGTATGCAAGAACAACTATTTATCAATAGACTAAAGTAACGATGTTTTAGAAGAAACCAAGTTTCAACCCGTTGAGGTCAGACATAGCTATGTGCACGTGTTTGAAATTATACCACGTCTATAGCATGATGATTGAAGAGAACAACTATTTATCAATAGACTAAAGTTACGATGTTCGGAAGAAACCAACTTTCAACCCGTTGAGGTCAGACATAGCTATGTGTGCGTGTTTGAAATTATACCACGTCTATAGTATGCGGGTTGAAGAGAACAACTATTTATGATTAGCTTAAAGTTACAATGTTTTAGAAGAAACCAAGTTTCAACCCGTTGAGGTCAGACATAGCCATGTGTGCCTGTTTGAAATTATACGCCGTCTATAGCGTGAGGATTAAAGAGAACAACTATTTATCAATACTCTAAAGTTACAATGTTTTAGAAGAAACCAATTTTCAGCTTGTTGAGGGCAGACATAGCTATGTGTGCGTGTTCGAAATTATACCACGTCTATAGTATGCGGGTTGAAGAGAACAACTGTTTATGAATAGCTTAAAGTTACGATGTTTTAGAAGAAACCAAGTTTCAGCCTGTTGAGGGCGGACATAGCTATGTACGTACCTCGCGTGAGGATTAAAGAGAACAACTATTTATCAATAGACTAAAGTTACGATGTTTTAGAAGAAACCAAGTTTCAACGAATAGAGGTCAGACATACCTTAAAATCTTCGCGCTGCAAACTGTTACTCGGATGTATAAAATGCGTGCGTTCAAGAATGAAACTCGAATGATAATATTCTGGTCGTACCTAAAAAAAAAAGAAGAAACATATATGAATGTAGTGTAGGGTGCATCATCTAACCTAATTATCTTTACAACTCAAAGTTCGAAAACATACCTTTAAAAAAATGCACGTGCTGCAGGCTGTTACTGGGATGAATAAAATTGCGTACTTTCGAACGGTACCTAAAAAAGAATAAACATATATGAATGTAGATGTCTAGCGTAGAAGTTGCTTTGCAAATAAAAAAGTAACTAACAGTTCTACCTTACCTTAAGATAAAGGCTGAAGAATAATATTCACAGCAGACGGGAGATGTGTGTGTACGTAATAAACGCATACAGAGAACTGTGAGCACTTCGCGCAGACTGCAGCGGCTAAATATTCTGCTTGTTACCAACCGGATGTGAAAAAATCGCTGAGCTGACAACTGCGGTACAGTCGGAACGAATGCAACAAGAGCTCCCACCTGCAGGCTGACGTATTCGAACCACCTGTTGATGCCGAGGTGTCAGAATTTAAGAGTTCGATCCTTGGAAAGTTAGCGTGTGATCCTCGACTTCTCGAGGGTACATACGCGGTATTCCTTACCTGTAGGTATTGAGCTAAAGCTAGATCATGTAATGACGATCGCGCAGGCCCCTCGCCTAGCATTTACGGCTTCTAGTTCGAACCCGCTATCTACCGAAGTAGCGAGAATGATTGAAGAATGTTGAGGGTGATTCATTCGTCGGATGGAGGCGTTAAGCTATGTGCAGGCTTCTTCTAGTCGGGGTACGCGATTCAAATCCTGGCAACTTATACCGTCGGGAAGGGCATCTAGCTAGATCATGCAATGACGATCGCGCAGGTCCCTCGCCTAACATTTACGGCTTCCAGTTCGAACCCGCTATCTTCCGAAGTAGCGAGAATGATTGAAGAGTGTTTGAGGGTGATTCATTTGTCAGATGGAGGTGTTAAGCTGGCTTCTTCGGTAGGAGTAGGCTATGTCGGGATATCGATTTAAAATCCTAGTCAGGAGGGGCAACCGGTCGTATAAAACTATGGTGTGAGGCGGGGTGTGCAAACAAAGCTAGCAATAAGTAAGGGCTGTTGATGGGGACGTTAAACCTTGTGCAGACTCCTTCGAAAATGATTTTTTGAGTACAAGACTTGACGGTGATTCATTTGTCGGATGGAGGCGATAAGCCTTGTGCAGGCTTCTTCAGTGGGAGTAGGCTATGAGTCGGTACCGGGATATCTAGTTATAAAACCCGCTACAACAAATTTATCGCGTATACTGCGATTTAAAATCCTAGTCAGGAAGGGCAGCCGGTCGTAAAACTATGGTGTGAGGCGGGGTGTGCAAAAAAAGCCAGCATTAAGTAAGGGCTGTTGATAGGAGGCGTTAAACCATGTGCAAGCTCCTTCACCAGGAGAAGCCTACATGCCGGTACCGTGCAGGCTCTTTCGATAGGAGTAGGCACTGTATGTGTTTTAACCTCTCCGTACAATCATGATATTTTACGTTAGGAACTTACATAGGCTAAATGCTACACATTCCGTGGCAGAGCCAGGAATCGAACTCGGACCTCCGAGGGTAGCAGCTAACTACTACACCACAGAGGAGGACTATTTCAAAATATTTTACAACCTTAATTAGTACTGTGTTTTAAGAGCTTGAATGGTACTCAGCTAAGAAGACCTTCGCGAGTTACAAGCCGCTTATCAGTGTCCTCGTTCAAGGTTACTACTACAGCAGGAAGATACGTGTACAATTTCAGCTAACACACGCATTCCGCTGCTCGCTCTGCGCTGATACGACTTCATGGACAGTAGAACAAACCCATAGCCTACAGTATGCATGCCTCTCACCCGGTAGTCTCGGGTTCGATTCTCTTGGGAATAAAAATGTGTTTAAATCGCAAGAATTTGTTGAGTTATCCTTCCTGATGCAAAACTAGCAGTATCTAACCTCATACACCATAGTTTTCAACCGGTTGCCCTTCCTGACAACTCGGATTAAGAATCTGTTTTACAACTTCTAACACGAGAATCGGGGATTTACAGCTTAAAGATGGCGGATGACGGCTGTCAGAAAAGCACATGGGTTTGTAAAGCATTTAGAATTTGCCGCCACCACATTGAGTGTAGCACCGAGGTTTGTGATGCAAGATGGCGGATGACAGCTGTCAAAAAAGCACATGGCTTTGTTTCCAAACAAGAGCACGTGGAATTTGCCGCCACCGGGCAGCACGGTGATTAAAGATGGTGGATGACAGCTGCACATGGCTTTGTTTCTACGTGGAATTTGCCGTCACCACATAGAGGGCGGCACTGTTCTCTCTGGATTAAAGATGGTGGATGACAGAAAAGCATATAGGTTTGTAAAGCGCATAGAATTTACCGTCACCACATAGAGTGCAGCACTGTTCTCTCTGGATTAAAGATGGCGGATGACAGCTGACGAAATTGCCCGCAGCATAGTGCTCTGTTGGTTAAAGATGGCGGATGACAGCTGTCAAAAAAGCACGTGGCTTTGTTTCCCAACAAGAGCACATAGAATTTTTCAAATTGCCGCCACCACATAGAGTGCAGCACTGTGCTCTGTTGATTAAAGATGGCGGATGACAGCTGTCAGAAAATAGCACGTGAGTTTGTTTCCAAACAAGAGCACGTGGAATTTGCCGCCACCACATAGAGGGCAGCACTGTTCTCTCTGGATTAAAGATGGTGGATGACAGAAAAGCATATAGGTTTGTAAAGCGCATAGAATTTACCGCCACCACATAGAGTGCAGCACTGTTCTCTCTGGATTAAAGATGGCGGATGACAGCTGTCAAAGATAAGTAGCTAAAGAAGGCAGCACTGTGCTCAAAGATGGTGGATGACAGCTGTCAAAGGTAAGTAGCTAAAGAGGGCAGCACTGTGCTCAAAGATGGCGAATGACAGCTGTCAAAAAGCACGTGGCTTTGTTTACCTCATGCTAGTGGGGTTAAGTTGGTACCACTAAGGTTTAGGTCCGTCAAGATGGCAGTACTGAGGTTAGCGATGCGTTGTTGTCTGTCAAAAAGCACGTGGTTGTCAAAAAACACGTGGCTTTGTTATTTACCGCCACCACATAGATTGCGGCACTGTTCTCTCTGGATTAAAGATGGCGGATGACAGCTGTCAAAAAAGCACGTGGCTTTGTTTACCTCATGCTAGTTAGGTTAAGTTGGTACCACTAAGGTTTAGGCCCGTCAAGATGGCAGTACTGAGGTTAGCGTTGCGTTGTTGTCTGTCAAAAAGCACGTGGCTTTGTTTACTAATCTGTCAAAAAGCACATGGCTGTCAAAAAGCACGTGGCTTTGTTTACCTCGCGCTAGTTAGGTTAAGTTGGTACCACTAAGGTTAGGCCCGTCAAGATGGCAGTACTGAGGTTAGCGATGCGTTGTTGTCTGTCAAAAAGCACGTGGCTTTGTTTACAAATCTGTCAAAAAGCACGTGGCTGTCAAAAAGCACGTGGCTTTGTTTACCTCGCGCTAGTTAGGTTAAGTTGGCACTACTGAGGTTTAGGCCCGTCAAGATGGCAGTACTGAGGTTAGCGATGCGTTGTTGTCTGTCAAAAAGCACGTGGCTGTCAAAAAACACGTGGCTTTGTTTACCTCACGCTAGTTAGGTTAAGTTGGCACTAGTGAGGTTTAGGTCCGTCAAGATGGCAGCAGTGAGGTTAGCGATGCGTTGTTGTCGATGACAGCTGTCAAAAAGCACGTGGCTTTGTTTACAAATTCAAATCTCGCGCCAAAATTCAAATTTCCCGCCAAAATTCAAATTTCCCGCGGGCGGCGGAGGCGGAGGCGGCGGCGGAGGAGGCGGCGGGAGGAGGAGGAGGCGGCCGAACCCGCTTATTATACTACTAAACTAGGCGGCAGAATTTGTTGGACCATCATCTTTTTTGAGGGCACAGGCTTGTGGAGAGGTTGAGGGGCCAGCGGCGTGCAGATATCCATGGCATTAATTAAGCCACTGTGTAGAGTGGAGCAGGAGACGGGAGCGTGGTAATGGCCGTGGCAAGGACAGGATGGCAGTTTAACGGTTCGGGGCAGGTTTTACAAAAATGCTTACATATAAAACAAAATACTATAGAAGGGGCAGAAAGCCTTAAAAGTGAAACTCAAAAAAAAATATAACCTTCATATTCCTTTCAAGATAATATGAGGCAAGTTAGCACAGAAATTATACAGGTTTCACCTGCGACAAGTGAACCCTAAATATCCTCTCGGTGGCTGGATTGCTTAATAACAACGTAACCGGCGTAAGGAAATCGAGAATGACACACGGCCCATGGAATCTGGGGGCAAGCTTGCCCGCGGGAACAAAATTCTTGACCATTACTTAGTCACCTACCTTCAAAGGGGTGGGTCTCCGTCCACGATCATACCTTTCCCTAACCTTTTCATGAGACACTGTAAGATTGGCTTTAGCCTTCTTCCAAAGATCTTTAATGTTGTCCGGATCTATTGTCTCAGGTAGAATGTCACTCAGGGACCAGAGGTTAGAGAGCGGCGTGTTGGGAACAAACTTGAACATCAAAGAGGCTGGAGTAAATTTATGTGATTCATGAACCGCCGAATTCAAAGCAAAAGCTAACCAATGCAGGGACGTGTCCCACCTGGAATGATCTTCATGATGATAGGCAATAAGCGCGGACCTGAGATTACGGTTAACCCGTTCAGCCAGAGATGGTTGAGGGTAATAAGCAGAAGTAGTTACATGAGAGATGGACAAGTCAAAACAGAATTTACGAAAAAGATTTGATGTGAACGCCTTAGCATTATCAGACACAATATATTGGCACGGACCAAAAGAGGCAAAAATAGAATTTAAGCAAGTAATGGTGGACTGAGCGGTAGCCAGCTTAGTTGGAAATAACCAGGAAAATCTTGTGAAACCATCTACGCATACAAAGACGAACTTGTTGGCATTTCCCTTTGACTGGGGGAAGGGTCCTACATAATCAATATACAGGCGTTCCATGGGGCGCGACGCTTGATGCGAAGACAAAAGGCCTACCTCGGTGGACATGGTTGGTTTACTGAGCAAACAAGATTTACAAGCTTTTACTAGTTCACGGATTTCACCGTCCATACCCTTCCAGATGAACCTTTCACGAATCTTTTCACGAGTTTTAAAGATACCAAGATGCCCTCCTAATGGGGTCTCATGATAATACTTGAAGATCATAGGTACAAGAACAGCTGGAACGACAACTTTCATCATCTTATCAGGCCTCGATGGGCAACATAAAACACCATTCCTCAGAACATAAGGGACAACATGTTCCCCAGAAGAAAGGGTTTCCATTATCGGAGCCAGCCTCGGATCTTCACGTTGGTATTTCTCGATATCCCTAAAGAGCATGGGAGCATCTGTTAAGATGGCATTAACATCAGATAGCATGGACTCGGGAGGAGATGAACTATCGACCGTTTCATGGTTCTCAACGTCGTTGGAAAACATACGGCTGAGTCCATCAGCAACAACATTTTCGGTACCTCTGATATGCCGAAAATCGAATTGGAAGGCAGAAATACGGATGGCCCAACGAGCTATACGACCAGTACGACGCGGCCTACCTAAGACCCAGCTTAAGGCTTGATTATCTGTCTCCAGGTCGAATTTGACATGTTCCAGATAGAGACGAAACTTTTCTAAGGCAAATAAGACTGCAAAACCTTCGAGCTCATAGATAGAATACTTGAATTGACTTCACATTGTCCGGTTAAACAGTCCCATTTACTTTCAACAGCACAAATTTCTAATTCCCTAGGCATTTTCTTCACGATCATTAAACCCCAACGGACGTTTACCTCAGCCAGTTTTCAGCCATGGCCAGTTAAATGTTGCAATGTCAAGAGTGCGATATTTTAAAGTTTAAATAGTGCCAGAAGGTACAAGGCTTTAGGTACAAGGAATCCACGGAGCAAGGAGCGGCCTGGTTTGGGTCACGTAGTTATTAGCTTGCATTCGGGATATTGTAGGATCGAACCCCACATTCGGCAGCCCAGAATATGTTTTTCCGTGGTTGCCCATTTTCACACCAGGGTTAATTAAGGCCACGGTCACTTCCTCTCCAGTTCTAGCCGTTTGCTCTCCCGTCGCCGACGTAAGATTATGTGGCCGTGTGTCGTAAAGGAAATTGTAAAAATAAAGCAAAAACAATGTTGTATGTAAGGAAATCCTTCAATAAATATTTAACCAATTGACCGTCATATCTTGATGGGTTTCCGCCAGTATAATATTCATTTAAAGATTTTCTGGAGAGCAGCTTTCTTTCTCCCTGTAGAAGCAGCACAGGATCCACACAATTCAAGGAAGAATTAGCTTAAGTACGCACGCATTAAAGTCTCATCAATTCCCAGCAACTGGGAGCCATTTTTCTGTGACACAGGATCAGTGAAGCAACTGTTTGTTCTTCCCCTGCTCTCTACCACCCGCACTACACAACATAGAGTAGCCCAGATTACGGTAGAAGCAGCCATAAATCTGCGTGCGGTTGAGATTAAGATCAATGGTCCCGAGCCTCATTACTGCTAACGAGAAGGAAATAAAACAAGCCTTAGTGAAATATCTTGCTCCAGAGCGGAATTGTTGTAGACTCATGCTTCCTAGTTGGTCACGCGACCTAGTAGATAATTGTTTAATCAAGATTTATTTGCGTAAGACTGGAAACAATAGGCACACACATTACTCTGCAGGAACATTTATAGGAATTTCTTAACGAGTGATGAAGGCATACAGTTTATTCACAGCAGGGCTAAGTGGCTCACGCGGTAGCGCGTTGGCATTTTAACCTCAAATTGATGCACTCGATCCCGTTTTATGTTATTTGGAGGTAAACATAAGTACGGTAATCTCGTGCAGTAGGTTTACGTGCAGAAATTTCTTTTGGGCATCTCGGCATCTCTGAAAGCCGTAAAATTAGTTAGTGGAACGCAAGAGCAATATCAATAGTATCATTATTAATGGTGCAGTGGTTAGTGTGATTAGCTGCCACTCCCAGAAGTTCGCATTAGATTCACGGGTCTGCCACGAAGCTTGAAAAGTGGTACGAGGACTTGAGCGGGGTCAACTCCGGTTAGGCAGGTCAAATGAGTACAGGGTATTCGATTCCCACCTCAGCCATCCTTGAAGTGGTTTTGTATGGTTTACCACATCTCCTCCAGGAAAATGCCGGGATGGTACATAACGTAAGGCCACGGCCGCTTCTTTCCCTCTTCCTTGTCCATCCCTTCCCGTTTTTCCTTCCTCCCACAGGGCTCCTGGTCAGCATAGCAGGTGAAGCCACCTGAACGAAGTACTGTTCCTTTTTACCAATTGTATCCCCCGACCCAAAGTCTCACGCTCCAGGACACTGCCCTCGAGGCGTAGAGGTAGGAACCCTCGCTGAATCCGAGGGAAAATCTAACCCCAAAGGGAAATCGGACTAAGAAAAATAGTCTTTTTCGCTAGCACGTGCGGGGACTGTGAAATGGGAAAGAATTAGAAGAGAATATATAGTGACGATAAATGTGTTTATTGTTTAAAGTGGAGATACAACAGGTCAACTAGCCTTTTGACAATAATCAGATGAGAAAAGTTACGAAGTCAGATCCTTTGAAGAATGAAGGAATCAGAAAAAGAGAGAGAAGGGCCAAGGGTGGCGTGAAATTGTGACACCATAGCCTAGCAGACCTAACACCACCGAAATCTGAAGAAAACCTGAGCTGGCCGAGGAATGCCAGATAGGGATTATAAAAGTAAGGGGTCAGCAACAGGTAATCGACATTAATGCCAGATTTAGCCATGGGACTTGCGAGGAACAGGAACTAATTATACTACCGTACAGAAAATGGAAAACCATGGAAAAATATTTTCTCATAACCACTGACCGTGGTGTCCGAGCATCACTAGAGTGCAACTTACAGATACATGGACAATTCCGTGCAGCCTGCTCACTTGTAGTCTGACTCCCGGAGTGAATGGTCAACATAGTGGCTTCCAAAGCAGAGGGTCCCGGGTTTGATTCATGCCAGATCGATGATTTTAACCTTAAATGGTTAATATCTCTGGTTCAGGACAAGGTGTTTGGGCTGTACTCAACATCCTGCAACTCATACTCTACGCAGCACAATTCTGCACAACGTTAATGCACAGTAACCTATGCACGACAGATGTCACCTACATTAACCTGAGGGTCTACCTTGTAAGGGCTGCACCTGGCTAGTAACAGTCACCCGAAATATTTTTTTTATTCTCCTTGTGATCAATGATGATGATGAAGATTATTATCATTATGGCCGCACCTTGTGTGCATCCATAATAGCTGCAAGAGTCTTGCAGACGACCAGAGCTCTGGCATACGTCGTATGTAATGTAGTTGCCCTGCACAGTTTCCTATCATAGCCAACTTCCCCCTATACATCGCTGTGAATGAGAGGAGCAAGTAGCCGCTACGCTCAGCCCGCGCATTATCTGATCCTATAACCATTAGAAGGGGGAATTCCTCAATCCCTTTCTGTTTTATTATATATAAAAGGATATGGCTTAAGAACTGGAATCAGAGGTAAGCATATTTTTCGAATAGTGTTATATTGTACAAAGCAATAAATAATTTACAAGATTTTTAGCAACTCTAATTTTGGGCTGGGAAAACTTTGGAAAAAGGATACGAGCTGCTTGACTAAGTGGTATGTTTCGTGCTATCAGAGGAGAGATAGCATGGAATGACATTTGTAGAGGTATAAGTCTGAGTGGTGTCTTTACAAGTAGGAAAGATCATAATATGAATATAAAATGTTAATTGAAGAGAACAATTTAGGTCAAATATTCTTTTATTGGTATGGGGTTTTACGATGCATCCGAAACATCGATAACTATACAATCCGTACTATTGTTTTACAAGCTGCTTTACGTCGCATCGACACAGATCAGTCTTATGGCGTGGATGGGACAGGAATGGGCTAGGAGTGGGAAGGAAGCGGCCGTGGCTTTAATTCAAGTATAGTCCCTACATTTGTTTGGTGAGGAATTGAGAAACCACGAAAAACCGTATTCAGAGCTGCCGACATTGGGGTTCGAACCCACTATCTACCGAATACTGTATACTGACCGCACTTAAGCGGCTGCAGCTATCGAGCTCGGTCAGTATCTGTTGTCTGAGTCACTTTGCGTGTATGCTCTCGGCGGCGTCAAACAGTCGTCAGCTTGGCTTCGTGCTAGTCTCATTGTGATTCATTGTTCACGTACACCTAAATTTGCAATACTTACATTGCATTCCTTTACAGTTATTTAATAAATTCATTGTACGGCTGTCAAACAGACAACAACACGGTTAAAAGTTCATACGTACAGTGAACATGATTCCTAAACCGAACATCTCATGAGCTGAGTCTTTGCAAGCATTAAACGCTTGCGCTAAATTCACAGAATGCATCTCCACATTATACAAAATAATGTTTTCAAAAAAGATCTTAATTCAAGAAACATTTAAATATCCCTACAGTGTTTGAGGGGGCTCTTTCAAGCTACCCCATCAGTGGTAGATACCAGTTCAACGTGTTCCACGACCTCGACATCAACAGACACCTCTCCTAGGCAAATAGACAGTGATTCAATGTGAATTGTACCAAATTCTTGGTATTTAGTCATGCTTATTTTATAAAAAAGAATTAGTTCTAGTTTTTTCAAAGCCATTGTGTTTTATTATGTTATAATAGGGCTACACAAATTATTTACAATGAACTTTCCGAAATGTTCAGCCTTAAACATTTAACTGTGCATTACAATACTTGATTTCTAATCTAATTATTTTTTTAATTATTAACGAAAATGTGCAAAACGTGCAAAATACAAACACTATATTACATTACTCACTTCCTAGCTTTGGTATTGGCATTTGTCTTTTACTGCAGATATTTGCGTGATACCCTTCACAATGTTCATTGCAAAAATTTTCACACACAGTTTTCACTCGGGGGATGAAATCTCTTACTTTGGGAGAACTTTTGATGAAAACCATGTGTTGCATACCGCGTTATTACGTGTCGAAGTTCGTAATTTGTTTGTTCTTTCCAATCATCCATCATTATTGCGTCTGTTGAATAAAAGTCGTTCTAGATATAGCTGCGTTTCTCTATGAGAATCTGGAATGTGTTCTGGTGTATCTGCATTCTGATATGTTCTGTAAAGAAAATTTCTTTTAGTAGTACATAGGTCAGTCTTGACGGTGTGTTCTTCCCGATACTCAGGATTCGTTTCATATAACGAGCTTTAACTTTCTCTAGCGTTATGAGGTCGTTAATTTTAAGTTTTTCTCAGATTATATGGATCTCAAAAGTTGCTATTGGTGCTATAGATGTTATAAATAATATCATTGCTGCTTCTCTTGAGAACTGTGGTAGCTGAAAGTCGTAAATTTCTTTCATTGCTGATGTTCTTTCTTTATGATTGTTAAAATATGCCAGTGTTGTTTGAAGAGTTACTATTTTCTGTTGTGTTTAATAAATAACAATTATTATTCACTTTTTTTCGTTAGTCCGACTTATTGGTTGAATGGTCAGCGTTAAGGCCTTCGGTTCAGGAGGTTCCAGGTTCGATTCCCGATCGGGTCAGGGATTTCTATCTTCTCTGGTTAATTCTTCTGGCCCGAAGACTGGGTGTTTGTGTTTGTCCCAACACTTTTCTCTTCATATTCAACCACCACAGAAACACGCAATACTGATGCCCTTCATATAGAATTAGCATCAAGAAGGGCATGCTGCCGTGAAACAAGACCAAATCAACATACACGACGCATTTCGCACTTGCAATCCTACAGGTGTGGAAAAAACGGCAGTAAAAGGAAAAACGGAATAATTCACTTTTGTACGTTAAAACTTTTATTCATATCCCCTTGTTTAAACGAGGTTTCTAAAAATGACCTTGGTAATGCGGCATTGGCAGATCCCCGAGCTTGCTGGAGTATCGTGGTCCAACCGTATTTATCTTTTCGTATTTTAGGATGTGTAATTATCCCTAAAAGTTTTAAAGGATCTTGACCATTGTACCTGTTAAAATATTCAGTTATTTAGCGATTGCTGACCTCAGAGGTACAATCGTTTAGTTATTGGAATTCAATTCCTAAAATAGCTAATTCACTTCTAGTTTAGATGAATTACATACCAGGGCTATTCACTCCTTCCATGTTAAAAATCTCCTGGTGGACAAAAATACGATACCTTGACGGAGGCTAGAAGAGTTCGAATTCAGAATACACTTTGAAAGAGATAATGACAATTTCTAGGAGTCTTCTTGAAAACAGGTAATGCACAGGTACATTTGAAGCATATTTTACCATACCATACAGCTTTTAAGATGTACCTCTCTCTCTCTCTCTGAAAGTAGGTACACTGTATGGAATTATTTACGGCATCTGCGTCAGCACTTCGTGCAACAAGTACATTAATATGTAAAGAAAGACCGACAGAATTGTAGTATTCTCTCTTAAAAAAGGGCGAGTTTGTAATAGCATTTCCACGTCTGGAACTGTAGGAATAAAATATTCAACTTAGCGACTAATGGTTCATGTTTATTTCCAAATAGTCTCCTTCACAATCGATACAATTCTGTCAACATTCAGAAATTCTTTACAGTAACAGGAGTATTAGAAAGCCATTCATTCAATTTATTCGTTGCCAGTACAATTTTTTTTACAGTGTCTACCTTTCAATGCTCTGTTAAGTCGATGAAAGGTGAAGAAATCGTGCGGTGAAATATCAGGAAAATGTGGAGGATGAAGAATATGTCTGCCAGCCCGTTGATGTAGAGATGTAATGTTGCTAAGCCGTGAGGTCAACTGAGGTGCTGTTGGATATCTGAGGCAGAGAACCTGGTCAAGAATGCCAAGCAATATGGCGGAGGGCGTAGTAACGTTGACTTCACTCCGATATCTACTGTGTAGGCCCTATGACCTAGATGTTAAGCCTTCATCATCCACTGTATAATGAATATAATTAAGGACACGGCCAATTCATAATGTCGATAATGGTGCTACTTTTAGGATCGGTTACTGCACTTTTTCCTCAGTAGGAGAAGTAATTCAGAATCTATGTTCCTTTTAGGATAGAGTGATCGTCTTGGCTGATGACATCAAAAATTAAAAGTCCTCTCTGTTTTAATTATTGCATTGATGGGGTGATATTAGCTCATGGGGAGCAATGTATGTACCTGGGTGTTAAATATGGGAAATGATCTTCATTGGGGTAATTGTATTTACCAGATTTTTAAGAAAGTTTACAAATCTCCTCACGTGGATATGAGAGTATTTAGGGGTTGTAGTAAGGATGTAAAGGAGAAGGCGTATAAGTCTCTGGCAAGTCCGCAGTATGAGTATGGCTCCAGTGTATAGGACCCTCACCAGGAGTAGTTGATACAAGAAATGGAAAATATTGTAAGGAAAGCAGCATGATTTGTTACGATAATGTTGAAGGGTTAGGACAGGGACGACTTACTGTAAGAGTAAGAAGTCAAGCTGATGGACAATGTGGTGTGTTACCAGCTGTCAGTGAAGAGTTGGCGTGGAATTACATAAGTAGAATAAGCTTGAATGGAGCTTTTGAAAGTAGGAAAGATCACGATATGAAAATAAAGTTGGAATTCAAGAAGGCAGATTGAACAAATATTCATTTATGGCACGAGAAGTAAGGGACTGGAATGCATTATCAAGGGAAACATTAGATACATTTTCAAATTCGTTGAAAATGATTAAAAAGTGCTCGGTAAACAAGAGATACGGAATCTGCCACCTGGGAACCTATATTTATGTCTCTATTAACCGAAATTCCATTACACTAATTTTTCCGATTTCTCGAAGCGAAAGTTTCCTGCCCAGGAGAAGAAAATATTCTGTAAATCGAACTTTGTTCCACATTAACTGTACAATAGGCCTACATCTTCTCTTCCGACATCGGTGTGCTTACATAATAATAATAATAATAATAATAATAATAATAATAATAATAATAATAATAATAATAATAATAATAATAATAATAATGTCCGCCTCTGTGGTGTAGTGGTTAGCATGATTAGCTGCCACCCCCCGAGGCCCGGGTTCGATTCCCGGCTCTGCCACGAAAATTTGAAAAGTGGTACGAGGGCTGGAACGGGGTCCACTCAGCCTCGGGAGGTCAACTGAGTAGAAGTAGGTTCGATTCCCACCTCAGCCATCTTGGAAGTGGTTTTCCGTGGTTTTCCACTTCTCCTCCAGGCGAATGCCGGGATGGTACCTAACTTAAGGCCACGGCCGCTTCCTTCCCTCTTCCTTGCCTATCCCTTCCAATCATCCCATCCCTCCACAAGGCCCCTGTTCAGCATAGCAGGTGAGGCCGCCTGGGCGAGGTGCTGGTCATCCTCCCCAGTTGTATCCCCGACCAAGAGTCTGAAGCTCCAGGACACTGCCCTTGAGGCGGTAGAGGTGGGATCCCTCGCTAAGTCCCAGGATAAAACCGAACTTGGAGGGTAAACTGATGATAGTAATAATAATAATAATAATAATAATAATAATAATAATAATAATTGTACCGGATGTACACCCACTCCGTGCATTTAAATCAAGCGCCTTTTAGAAGGCCATCTGTACTTGTACTTCAAACTAGGTGGTAGAAGATGGTTGAACATTTTTCGAGAGCTGCCTCTACTGTCAACTTAGGTGCTCCCTTTGATGAGAGGATGGACAATTATATTTCAAGAGAAATTTTGTAGTCATCAGTTGGTGAAACTGAATTGTTTTGTAGATATTTTTTGGTGTTCTAAAGTTACTGTAACTTCTATCTATTCCGGCCAACTCGATATTGCAGCCAATTTATTTAATTCATCAACGAGAATTTTTAAATATTTATTTGATTTTCCAATGGAAATTGTGAGTGTGTCAGTGATTCGGCCCAGAGAAATTGGGAACTTTCCTCACCGCTATAAAAGCTGGGGCCGTTCAGGCCATATTGTCTTTGATGCTCCAGTCCAGCAGCAGAGTGTGTTAGTACAGAAGGCAGGGAAGGGCTTGCCTTGTCCATCTCAGAAAGGTCCACCACCTCAAGGTAATGGCAGATATTATACAGGGTGAAGCGAAATTCGCGCACTCGGGCGTCGCAGTGTGACTCCTCACATGCCAGCAATAAAAAAGTGTCTCTCACAAAAGTTCGTCCTGCGAGTATATCCGGGAGAAAAAGGTCGTTGAAGAGCGGCAATCTGGCAACACTGTAACCACATGTAGGGTAACTACCTCTGTCAGCACAGATTAGTCGTGCTGCACAGTTGGAGCAATGGATAGAGTTTTGGGTTAATATACAGGAGGTCGAGGGGTCGATTCTGGGTTGAGGCGTATGTTTCTTCTTTTGTAAATGCAGTCCAGGTGGTATGGTATCTGGCATCTTAATCGTCAACAGCAATTGCAGCGGGTTCTCTAGAAATGGACGAACATTTGTTTTCATTTATCAGCTTTCAAAGACGCCCTTTCCACGTCGTGGGCGTGAATTTATTCGCACCACTTCACCTACTAGATGCGTTACAACGTGTTCAGCGTTACTAAATTTTGTAAATGTAGGATACATGTGACCTAAGAAACGGTGTCTTACTGTGTTACAGTATGTAATGTCCGATGGAAATTAGCAAATAAAAAGCCACCTCAACCCAGGATCGAACCCTCGACCTCCTGCATGCTAAGCCAAAACTCTATCCACTGCACCAACTGCACAACATGACTAGTATATGCTGACAGAGGTAGTTACCCTATATGTGGTTACAGTGTTGCCAGATTGCCACTCTTAAACGACCTTTTCCTCCCAGATATACTCGCAGGACGAACTTTTGTGACAGACTTTTTTTTTATTGTTGGCATGTGAGGAGTCGCGCTACGACGCCCGAGTGCGGGAATTTCGCTTCACCCTTTATAAGCATGTAATAGTCTCAGAAAGCGAGTTCGAAGGAAATGTTTCCGAATTCTTTAGTAATGTAAACACTTATTTCTAGATGTAACCTTTCAAACCAGTCTAAATAACGTAGATGAAGAGAAGGTATAACGACCAGGTAATTGAAGTTGCTTCCAGACATTGAAAATTCAAGTAATGGAGGGCCGACATATCGAGGTTTGACTGTTCATAGATTGCAAGTTGTAAATCTCATTATAAAGCCGTATTGGAATTCAGAATAAAAAGTTGTTACAATAATAAAAACCACATTTCCAATACATAGTAATCCTTCATATTTAGGATAAAACCATTAACAGGTATTAAAATTAGGACAAGTTTCACTCATGCTTTGTGAGCATCATCAGTCAGAATAACCTAATTCAAGTTGGGTCAGGGCCCTGATCCCAGTACATATAATGTATTATTAGACGGCTTACAGTGAGCCATCTGGTGACGAATAGAAATACCACTTAGTATTGACCAACGTTACAGCATTCTTAACTTCAAAACTTCATTATTGGAGAAGACTTCCTGGTAAACAGAAGAGATTTTCTCCTGAAGACGCGGAGCAAATTTCTCTACGAAACGTAAAGAATTTCACCTTGTTTTCTTGACTTGACATAAGCTCGATAGCTTATTATCACGTCTAAAGCCAATTTATCTATTATTTTAATTATTGTCGTGGGACGTGCAGCCATAAGTAAACCTACTATGATCTGGCAGAACAGGGCAATATCCAAAATCACGAAGATTTGATTAGTTGAACCACTAGTAGCCAATTTTCCCGTGTTCATTTACGGTTGTGAGACATCGAACGCCAAGGCTGAGGACAAATACCACATCGATGCCTATGGGATGTGGTGTTGGCGTAGAATGCTACGTGTAGCTTGGACCGAAAGGAGAACAAATTAGTCCATCATTAAAGAGCTGATTATGGTGAAGCGCCTCTCTACACGTGCCAGTGAAACAATACTTCAGTTCCTTGGACATACCTTAAGGAGGGATGGAGACATCCTAGAACAGTCTATCATAGAAGGCAAAACAGAAGGCAGAAGACCACGTGGAAGGACAGCAAGCAGGTGGCTAGATCAGGCTAGGAAGATAATTGGCCTTCCTCTTCAGAACGTCCTAATGAAAGCCCGAAGATCGAGTTGTATGGCGACACTTTGTGAAGCGTACAACTCATTATCGACAGAACAATGGGTTCACGACACTCAGTAATGAAGAGTACGGTTGATGATTATCATTATTATTTATGTTAGTATTATTATAATTATTGTTGCGCAGAGTTGCTCAGATCGTTAGGGCATTGGCTTTCTGACCCGAAGTTGGCAGGTTGGATCTTGGCTTAGTCCGCTAGTATATGAAGGCGCTCGAATATGTCAGCCCCTTGTCGATAAATTTTCCGATTAGTAAGAGAACGGCTGCGGGGCAAAATTCCGGCACCTCAGTATCTCCAAAAACTGTGGAAGTATTCAGTGGGACGTAAAACTACAATTATTTTCATTGAAAAGTATTCTAATTATTGTTTTGAAACACCAATAAGAACAACAATTTTTCCAAACCCAGACGTTTGCAACTTTGTCGGTGTTTACTTACTCTAAGTCGGCCTGTTCCTTCTCGCTTACTTCCCTTACCAACACCACGTAGGTCACCCTCCCAAGTGGTTAATCATGCCTGATTGTGCTTAAGTTTGGCGAACAAACTTGGCCCTGTATTTCGATCTGGCTATATCGTTGCCGTAACAACAACATCATGAACATCAACCTACCTACAGAAGGAGGTAATTCATTGATTTGGGATTCGGGATTTGATAGTGGAAAGGTCGGACTACTTAGGTGAATTGTCAGCATAGCGACCATCAGTTCTGAGAACTCCCGGTTAGATTCCCCGTCGGGTCCGGGATTTAACAGACGTCTGATTAATCCCCCACTGAGACACCTACAAGTAAATAGGCCAGGGCCTCTCAAAGCGCATGCATCGGTGCATTGCGGGATGAGAGGTGCATAAGACGACTTCGCTAGGTTGATCGGAGTGCAGAACCCCCACTCCTCGATTATGAGTAATAGTGGAGTCTCTCTCTCTTTCTCTACGGCTGTCTCGCTCGCTCCACCTGTCTCCCTCTGCCTCACTCGCTCTGCAGGGCTGCACCATCCGAGCCGAATTGAGCCGAGCTTAGTCGAGATGCCCAGTGACAAAACGCTGGTCCGAACCGAGCCGATTAGGACCGATGCATGACGCGTCGAACCTCTGGGCCTCATTTTGCACGCGTGAGATTTTGGACGTTTGTGAGGCCCCGGAATAGGCCTATTTCTTTCCACAATATATTGGTGTCAGAAAGAGCAATCGACTGTCAAACTTGACCAAATCCACTTGTAGAGCCAACCGCATAAAAAAGCTGCGAAGACGAAGAAGAATTGCGATAGCTGAGCAATATTGTCACTAGCTTCCCAACAAAGCGGTCGGGGTTATAATCCTGGCCAGTGCATACGGAATTCATGAAGCGAAACGTGAACATAAAACTGGTTTCATTTCATTCTACAAGCTACCGATTGGTTCGGGTCGCGTAGCTGTGAGTCTGAATTCGGAAGATGGTCGGTTCGAACTCCACTGTCAGCAGCCTTGGAGATGGTTTTCAATGTTTTCTAATATTCACAACTGGCAATGTTTTCGTAGCCATGAGACCTACCTAAGTCGGTGCGACGCAAAACTGATATCAGAAAACAAAATACAAGTCCACAGTTCTAACGTTTCAGGCAAGCAACTTAATATTAAAAATATCCTAAGGATATGAGCTACGAATTTCAGTTAATAAAATATAGTAAATTATGAGAATATATTCGTTATTTATTCCTACAATTACAATCCTTCTCTCAATCATCGTTATCCGGTCGATTAGACTAGTAGTTTGCCTATCTCTACTACTACGAGCGCTAATGTGAGTCAATGCAGAGTTTCACTTATGCCCTTATAACTATAATCGGTTGGACATTTTTCAAAATATCAAGTGTCTGAGGGCATTAAACCAAGGAACACTTTACAGAAAGAATTATGTAAACAAGTTAATTTGGCTATGATTTGAATAAAACGGAAAACTAATAAAGAAACAGGAGCGATTTTAGGCTTTTTGCAGGAACTGCATTTAGGTCGGAAGTGATTTTCGATTATTTTTTTTAGTTCGATAGAGCTATCCAAGGCTCACAATTCGAAACCTTTCCGGGCCGTTTCTCTCTTCACCTTTCGGCAAAATTGCGAAAATTGCTTAATTTTACTTTGTTCGTAGTATGGGCACACCTACTTTGTCTGCTAAGAAACGTTTTCAGCATTAAGAGAAAGAACATCTGCTTGTCAAAGTGACTAGGTTTAGAATATATGTTTTTGCTTGTTGCTTTACGTCGCACCGACGATGGGACAGGGAAGGGCTAGGAGTAGGAAGGAATCGGCCGTGGCCTTAATTACGGTACAGCTCCAGCATTTGCCTGGTGTAAAAATGGGAAACCAAGGAAAACCATCTTCAGGGCTGCCGACAGTGGGGTTCGAACCTACTATCTCCCGAATACTGGATACTGGTCGCACTTAAGCGACTGCAGCTATCGAGCTCGGTGGGTTTAGAATATTGGGCAATAGGTTTTTGATATTTAATATCAGAATACATACCCATAAGGTGCAAATTCCTGGATCATAAGATTAACCGTGACGTGAAACTGCTAGTCTACTTGCTAGTTAACATGTGCAATACACAAGAGGCGGAACCGTTTCCTAGAGTGAGATATTTAGTAGCGCATGAATTCACACACATGCATTAGTAATGCTCATCTTTCCTTGTTCCTCGCTACCAATGAAGGAAGCATCTGGCACATAACGTTAAGGACTTCATTTAACAATCATCATCATATTGTGCTATAATATTAACCTCCATTATCACGCTCTATCAGTTTAGATTAATCCAGACGGAGCGTTAGTTGCATCATTATGCAAACTAACTGTATTAAACACAGATAGGGTTCATTAGGTAACTCGTTACACACAGCGCAATAGTACTAATTTCAATTAATCATACTCCTTTCACGAAATGCAGTGGAATAAAGTCAGGTGATGCAGGAAATATTAGATTGAGAAATCAATTCTTAACACTAGAACGCCCAACCCCAGTCAATTTGACCGAGTTGAAGTTGAAGAGTTTATTTTTAACTTTTGTAATCGATCTACGAGAGCTTCATTTCTTTGTCCTGTATAGAGTAATAAATAAGTTACAAGATTGTGAGAAACTGCAAAATGACCTCGAAAATATTGTGAGATGGGCAGTAAGTAGGCAATGGTATGATGATAAACGGCATTGAAGGTGAGATTGTGAGTTTCACAAATACGAAAAGTCATCTCGGTTTTAATTACGGCGTTGATGGGGTGAAAGTTCATTTTGGGGATCATTGTAAGTACATCATGAAATTTTTCTTTAGATATAAGTACCTAGGTGTTAATATAAGCTAAGATCTTCACTGGGGTAGTCACATAAATGGGATTGTAAATAACGGGTACAGATCTCCATGGTTATGAGTGTATTTAGGGGTTGTAGTAAGGATGTAAAGGAGAAGGCATACAAGCCTCTGGTAAGACACCAACACGAGTATGGTTCCAGTGAATAGGACCCTCACCAAGTTTACTTCATTCAAAGATTGGAAAAACATCGAAAGAAAAACGGTTCGATGTGTTCTGAAAGATTTCCGACAAAAGAATAGTGTTACAGAAATGTTGCAGAGTTTAGGCTGGGAAGACTTGCGAGAAAGGAGACAAGCTGCTGGACTAAGTGGTATGTTCCGGGCTGTCAGTGGAGAGATGGTGTAGAATGACATTAGTAGACGAATAAGTTTGAGTTGTGCCTTGTAAGGTAGGAAAGATTACAATATGAAGATAAAGATGGAATTCAAGAGGACAAAGGGGCTCATATTCTTTTACAGGAAGGGGAGCTAGGGATTGGAATAAGGCACCAAGGGTGATGTTCAATTAATTTCCAATTTCTTTGCAATCATGTAAGAAAAATCTAAGAAAACAACAGATAGGGAATCTGCCACCTGGGCGGTTGTCTTAAATGCAGATCAGTAGTGGCTGATTTGATTTTGATTTTATTTTTACTCACTTTACGAATATTTCGTTATTTAAAACCTTAAGTTTATAAATACTGAACTATTCGGAACTAATAATAGTTTACCTAAAATGCCCACCACGGGTTATTTTGACCCACGTCTGTCTAAGTTATTATAGTTTTACTGTTGACATCTGTGACTGTGAAATACTGCGCTTCACAGAATTTGCTCATCCAACAATGGCATTAGACGCAAGGAAAGCAACAATGCTTCTACTTATTCGTTGTTTTTGGCATGATGTGGTCATTGTCCGCTTCTCGTGAGAGCTTGTTTTAAACATACTCCGTAAACGTTTGCAAGATGATGAAATCCTGGAAGAATGACTAAATATTGTGGAGGGAGAATCTGATGGGGGAAATGTAAGTTCGGGGATGAATCAGATGATGATTTCGTACTCCCATCAGACGAAGCATCCTGTGATTCTGAATGCGAGGAAATAGAAATCACAACAAATGAAAATGAATGTGCGTGTAGGACAATGACGAACAATACATAAATATAAAGAAATGCAAAATAATTGTAAATCTGTCTCCCCCTCTTCATAGTTATTTTCATTTTCTCACCAATGCATGGATATAAATTCAGTATTTGCTGACTTTATGATAGGATTTCTAATATACTTGCATTGTTTTAATTATAATTTATCAAGAAACTAGTAATTGTTGCCCATATAGCTGGATGTGCCCCTAAATAATAGATCATTAATTTAAAATTGATATTGTGAAGAAATAAAATATTTACACTCACATTTTATAGCTTGGGACAAATTGACCCAGGTTGTGCGTTAAAGGCAAACGGAAAAGCCGGGTATTGGAGTATTAAAGAAGATCTATACATATTGTTAATTAGACACTAGCTGTTTCCCGCTGGCTCCACCCGCAATGTACAACGTATGGTGTTGTTCGTTACTATCCTGAGGGATGCATTTGCAAAGATTCAGGTTAATGAAATAAAGCACATGATCTCCTGTGGTAATAGAATGTAATATTGTGTCAACAAAACACTTGCAAATACATCACAGAATTAAACGTTCCTTGGAACAACACTACGCCCCGAACTGTTAAAAAGTCCTTCAAAGATCTTCGTCATGGAGACAAATGTACTTATAACTTTTCTCAGAATCTACCAATTTAAGCAGTTACTACCTCAAAAGAAATTGCTTGATCCACTGAGTGTTTTTAGACCAAAACGATCTGCATGCTTCTGTTAGAACAAAATATATGATTGCTTCAATGAAAAAAAATGTTGAAGAAATGAGACGTCAAATTGAATGTGCACCCATAACTTTCCTCAGAATCATCCAATTTGAATAGTAAAGAGCTGAAATGAAAGAGATTGATCGACTGAGTGTTTGTTTTGCTATTGGCTTTACGTCGCACCGACACAGATAGGTCTTATGGCGACGATGGGACAGGAAAAGGCTAGGACTGGGAAGGAAGCAGCCGTGGCCTCAATTAAGGTACAGCCCCAGCATTTGCCTGGTGTGAAAATGGGAAACCACGGAAAACCATCTTCAGGGCTGCCGACAGTGGGGTTCGAACCTACTATCTCCCGAATACTGGATACTGGCCGCACTTAAGCGACTGCAGCTATCGAGCTCGGTTGTGAGTGTTTTTAGGCCTAAAGGAACTCCATACCTCAATTACAACCAAAGATATGATTGCTTCAAAGAGACAAAAATGGCAAAAGTCAAATAATTTGAGGAAGGCGGAAGTTAAGTGATTTATAGTACCTGACCGCAAATCTGTGCATGAATACCTTTCAGTTAAAAAAAAAAGAATGAAGAAAATCGACCGGACAGAATGGCCGGACTGACTTTAGTTCTCATAAAGGAATTTAATATATAGATTACAATAACTATCGTTGGCTAACTAACTGGCTGGCATTACCAAAGAAGGCCTCTCGTAAAAAATTGCTAATTTCAAACGTAGATGTTAAAACAAACTAAAAAATAAAACTAAAATCTAAACATAGGATCAAGTTTCGTTCATCATTCATAATTGTAGTTTTAATTACATACCATATGTAATGAATATTTTAAAAAATGCAAAATTCTGGTGGTATATAACACAGACTGGAAACTATTTCAGTGAAACCTTTTTCTTTCAGATAGCATATATTTTTAGATTAACATAATTTATGGAAATTAATTTCGTGCTTGTAGGAAAAGTATTTTTATAATTTAGAATGAAATATTTTTTCCACCTAGAATGAATTCAGTGAACGCGCAATGGACATCTTGGAGAAGTGAACTTAAGTTAATATAACTGAAATCATATTTGGTTTTTTACACTAGGGTTGCAAACACTGCAATTCGGAAACCTGTTTTGTAAAAATCCAAACATTTATACAAATATGAACTTATTTTATTGATTCACCAGTTTACAAGTATTCCTTCACTTTAAATTGCCCTGAAGCTAAAGTTTGTTCTCGCCGGTGACCATGAAAATTAACTATGTACATTATTTACAAAATGATTCTTGTTAGGAGGATTGACCGTTGTCAGTTCCTAAGTGCGCTTTAAGTCACAATAACATCCTCGTTGCCAGAACACAAATATTAAGGGAAGTTCTTCTTAGAGGTCATGAAATCAAGAGTCAGGAATTAAATCTTTCTGTACAATGTATAATGGGACATAGAATATGTCACGAGTACAGTATGCTGAAATCAAAGAAGACTACAGTGAGAGGGAGAAAGGGAATTGCGCGTGCCGAGGTGAATCCTCACGAGCTGTATCAGTCCACCTATCCAGACTACACCTTCAAACTGGGAATACCCTTCGTGGCTGGAGTACAGTGTAGACAGATCGGCGTACGGCAATGCTTCGCAGCTCATCCTACATGCCAATTTATACCGAAAATTAGCGTCATGTCATTATCCAGAGTGGCACTTTGTCGTGCTGACTGGATGTAAGAGCGTAGCGCGCAGTTTGATAAGGGCACCGCAATAAAACCTTACATCAGTTGGCTTTGCAGTATATCACAACTGTCATCGCCAGGTTCTTAACTGTAAAGAATCGTCGGTTTCCAGACAATACGTAGCGACACATCGATAAAATTCTCTCCACATCAACGGATGCTAAAGTTTCATACTTGAATGAAGTAAGATCTTCCACTTCAAAAACACTCATATCAAAATTTTCTCCTTTCAATATTTCACTTTTTCTGCACACAATTTGATAACTCTGGAATTTTGCAAGCACTAGTTTCATTTTTCACTTCATTTTCACTTCGTTTTCTTTCTTTCCAGATAAGTCATTAGAGAAAATGCATTTAAGTTTTAATAATAATGTCTTGTGGCCTCCGGAGGGGTCTGGTGCAGGTCTTGGGATTTGACACCCTATAGGTGACCTGCGAATCTGTGAGGATGGGGCCCTACCTGAGACGAAATCTAATCTGAAAACGTCACAAAACACCCAGCCCTCGAGCGATAGGACTTAACTAAAGAAAGTTAAAATCCCTAACGCGACCGGGAATTGAACGAGGGTCCCCTTGAACCTAAGGCCAGTATGCTAACCATTTAGCTATGGAGCCGGAGATTTAACTGGTGATGGATGAACTACTGTTGATTCCAAATGAGGATGGGCAGTAAGAATGTAGTTGAAAGAAGGTGACGTAGCAAAGACAAAAAGAAAATTACAACCTAAAACCGACCGAAAAGTACAAATAAAACCCAGCATTTTCTGGCATAAAATGACCCAAAATTAACATCTTTTATGTCGGGCCTCGTCTTCGGATACTCGATAGGAAAAGGAATATTACCCAACTTCCTAGCTATATATATCTATATATGAAGCAGAATGTCAGTCAGTCTGTCTGTCTATCTGTATCTATGTCCATCTGTATCTTATACAAATCCATGCCGTTCTACCAATCTAAACCAAATTTATGTACTTTCATTTTACGACCCTGCGGATAACCTCATGTACAAGATATTTTAACATCGCACCCCATTTCGTAGATTTAGGCCCTCTGGCACATTAGCATAGGCTAATATAGCCGAAGTACTCCATTTGTAGTACAAGGACAAGACAAAGCTCATTTTCTGCTAGTTTCTTTACGTCGCACCTACACAGATAGGTCTTATGGCGACGATGGGATAGGAAAGTCTTAGGAAGCGGCCGTGGCCTCAATTAAGGTTTAGACCCAGCATTTGCCTGGTGTGAAAATGGGAAACCACGGGAAACATCTTCAGGGCTGACGAAAGTGGGGTTTGAACCCACTAACCACTCGGCCTACTCAAGCTCATTTTAAGCATTACAACGCGTAGAAGAAAACTCGGTATAACCCTATGAGTCTCGAAAACCATGTTTTAAGGGAATATAACCAACCGCCTTGGAGATATTGTCATTACACTACCCCGCCCTAGGAATTGGGTGAAGAAATGGCCAAGGCAACGTCAGCTCAAGTATTCAACAGTAGAATACAGACCTAGTGTTCGAAGTTGGGTTTTTTGTTGTTGTTGCTATTTGCTTTACGTCGCACCGACAGATGGGTCTTATGGCGACGATGGAGTCGGGTAGGCCTAGAAGTGCGAAGGAAGCGGCAGTGACCATACTTAAGAGCCCCAGCATTTTCCTGGCGTGAAATGGGAAACCGCACCACCGTGAGGACTGCCGACAATAGGATTCGAACCCACTATCTCCCGGATGCCAGCTAACAGCTGCGCGACTCTAAGCGCACGGCCGACTTGCGCGGTGGTGTTCGAAGTAGGCACGTGCGTAATTGTACGCTAGGCCAAGCACAGATTCTGCTACACATATGAATGACTCGAAAAAAGCACTGTGGGGGTAAGCCACCCCTAGAGGTTGTGCCCGGAGGGGGTGGCGTGTATAAAAACAATCAGTGACACTCCGCGTGTCGTTTAAGACCAATTTTAGTCCCCATCGGCATATGGGTGAGAAGGGCGAAAAAAGTACGAAATGGCCCAATTTATGAATTGTGTCTGCACCTCTCTGAGCGGGAGTAAAAATCGGATAAAGTATAAAGACAATAGAAAAAGGTCAACATTTTAAGTAGAATCCATAGTTTTCTGCGTCGCTAAGATGAATATTGACACTCCGGATGTCGTTTAAGTCCAAGTTCGCCCGCATCGGCAAGGGGGTGAGAACGGGTGAAAAAAATATCCAAAATAATCGAGATTATGGGTGAATGTATGTTTCAGCATAGCCTTCAAACAAACAAACAAACAAACAAACAAACAAAAATGACTGTGGGGGCAGCACTCCCTTAACACCGTGACTCTTTGGATGCCGTTTAATTCATACTTCAAGCCCAGTCGGAATTGAGGTTGAGAAGGGATGAAAAATGTATTCTCAACTAAAATTGGTGCACACATTACTTGCTATAATAATGGAGAATATGGAGGCATGGAGATTATTACCGTCGAATCCTTAGTTTTCGGGGTCGCTTAGGTGAATACTCGCATTCCGGATGCATTTAAATTTAAGGTCATACCCCATCACAGCATTTAGCCAAACTCGGTACAGATATGAGTTACTATCTGGGAAATGTACTGTAGGGGTCAGACACCCCTGGCGGGGGTGGTGACATGTAAAATGCTGATAGGTGACAGTTCCAGTGACAGTGTGAATCGTATACATTTTATTGATAGTGCGATGAGTAAATACATTACGTTATAACATATTTTTATTAATGCTTGAAAGGATCAACTGCTTCGCAGACAACCTGGGCTGTCACAAGGATATACATTAAAGTAAAACAAAATAATTTTAAGCTAAAACATACAATGAAACACATAATATTTCTATTCTTCTTCGTCTTCTTTTTCTACCGCTTTTTCCTCATCTGTAGTGAGCCGTATCCTGCCGGCCCATAAAAGTAATTAGAATATTATTTGACCTAATATGTAAAATTTATTCATAAAAGTTACAGTCTAACATGTTAAAGCATCGTACCCCAAGATAGTTGATACCGGATGTTGAGCAAGACAGTGAATTGCTGGATATTGCTTCATATTTCCGTATGACCGTGAGAAAGGATAGCGTAACCAAGCGCTGGCAAGGATCGACACGTGTATTAGATGCTGACCAAGCAAGATATTTCAGCCAATGGGAACTTAAGGATTTGGCAAACCTGGAGGCTACACCGTGCCAAATCTTAATTCCAGGATGACCAACGTGCTCAGTTGATAAAGTCAGTTGCTGTAGGAAATCGGTTTTCCACAGTTTCTGAAGTCAGATATATTTGGAAATGTAATATAAAAGTTGGTGGAAGAGATTTGCGGAAGCACCAACTCTGTAACTCTGTGTTAATGCTTGGATAGTGCGGAAGCACAAACTTTGATTGGTGATCGTGATTAATGTGGTGTTATTCCAGTAATATTAACTGGTTCTCAATGATACTTTAAATTGTGCAGTTGCAATATTTCACTGTACTTGAGTAAATGGAATAGTATAATTTTGGCAGAGTTTACTTTCAATCGATGAAGACGGTGTTTAGTGACCGCTGAGTAACAAGTGTAGTGGAAATGTGCTATTGTTTATCACTATTTCGCGACGGGCGCGTTTTCGCGTGGAACTTCCGTAACGAACCGTGTGCTGCTTTTCAAACTGTATTTTCACCCTTTAAGTGAAGTGTGTAATATATATGTGAATCAGTGTGTTTAGCTGATCTTGTAAAGAGAAAGGGTATTTCGGCTCGCAGCATTAAGCAGCGAAGATATTATCAACTATAGTCTTCTGTGTTCCAGTGAATTATTTTCCAGCAAGATGATGGATACGCCTGCAGAGGAAGGAAGTGCATTCCCACATGTTAATGCTGTGATTAACATGGTGTAGATCCCTAAATCAGTGGGGATGTAAGCTGCTATCCTGGTATCTCGAGAGTCGTCATGTAAATTACAGTAAGGCGCATGTGTTATTTATGGCATGATATGTAAGTTATGTTAAGGTACTAGGGCAGTGTAGATAGAATTTTTATTTTCATGTAAAGTAAGCCTGACGGCATGTGTTTGTTTAATTTTGTTACTATGATAGTTTCGGATACGAGAATAATGCATGTTTATTTTATATTCATTTTGCTTTATGATTACATGTTTGGGAAAATGAGGGATTGATAGGATCAGTTGTTGTTTATTTGTGTATGTTACTTAGCGTAGGATATTCCGAGTTTTCCTTAAATATATGCTAGAAGGGCTAGATAGACAGGTTCATTTTTATACAACGTTAAACACGTATTAGTTCATTTTATTTCGGTTATTCAGAGAGACAGGTATAGCTATTTTGCATGATGCATGGTTTTACAGAAGCTGGCAGAAGGAGCTGTAGAACGTCGTTGTTAAAATAAGATCTTTGAAGTTAAGTTGGATTCTGTTTGCCTGATGGTCTGCCTAGGACTCGAACTGCGTCTCATTATGTGGAAAGGCCAGTGGGATTCATGAGAAATAATGAGATAAAGATTGCATGCTGAATTATAATGTATTGGTGCAGGCTGATTGTATGCCTGACAAGATAAAGAGTATTGTGTAGATGTGTGTGCCTGCCTAGTGTCTTCTGAGTGTATATTGTGATCAGAATGGACAGTGTTAATTCCATACTATTGAGTCTGATGTTGTTAAATGGCCCAAGCATGCTAAGAAGGAAGGAATATACGTGAGTTTCCGTGTAGCCGATGAAAGGCGTTATCTCATGGCAAGCTGATTCCTGGCCTGTGTTTATCTGTAAGTGAGAAGGAGACAGTATTTCCTTTTGGCGGCCTCGGGAGACAAAATCCAATTTTTAGCATAGTGAAGTTCAACATTTCTTTTCAGCTCGTAATCTACCCGGAAGTACATGACGGATGACCGCGCTGTTGAGCGCTCAAACGCAGCAGAAGGAGGCAATGTTGCCCATTGCTTTCTTCGTGATATCAAGGGTTATTTATATTTTTCCCTTACAGGATGATATTTTACATCGTTATTTGTGATTGTATACTGAACCCATAATTCTACGGTGAGAAAAATATTTTTTGTCTCTCCAATATTTATTTGATATCAAGAAACTACTTTTATGTTTGAGGGCAGCCATGTTGCGCTCCTAAGAGCCCCGATGTCGCGTGGGAAGGATCTCACGGCAAGCTCGTGAAATGCCGGGACACCTCGGTGGAACTCGAGTGCCCGACAATTCTTTAAATTCATGGAATTCTATATAACGAGGGATTTTGGCAATACAGCAAATAAAGAAATAAATAAGTTAAATTATTCGTACACCCTACGTGAAGACAGAGCCCCCAGGGAAAAACTTAAATGCAGTTAAGCCTAAGTACATGTCAGTATCAGATCAGTGAACTAGCTACACGTGTCAAGGTCAGGGGATGAAGAAAACGCGCGAAACGCACGGGCAGAAATAATTTATTTCCCCTGTTGTGAGTGTAGTAAAATTATAAGATTAACATCTAAAATAAGTGCAAGCCTGTCCGGAGGTCTGGGACAAGTCTCATCAAAATTGGTCTATTAGACGCAAAATTAGCAGATTACACAATCAAGCCTCATAGTGGGGATAGCGTCCCTTCTGAGATTATAAAAGAAACCCCCCACCGTAGATTTTTCAGTGTCGATCTGGAACTTGAAGCCGCGGGAGCTTGTGCCCGTCGTTATTGGAAATTCGCGCCAGATTGATCGACAAATAATTAAATACATGTCCGTGGCTAAGGTCCACATACTCGGGTAAGAAGAGAAAGTGATTGGAAAAGTTCTGAACGTTAGCCGACGAACTAGGAAAGTGTAGGCTGGTTGAAATATACACAGCAGGTTTTTTATTTATATCATCTCATGTACGCTTGAAAGTGAAGAGGGTTTGGGGAAGCTATTCAGAGTAGTTCTGCTCCCTTTATCTGTTGAACACCTGTTTATTGGAGTAACGGAGAAAGACAACTCTGGGAACGAGTCAGACAGTCATAGCCGACTGCAGAACGAGGGAAGTCGTGGTGCAAATTACAGAGAAAGTGCCTGATTTATGTGGTAATTTTAATATCGTGTGTGAGAAGGGGAGTGTTTGTAAGAGTGAGATTTTGGAAATGAAAGTGTTATCTGTGAAAATGTGCGGTTAAGCACGAGGTCTGCTGGTGACGATGTGACCAGAATGCTGGGAATGGTACCATGTGCAGGTCTGTCTATATTTATATTATGTTGTAGTTAGTTTTAATTGTTCTGTCCCAACAAAATTTTCAAGATGATTGTCGGGTTGATATTCGTAATTATCAGGCGAAAGGGGTTGTAATTTTGGGTCAGCGTGTGAAAATTTCAGTGTGTAAATTTCATGTCAAGAACGGTAAAATGCGACGTTTAAAATTTGGTGTTAATGTTCGATGAGATATTGTCCAAAGCGTGGATTTTTGGAAAGCTACAAGTGTAAATTAGTCGTGGCGAATATCTAAATTTCAAATATCAGTCGAATTCAGAAATGTTTGTCGAGAATAATAATAATGATAATGATAATAATAATAATAATAATAATAATAACAATAATAATAATAATAATAATAATAATAATGTCTACCGCGGGATAAGGAAATGTTTCTATGTTAAAGTGCATTTTACCAGTATATTTTTTTTACAAGGATCGCAGGTATATTTAGATAATTTCGGTGAAATTTGATAGAGTTACCGTTATTAATGGGAAGGAAATTTTGAGACATCGTGTATATCAATGATACGAAAAGTCGCTGTGTGCTCTTGGATTCTCGAGGTCTGAAAGTCGTAATAATAGTAAAGTAAGAGATGTGTTTAATAATGGTTGTTGTTTTCACCAGCGGATTGAATTATGAAAAAGGGTCTTGGAAATATAAGAGAAAGGGATTGAGAGCGACGTATTTATATGCATGTGGAGATGAGAGAGATGGATGAAATGAAGCTTGGATTTTAATTGATACCTCTGGAATAAAGCGAGGAGAAGGAGTTTGAGACAAGCTATATTTTTGCAGAGGAAGTATTTAGGAAACAGGCTGTGTTGAGGCAGGCTGTATTGTTTTCCGCAATCAATCCGAATTTGAGACGACTACTGTGTGAAGCACCGTAAATTTATAGAAAGATCCCAAGTGAAAACGATTCTAGTAAAAGGTTAAAATTTTGGTAGTAAACGTCCAGTGATTTTGTTACGTAAAGCCTGTATGTATATTAAAATGATGCGACCTCAAGGATAAAAAAGCACTTTGGACACACGGTTGGTGTTGTATTGTATTTGTTCACTGGATATGTCATTGATATAAATAGGTGTAAGTGACGATAGGCGATTTGTGAGTTTCGAATGCGGTAGTGATGATTATCATTTTGAAGGCATCCACTAAACGGTAAACGTGTGTTGGGAATTTTCATTTGCGTCCCTAAAACTTCAATGCACAGGCTGAGATTGTGTTCGAGGTGGAGAATCGTTCGTCACGTATATTTAATTTTGAGTTCACGTATGGTAATGAGGTAGAGACTTACTGTATTTTTTGACTTGCATCAATTTGATAGTAAGAGACGTTGGTTCCGTCGTGCGTTATTTGTCTAACCAGATTTAGTATTGAATGTCGGAGTTGTTTTAAATTGCTAGTTCGCCTGATATGTTAAGGGACGCGTAGTACGACCCACTTTGACGCCCGACGATAGATTTAGGACGTCACATGTTATTCTTGGAGTCACTGGTGATGAGACGTCCTAGTTCACGCCCGACGATAGAATTTGGAAGGTATCATGTACATAGTGATTAGTGTTAGGATGTACAGATTTCAAGTGAGCCCGACGATAGGTCTGGGATGGCAGCTGTACACACTCAAGTCTCAGTTTAGATGTTTCTTTTGTTTTTTTTTTGTTGAAGTGGCCTGGACGAAGGTAGCATCTACAGTATGATATGAATTATGAAGAGGGTCAATGCGTAGCTCTCTATTGAGATAACGGGACCGCTAGCGACGAGTGAGGGTTGTCCAAATGTTGGATATCGGCCCGATATAGATTAAATATTTTTACTGTGATTATCCGTGCGTGTTAAGCTTTAATGACTTCAAGATGTTAATTTATTTTACGGACTTTATTGTTTTATCGTTTTGACGTCCGTTTCGTTTGATAGTGTGCATATTGACACTTAGTGTATTAATGTGAGACTTGAGTTGCGAATGCGGTTTCGATTCGTGAGCCAGTAACAATATTTTATTTTCAATCGTGTCGTACTTTCATTTTTATTCATAGTTGAAGTAATTAAGTAATCACTTTATAAGTAGTGTGTTGGGACAGACAGTGAATAGATAGATCTGTACTGGTAGCATTGTTTTTCAAGGGAAAGAATTCCTTAAAGTTGTAGTAATTTTTAACGTGGACTGGTAATTTTATTTAGCGTAACAAAACCATTTCTAACCTGAAAATCGGTTCGATAATAATACCTTTCAAGTGACTTTCCACTTTCAATTAACTTCAGTGTTTGGCATTTCTTCTAAATGCATGATGGTTAAGTGTTTCCTGCATTTCGCAGTTTTGTTCCTTTAGAACGACATAACGTAAGATCCTCACGGATCCTGTTGTTGTTGGTTCCTTTCGAACAGCTGTTTTGGGTGATGCACATTTAGCATCGGGATTTCCTTATCACTTAAGGGTGTCATGAATGACAAATACATGGTGGAATTTTATTTCAATCGTGAATGATGCTGTTAATTCGTAGTGAACACCATGCTTTCACATAATATTTCGCAACCTATCCAAAGCAACTGATAGTCAGTTTGGTTCGATTAAGGGTCCATTCGGCGGGTGTTCCGTATCCGTGAAGGGTATTCGACTGGTGGATAACCTTAATTGAGAGAAAATCAGGCGTTCTACTTGTTGAAAGTCAGATTTTCCATGGATCGTGTGGATTAACTCTCAGTTCTCGTTTGGAATAATAGGTGCCCGGTTTTCAGGTCTTCCCTTTTTCAAGTTTTCAGTTTCGCTGTCCACTAACATTTTAACTTCTCCGAAGCAACTCTTCGATATTATAAGAAACAAATCAACGTTATGTAATGTGACTGTGTTTGGAACATTCAAAAATCAATCATTTATATTTTTTTATTTTGCAAGAATGCATATTAAATTAATAATGTTATCGTGCTATATTTCAATTTAATAAAAGTTAGTAAGCACAGTTTTGCTCCTCATTTCAAGTAGTTAGGCTCTCTTCTGAACCCCATCGTTTGGTTATGATCGTGACCGAATTTATTCCCGCAACGACCCATGATTTAAGAAATCTAGATTGTTCTACTGTAGCAGCCGTGGCCGACCAACGATGGAATGGTAAGTTTAAGGGTTCAATACCTTGTCTCGTTGTTTTTAAAGGGAACAGCCCGAGTGCTGAAATATTGTTGGTTTATCTAGTTCTGTCTAGATCTTTTGCAGTGAAGCGGGATTCACATTAAAAGCAGTGTAGCATTTAAGATTTTACTCGATATCCGATGTATATATATGTTTAGTTTGATTATTTGAATTGTTGTTAATATAGTGTAGGATTTGCCTGTAGTATTTTGCATAACTTTGCACCGTTCCCGCGTCCAGGTGAGGATACATGTGTTCCAGACTAGCTCTTGATAACGATTCCATCTGTTTAATATTGCTGGGTTGTGGGTTCCGCGTGAAAAAGTACGCCGATGGCCTATGGTAAATCTCAACCTACGCAGAAGGACGTCTCCAACACGCTATCAGTCGGATACCATACTCGCATGTCGCCGAAATTTATCGCAAAATCCAGGTTATTACGGCATTTCAAGAAATTCGTGCATGATGCTACCGAAATCGCAATCAGAAATCGAGTCATTATAGGCTTATATCTAGCTCTTATTCTAAGTAGGCATTAAAATAATATTATGGTTTCACTACTCAACTTTTATTGGCAAATCAGTCTAAGTATCATTTAAAAGTTACGTAAAATATCGTTAGAAATTGTCTCATATAACGTAGATAGTTTCATAACGCAATCACCATCTCTATGCGCTGCAATTATGTTGCAATGAAAGAAAAACAGGTTTGAAAAACCTTTAACAAGTAATTGGAAACCAGGCCTCAATCATCGATACGCTAATTCTGGCCTGTCGGAATATTAGATTGTAATTAAGTAATGTCTGTAAAAATCAAATGAAAAAGAAAAATTAAAATATATATAATCAAGTGAAACATTTTAAATATAGTTGAAATAATTAGATGCATCCAATTGGTTTAAGTGAAAACAAAATTATACTCCCTACTATATACAACATTTCAAATTATGGTTTCAATTAAGAATGTAAAAACGCAGTGAAAATAACAATAATTAATTAATTAATTAATTAAGATCTGGAATCTTTTCTTAGTGAGCTGGATTGCTCCACAAAGTTACCAAAAATTCTATCATTTTATCTTTAGTTCACATGTGACTAGTGAAATGAATATCACTTTGCTGAAAACTTAACATCCGTGTCCATACACAGTAGAAAATTGTGTGAGAAAGCAATGTTTGTTTTCTTAGGATCTCCACTACTTTATAAGTTTGAAAATTTCCATATTCGTTTCATATTTCATGCTCTCTGATCTCCATATAAGCAAATTCAAGTCCACTTTAAGTCGTAATTAATCTCAAATTAATTCTATCATAAGGCTTATGTGGCTAACTCACTCAATTATCATCTTAATTCATGGTTGAAATTCAATTAAAGTGCGTATTTGGCTGAATGTAGCATTGTCTAGTGTATTTAACTAACTTTCCAACAAATTATACCATAAGTGAAAAAAGATTGGCATGTTAGAAGACTCTACCTTCATCAAAAAGTCCAAATATGAATGACTAAGTTACCAGTGATGTGTCAAACTGTTCTCATAAAATCATAAATTAAGTTGCCGTATGTGAGAATACTTAAAAATGATCGTAGATAAGTCAGTGAAGGCCTAAATATTAACGTTATTGGCCTCTCGGCTCCTCTGATGATCCTACATACTCAAATAACTCTATATTGATGGCATTGAGATCGTATCCTAACCTATTTTGTATATCAGGGAACAAAAACAGCAATTGAAAACAGTACGTTTCAATATATACCTTAGCATGCGCAATTTACACATACTATCATCTCTCGGAAGAATACTATGACCAACTTTCCAAATAACAATAACTATCACCATCATAACTTACTATCAACTCATATTATTATTTCATTCACCATATATCACTTCAAATATCACGTAGAATTCATATTAGTGCGTCTCAGGCACTCATTTCATCAAATACGCTGCATATGTGCCATAACCAACACATATAAAACATTATCCTTACCGTCATAGTATCAAAGAAAAGTGCATCACAATATTAAACTGTGCTACTATACTTCGTCATAAACATTCCCTAAATACGATCTCCAAGCTTGTTATTCTGGTAAGGCCATCACGCATGTATATTAACCTTCATATAATACTCTAACACTTCACTGACAACGACTTAAAAATATCAATCACTTTCTCTCGCATCACATTGATAAATTTGCGAACGGCTTTCACTGGTATTTTACGCCTATGTATAAGATTAACGGTAACTTCAGATGAATACCTACTTCCTTGTAACTACACTTGAATATTATCTACGCACGCACAATGTCACAAATCATGTTACACATAGCCAAAAAAATAAAGGTTTCTACTTACGAAACGACTCATAGGGGACTTAACTTTGCTTATTGGGTAGTATCTCCCATCTCGCTGTTGTTCATCGGGAATGGTAGGCCTCGCTCCATGGTTCGGCTTAGGTAATCGGGTCCATCTCGTCCTCTCAGCTGATTACCAACCCTCCTGGGTGATCAATCTCGTGAAGCGCCACCATAGTCGGAGTAGTCTCTGCCTCAGTTTCTTAGAACATCATAGTGGTCTCTAGTACGTCAGGGACAGAATAATACAATGCATTAGTTGATATTGACATGCTGTAATTCGTTTCGTACTGACAATAATAAAGGAATATATATGCTCTGGACTGTCTAGTTTAGCTATAACCACTCTAAATGAGCTATTATTTGTCAATTCTCTTGCTTGTTGAACGAATGTAAATTTTCTGTGCTTTTTAGAATTGCACTTTATAACCAGTTGAATTCCGCTCTCTACGGTATGCAGTATCGGACAAAATATAATGCTTCCGAGCCCAACCGTGACGTAGTAACTGAACAAAGCTTGACGTTTCCTTATCGCTGGTCTTAAATTTCGCGTATATATGTCAATCTACAGTTGACGTTGAGCGGGCTGTCGCGGATTTAATTTTTCTTCAATAATTTATCATAAAATCAGATATCTAGCTTGTTTCTTTACTCGATTCCGTCCTTCCTGCTGCAGTGCTTGATTGAGTTTTTTTGTTCTAATGGAAGTAACTTTTTTTAATAATCAGTTTAAATAATCCGCTTCTGTCATTCTTTTCACACCGCCTTCTAAGAATGGTTCTTTCGGTGACTGTCGGTTGAAATTATTATCTTTTCGGCTCGTACCGCTGTTAATTGCTTTTATATTGATCCTTTAATGGCTGGAACGCCATTTTTGTTCCTAATGCTGTAACTATAGAACGGTGAAATGGCACAACTTACATAGCGTCCATTGCGTCTTAATTATTTTTCTTTCCGTCGTAATTTTTCTTTATAATGTAACTTTTATTTTACGGAAATAGTTTGACGATTCTCGGGAGTAACTTAACTTTGAAACCGTATCGTTGGGATGCGATAGTGTGAAACTCCATGCGGAAATACCACATGTCAGTGTTTGCGTACACTTGTTGCCATACAATATAAACAATGGACTATAAGAAGAAACTCAGTCTTGATTTATATAAATGTCCTTTGTTGAACTTGTTCTGTTTAATGTCAAATTTGGTATAATCATTCAATTAACGTTTCTAATTTCGACTTATTTCCAATACTTTGAGTTCATTTTTTTACAAATTAATTTTTCTTGATTTAATTATTTTCTTGTGATATGATCGGGGATATTTATTAATAAATCCATTTTACCCCCTATGATTGTTTCTCATTCGTGTTACACCTCCATTTCCTGTCATTGATTGCTATTTTAGTGTAGAACTTCGACTTTTTATCCTGACCCAATCGACAACCAACCCACACTCTGCCTAACCCTCAGTTAGTCGGATGTTCATACAGGAATGGAGGCATCGTCCTAGAGGGTATTTACCCCTGGGTACGGTACAGTAGGGTCGTGGCTGCGAACTGTGTCGCACATATGGATTTGTCCCTGTTTTACGGACGGATGCCCGTGCAGATGCCTATCCTATATGGTCATTATTGTGTGTTTCTTTGGTGGTGGTTGTGTAGTGTGTTGTCTGAATATGAAGAAGAAAGTGTTGGGACAAACACAAACACACAGGCCCCGGGTCAGAAGGATTTATCAGAGGCGACTAAAATCCCCGATCCGGCCGGGAATCAAACTCTGGACCCTCTGAACCAAAGACCTCAACGCTGACCATTCAGTCAATTAGTCGGACACATATAACAATATTTCCAAACTTACAAATTTACAAAATAGTTCATAAACCTTCTAGCAACGTCACAGTTTAGAAAAAAAAAACACTTGAAAGGTGTGAAAGAGAATGTTACCAAAATTGCAGATGTACGCGTGTACAAATACGAATTACTATCTCGAAAAAGTAAAACACCTTCTGGAAAATCTGGGGGAGGCAGTAACGTACAAGAATAATCGAAAACGATCAATATCAGCGTCCAATCCGTAGTTTCCGCGGTTGTTGTGTTGTACTTTGGCACTACGGATGCCGTTTAAGTACCAGTTGAGCTGCGCAGGCATCTCATGAATTGGTGGTGAAGAAAATGTCCAGATTTACTGAGATTGGTTTGATTAACGAGATGCAAAATAATCTATAAGAATTGAAAGTAAATACATAGCAATAACTTCTACACTACAAAATAGTTCTTAATTAGTCAACGTCACTATAACGAAATCTACAAAATTTCTCTTAACACATAATTTACAGGTAATAAAATTCCTCAAAGTAAGCAATCAATAAAATTCCCGGGAAGAGTCGGGCAATATACCTAGTTTATAATAAATCACCGAGTCTAATGCGTAGACCTCGAATATTTCTGTGCTGAAAGTTTTATTGTAGGTGCTTATAATAGATTTAAAATATGAAAGAATATTTTAAATACCTTCTATTTTATTTATTTTACTAGGCATGTATCCATTAGAATAACACTTTTATTTCGCTAAATTAGGTATATCTCATTAGAGGGATATATAAAACAAATATTACTCACCTCTTTGCTACGTACTATCTTGTGTGAAATGAAGAAACTCCTGTCACCTTTTAATTAAAGACATCTTGGAAGCTGACACATTCTTATATCCCTCGTGACATAGACTATGGGGCGTGCACTGCAGAAGGTTATTTATGAAAGGATTTTCGGGCAGTGAGCCCCGTGGCTCAGACGGCAGCGCGTCGGCCTCTAACCGCTGGATACCGTGGTTCAGATCCCGGTCACTCCATGTGAGATTTGTGCTGGATAAAGCAACACTCTCCATTCTCATTTCATAGCATCTATCAGTCATGAATACAATCACTTTGCGAGTGGCGACCCGATCGTACTACCAGCCTATATATGATCCATTCATTACATCCCTGACCCGGTCAATGACTGGAAAACAGGTCGTAGGTTTTCATTTTTTCCGAGCAGTATTTTTTACAGATGTCGGATTTCAGGACTTTGTTTTGTAAAACATTTCAAACTACTAAAGACTGAAATATTTTAGTTTCACGGAATACGTATTTCTAGTTATTCGTATTGAGCACTTCAGTGTGTGGAGCGGACACATGAATTGACTGTGTGAATTATCGGCCTTGTCTGGAGTCGAGCCAACAGTACAATAGCCGTGTGTTGTGATAGTGACAAACTTGTGTTCGACCCGAACTAAAAGAAATTGCTGAGTGAAGACAATGGTGCGTGCGTACCGAAGTGAAATGTGAGAGATGTCAATCAGGATTACGGAAGGATGACCTGTGGCAAGTAAATACCAGCGAGCTGTAGACCTGATGGCTTGTATGGTATAGTGTGATAAGCTGCCACTCTCGAAGGCCAGGATTTGATTCCGGGCTCCGCCACGAAATTTGAAAACTGGTACGAGGGCTGAAACGGGGTCCACTCAGCCTCTTTAGGTCAACTGAGTAGAGGTGGACTCGACTCCCACCTCAGCCATCCTGGAAGTGGTTTTCCGCGGTTCTCCTCTTCATCTCCAGGCAAATGCCGGGATGGTACCTAACTTAAGGCCACGGCCGCTTCTTTCCCTTTTCCTTGTCTATCCCTTCCAGTCATCCTATCCCCGCGAAAGGCCCCTGTTCAGCATAGCAGGTGAGGCCGCCTGGGCAAAGTACTGGTCATCCTCCCCAGTTGTACCCCCCGACGCAGAGTCTGAAGTTTCAGGACACTGCTCTTGAGGCGGTAGAGGTGGAATCCCCGGCTGAGTCCGAGGAAAAAGCCGACCCTGGAGAGTAAGCAGATAAAGAAAGAATGAAAGAAAGAAAGAAAGAAAGAAAGAAAGAAAGAAAGAAGGAAAGAAGAGACAGATTGCCAGGATTCCTCTTAAAGCTCCCAGGACTTGTACAGTTATTTTTTTTAGGAAAGTGTAGGGTACAAAAACTTAGGCACAAGCCAAGGCAAGGAAATAAGGTGCCATGGAAAGATGCATCATTTTTAAATGATATTTGTTCGTGGCGTCGACCTCTGCAGATCATTTGCCACTACTTTTCACCATATGAGTGGAACCTGCACGTAAGTGTAATTGAGGAAGTGTAAAGTGTTGAATGTGAGGAAAGGAACGTTTAGAACGATATAAACACCTAGTCCCCAAGCCAGGGATATAAATTATTTACAATTAAAACCGCTGACCCGGCCAGGAATCGAGCCCAGGGCCGCCGTGTGACAGGCGGGTGCGTTGCCATCTACACCGTGGGGCCGGAAAAGATGCATCATACCAGTCTTTGGAGTGAAGACCCAAACATCATACAGACATAAAATATCCCCATGTAAAGCTTCAAAGGCTTGTTGAGTGGACTAAGTAGATATTTTTTTGAAAAGAGGCCACCAACGTTAGAATTAAAGGGACCATTTTATCACCAAAGATTGACCCACTAGCTAACTGAACAGTCACAGATTTATCGCTCCTGTGCCTGGCGAAAGCACCGGATGCCAACAAGAATTAGTTCCAGACAAGAGCGTGTGTAATCATATTTCAAGTAAAACAGGAGGCAGAGGATCCACTAAAGAAAGTAACGGAATGAGACTTCTTTGGTACCTAGTCCCAAAAACCACTTACTTCCACGTGATAAAATACTCCTGTATCCAAAATTACTGAAGTTACTAACAAGGAACTCACTTCGCATGCTGATCGCACATTCCAATTTAGTTAGCGTTATTTGAATATGTCTGTGATTCTAGCTCACATGAAGAGTAGTGAAGAAACTGAAGCACTCTTATGATACAACCATATTTCGAAGTTCACAGAATAAACTTGCAACATACCCAATCTTGATAGTGCCTGGGAAAAGTTATAATAAGTTGCGTGTCTTCTAGACTGAAATATGATATTAAAGCTCTGTATCTTGGACGTCGTCAGAAAACTGCTCTGATAACTTTATACATTTATACATTAAATTTCTCGTGTATCGTGCTGGGAACGGAAACTGGAGGAAGGCTAGCATAACAACGAATTTACATGTCAAGTTACGAGACTTTAGCATTGGGTAACATTATACGAGAAATCAAGTCAGTTCATAGTAGCTGTACTGTTTCAGCATTCCAGGTGTACATATATAATAAACACATCTCCGTTCTGGAGATGAAGGCCCCTAGGTAAATGGAAGATAATAGTTTCACTAATCGTTACCTCGCTACTAGCTGGAATAGAACAACTATTCTGCCAGCCATCTGTATACCTAGTAATTATAGTGTTCTCATTTAAGTTGCAGGCTGAGTGAGCACCAGGACCATGTTACCTCTTGCCAGGATCGATTGCTAAACAGTTAAGAGTGCTGGGGTTTGTTTCGAGGGTTTCGAGTTCGATTCACGCCCTGGTATGGGAATTTTAATCTTCATTGGTTAAGGAAAGACTGGGTGCTTGTGTGGCCTTCAGCATTAGAATTCATCGTACAGTACATTGGACTCCATTCTCACGGACGGACAGGTCACCTACAGCATAGGAGTTATTATGAAAGACCTCCGCAAGGCCCATCTGGAGGCTTAGGCTTTAATACTATAATACTATAATAATAATAATAATCATAATATATTATTATTATTATTATTATTATTATTATTATTATTATTATTATTATTATTATTATTAATAATATTGAGCCTCTGTAGCTCAGCCGGCAGCGCGCTGGCCTCTCAGCGCTGGGTTCCGTGGTTCAAATCCCGGTCACTGCATGTGATATCTGTGCTGGATAAAGTGGAGGCGAGACAGGTCTTTCTCCGGGTACTGCTGTTTTCCCTGTCATAATTCATAGCAGCAACACTGTCCAATATAATTTCACTTCATCTGTCATGTATTAAACATTGCCCCAGAGGAGTGCGACAGGCTTCGGCAGCCGGCACAATTCCTATCCCCGCCGCTGGATGGGGCATTTCATTCCCGGCCCAGTCAAATGACTGGATTTTCATCATTATTAATTTTATTATTATTACTGGGATGAGTGGCTCAGACGTATGAGGCGCTGGCCTCCTGACACCAACTTGGCGGGTTAAATCGTGGCTCAGTCCGATGGTATTTGATGGTGTTGAAATACGTCAGTACATCAGTACGTTTACTGTCAAGTAATGAACTTCTTTTGGACTAAATTGCGGCACCTCGGCGTCTCCAGAAACCCCAAAAGTAGTTAGTGGGACTTAAGCCAATATTATTATTATTATTATTATTATTATTATTATTATTTCCTCTCTGGAATGGGAAATGTCGATTGTAAAGTTTTAGACTTCAGTACGCGGAACCAAATCCATATCCTTCTTGATAGGCTACACCCTCACCCTCCTCTCGTAAACTATATAAACAATTTTTGTGTGCATAGAGCTCACACAGACGATTAAAATCCCAAACCCGTCCGGGAATCGAACCCGGGACCCTCTGAACCGAAGGCCTTAACGCTGACCATTCAGACAATGAGTCGGGCTTACTCTAAGTGTCCATTATCTCCGGGGTACATCCCATCTGCGATCTATTTGTTAATAAATAAATAAATAAATAAATAAATAAATAAATAAATCAATAAATAAATAAATAAATAAATAAATTTCTAACCGTCGCTGCGTAACGAATTATTTAGAGCCTGATCGTGGAATATCGATGAAAGAAGGAATGTTGAACTCACAGAACAATTAATTACTCCTATTAGTTATTAGATATTATTTTATTCTGGAGTGCAAGAGAATCACTGTAATCTTTTCTCGCGGAACTCAGCTGTAAGTCTTCATTTGTCATTGATTGTTTGAGACGTTAATGGAGCGAGAGACGTTCGTGGTCTAATGGGACTCCAGTCTGAGTGTTGTGTGGCGGAGCGTGTCTCTATGAAAAAGGGAGCACGAGGCAGCAAGTAATCACGAGGGCGCAATATCGCGCGCTCTCCAGTATCATAAATCATACAGTCGTTTCTTCTTCCTCGGGGTTCACTTCTGGTAGCCCGTCTTCTTCTTGAGGTTGGCTGTTCCTACACAGCTGTTGCTTGTGAAGCTGTCCTTCTTGGAATTCCCGGGTAGGCCTAATTAGCGATTAGCTTAACCGATATTTCAGAATATCTGTGACCGGCGTATCTGTAATACAAAAATATCTGACTTTTATCAGACACAGGAAGCACCAGCATATTATTATCGTCGCGGTCACTCTTTGGTCGCTGGCAGCCAGTATGGAAATATTTCTAGTTGGCTAGATGGCACCGTTAACACAGAAACATTGCGGCGCTACTCTCTGTTTGCACCAAGGAAGAACAACATTCCGTAATCCGCTTTTTGTGGTCTGAGGGTGTATAAGGAGCGGAAATTCATAGAAGACTTTCAGCATGATATGGGAGCAATGTTTTGTCACAGTAAAGTGTTTATCAGTGGATTGAACAGTCCAAAGGGTCGCACGAGCATGAAGGATGAGGAAAGTTTCGGGTGTCCATCTGCACCTGGAACTCACGCCCACATTGAACAAGTGCGTGATATGATCCTAAATAACAGACGAGTGACTGTTGATATCGTGGCAAACCATGTGCACATCAGCCATGGTTCTGCATATGAAATAATGCGTAACAGGTTTAACTTTCAAAAAGTCTGTTCGAATGGATGTCAAGACAATTCAGTGAAGAGCAGAAGCGCAATCTCGTGAGAATCTGTCAGCACCTACTGGACTGTCATGCTAACGAATGTGGAACGTTTCTGAAACGGATCATCATGAAACATGGGTTCACCACCTCCGAGCATGGAATGGGAGCATCCGCTGTAGCGAAACACTGCCCGCGTATTGTGCTGAAAGTCTTCTGCGAATTTCCGCTCCTGGTACACCCTCAGAGCACAAAAAGCGGATTACGGAACGCTGCATTTTCTCGGTGCAAAGAGAGAGTGGAGCGGACAATTTTACGTCGCAACAGCGCAAGCTGTACTGGTCTAATAACGCTGAAACCTACCACAGACATAGACAACAGTGCCATCTGGCAGCTGGTGAGCACAAAACGCCATAGAGGGAACATAAAGAAAATTAGAGAAAAATTGCCATCGTAGGTCAAGATAGACTGGTGGTATAGAGGAGTTTGTCGATGCGTTACGTTCCATGTTCAGTCATACACAGCATCCGTCCTGCCCGAAATATGGATTTAACCAACAAATGAGTAATTTATCAAGCGAGGGAAGAATATAAATATATTTTCTTGGGAAAGGGTGTTATTTCATTCACTAACTGAATATGCAACGGAGCAAATTAGTTCATCTATTAAAAGCAATGGTTATTGTTATAATTTAAGGTTATAAATTAATGGGCGAATTGTAATACAATGGAGAATTATCTGCAAAAGTGTCTTAAGTTTGTACACCCGGGAGACAGTTGGTTCGAATCGCAATGTCGGCAGCCCTGAAATGTTTTTCCGTGGTTTTCCATTTTCACACCAGACAAATGCTGGAGCTGTACCTTAATTAAGGCAACGGCCACTTCCTTCCAAAGCCTAAGCATTTCCTATCCCATCGTCGCCATAAGACCTATCTGCGACTGTGCGACATAAAGCAAGTAGCAAAAAAGTAGGTTTGTACAAACAGAAGAGAAATCTAGAACATGAACTTGCAAAACAAATTAAAGCAAATATTATTAGTGTAATCTTCTACAATAATAAAAGGAAGTGTTTGTGTTTTTGTGTGTATGTGTGCACACGCGATGCCCTGCAAAATCTACAGCATGAGAGATCTGACTTTTTGAACAAAGGTAGATGGAAGGAGGTCCGAATTCACCTCGAAGCCGGATTTTCATTTTCGCTTTCATTGGTGAGTGATGAACGAAAAACCATCGGAAAACATGTATTTGGATATGAAAATCCAATGTGCTGTCACCAAGATTGAATGAATAGGTGCACTGTCGCTAGGCAACGTACGTAATATAAGTCAAGGGGCCATTTTAATTCCATGGTGTAAGAAGCCATTTTCTGTCCCAGACACAAGGAGCCATATTCAGTCATCCCGTGATATCCGGAAATGTTTATCTATATGTGTGCGATGCGCGGCCAAATCCACAGAACAGAGAGATCTAAAGATGTGTTTTCACAACGACATGAAAAACATGTCGCTGCCGGGACAAAACCTCCTATGTGATAATATGTTTTGGAGATATACTGACCCGCAGCACATACATTGTGAAGAGCGAGAATGCCTTGACAATATGCACACGATATTGCACCTTAGATGACAGAACCTTACCAGCCAAATTTCTAAGCTAAAATTATTTCACATAGGAGGTTTTGTCCCGGCAGCGACGATATGTCAACAAAGTTCATTTTCTGTGAAACTACCGTAGATAGGATCTGGAGAAGTTGCTTTATTCTGGAATATGGCCTATGAGAAAGCGTAAAAAGTGAAAATGCGTAAATAACGCTATGGTAAATAAATAAATAAATAAATAAATAAATAAATAAATAAATAAATAAATAAATAAATAAACAAATAAATAAAAATAATGAAATAAATCAATAAGACGATTCGTTATGCGTCGCATTAAAAGGACTGTTAAGGGATTACAGTAGAACAGAAAGACCAAGATATGATCAAAGTGAAACAGATCAAATAATAATAATTATTATTATATCAATAAATACATGTAATTTAATAATACTGTTTGAGATGAGCAGTTTATGACTGAATAACCAACGTAACGGCCTTCAGCTATGAGTCGAGCTGTTTACCTCAGTGATTAGAAGCGATATTTCAATGTACTCAGGTGCGACGCCTCAAGGCGGTAGATTTACTGGAACCTAAAACAAGTGCTGTATGACAAAATTACACCACCTCGGCACCTCTGAAAACTTGAAAAGTAGTTATTAGGACATAAAATGTCCGACTCGTTGGCTGAATGGTCAGCGTACTAGCCTTCGGTTCAGAGGGTCCCGGGTTCGATTCCCGGCCGGGTCGGGGATTTTAACCTTCATTGGTTAATTCCAATGGGCCGGGGACTGGGTGTTTGTGCTGTCCCCAACATCCCTGCAACTCACACACCACACATTACACTATCCTCCACCACAATAACACGCAGTTACCTACACATGGCAGATGCCGCCCACCCTCATCGGAGGGTCTGCCTACAAGGGCTGCACTCGGCTAGAAATAGCCACACGAAATTATTATTATTTTAGGACATAAAATCAATAATAGTATTATTTAGTTCAGGGGGTTCACTTTCAGATCTTCACAGCACACAGCAGAGCACACTGCAACCCACTGAAGAAACACGTAATTATTCAATACATCCTTCTATACAGGATTGGTATCATGAAGGGCATTCGGTCGTAAAACAGGGCCAAGTCCACTCCCTATGTCTCACAAACCTAACAACGTTGGGGTCGAATCAGAGTAAGAAATGGACATATATATGCTGTACTTAGGCAGCTATGAAAATTAAAAATTTGGCTAGGTCTCGCAAGCTAAATACTGTCTGGATCGGAAAACTACAAGGGTTGACTAAGTGAGGTCCGATAGAACAATTAATGTGGTGAACCTGGTAGACGTACATGGAAGCTATTTCAGATATGGCTAGGGGCCCTGCAGTCTCAAGTTTAGAGCCTAGGTTTACCCCTTTTAATGGCCTCTTATTACAACAGGCAGGGAATACCGTGGAGATATTCCATGCCGCAAACAGAGGGAACAGAATGTTGCACATGTACTCTCAGAAGGTAACAAAAATTACAGCCATAAGTAACGAAAAGCGTAACATCTAAGAAACTACAGCAAGAAGAAAATTCACAAATTATAGCACAATTTAATAGGCTGTGGTATCTTTCCCTACACGTGTGTGAATTTCTCACTGAACTGCTCTGCGTGTTATTTCCAAACCACGAAAATGAGACACTTGAGTACAGGCAATGTGGCGGGTACTCCCTTTCTCAAAAAACTTGAAGTGGGAATGAAAGGAAACATATCTTCCTGTATTAAATGCAACGACCTACAATAACATAGGCGAAAGCGCTGCATAGCTGAACGTAACTGTACGAACGCCCGCCATGTTTCCAGCGGTCAAGTAAGCAAGGGGACGTAGTTCTCGAATGACGAAAATAATTGAAAATACGCGTTATAAAATCACAGGTACAAAATTAAAGACCGTTAGCCGAAAGCTTACAGCATTGATAGGATTAGATTGCGAATACCGCCGTTTCATCCATCTTGCGGCGTGAGGCCAACATCACGATCATCTGCCTGTAGGGTATTTCCAAAGGTATCTAAGGAAAATCGTCGTACAGTAACATATGAACTTCCCACGAAATCGAATCAAGAGCCTGCTCGGCTGTTGTGGTTAAGTGTAAATTACATTAAAAGAAGATCTGTCGACATAAATGAGTGTTTAGGCGGAAATCCTTAAAACGAAAGGAACCTAGGATGAGTTACAAACTCATTCCTCCACCAAGCGAGTTGGCCGTGCAATTAGGGTCGCGCTATCTGTCAGCTTACATTCGAGAGACAGTGGGATCGATTCCCACCGATGGCAGCTCTGTACCATCCACCAACCCGGCATTCTTAAGCATTACAAGTAACAACATAAATAAAAATAAAATAATATATTTTTCTTTTGCTTTTATATAAACGGTTTAGAAACATCTAACGCGGTTGAATTAACAAACGTGGGTGTAGCCGTCGACACATGCTACGAGGGTGAATCAGAAAGTAAATTATTCTTCCAAGTTATGGCCATTTATGAAACCACCTACACATAGGCAAAACGGCTATGAAAACAAACAACGTACGTTAACTATTCCACATAGTCCCCGGAACGGTCACCCAACTTTTCGATTCCGGATGCGCAGAAATCACTTTTAGCGTTATGTGACCACCTCCTTTGAAGTGTTAGTGCGAAATTAAAAAACAACCCACCTCATTCTGATGATCATACTTTTTATCGTCGCCATAAGACATATCTGTGTCGGTGCGACGTAAAACAAATAGCAAAAAAAAAAAAAAATCATACTTTTAAACGTATTGCATTCCCACTTGTACCACTAATATTGTTTAACGTTACGTTTTATCATAATTTAGGGGACATATCGTTTTGTCCAGTTACCTTAACATATTGGGATTACTAGCTGAAATATAACCTTGAAAGTTGTCCACTACGATGTACAGCCTTATTTTAAATATTAATGTGACTGACGTTTACATTGAACACTCATAAATTTCACAAACAACAGTAAAATACTGTATTTAGCATACTTGGTGTACGTTTGACTGAACTGACCTACGTCAAAGCAATGAACAAGCTGGAGTCACCTGGAGTATCACGAACATCTAGAAATGGACGATTGTGGCACCGATTATCCTTCTCATGTATATGAATCCTCCTGCCCTCTGCAAAGGAATATGACTCTCAGTCAAGGAACTGATGCCGAATATACTGAAGCCACCATCATGACTGGATATGCTGCGGGTATACATATGCATTCCTCGGATTCAAATGATCTCTTCGGATATACCGTTGCAATTTAGACAACAGCAGTTCTCCCATATGTTTGAGTTTCGATATGCACATCAAAAAGGCACAAGGGCAATCGCTTTAAGTTGTAGGACTGGATCATCGAGAAATGTATTCCCTTTATGATCAACTGTATGTGGGTTGTTCAAGATTTCGAATGGCAAACACACTATACAACTTAGTTCCAAGTGGAAGAGCAATTAATATAGTTTATCCGGAAGCTCTGTTATATTGTTTTAATATTATTTGCAGCATCAACCAGTCCGGTACGTCTTAAGAATGGGAGTTACAATATTTTTAAGAATAAAATAAATTAAGGCAATTTGTGTAAAAACGATGTGTGTTAACAAATATTTAAATCTGCTTTTAAATAAATGGTTTTGAAACATCTAGCTGTTGAATTAATAAACACGGGTGATGCCGCGGGTACATGCTAGTATCATAATATACCGAGCTCGATAGCTGCAGTCGCTTATGTGCGGCCATATCCAGTATTCGGGAGATAGTAGGTTCGAGCCCCACTGTCGGCAGCCCTGAAAATGGTTTTCCGTGGTTTCCCATTTTCACACCAGGCAAATGCTGGGGCTGTACCTTAATTGAGGCCAGGCCGCTTCCTTCCCACTCCTAGCCCTTTCCTGTCCCATCGTCGCCATAAGACCTATCTGTGTCGGTGCGACGTAAAGCAACTAGCAAAAAAAAAAGTATCATAATAAAAGGAAGCGTTTGTCTGTGTTTTCTCCCTCTCTCTCTCCCTGTGTGTGTGTGTGTGCTTGTGTGTGTGTGCGATGTCCAGCAAAATCTACAGCATGCAGAGATCTGAATTTTTTTACATTGGTAGCCGGAAGTTTCATTTTTTCGTTGGTGAGTTATGGACGAAAAACCATCGTAAAACGTGTATTGGGATATGACAAACTAACGTGCTGTCAGCAAGATTAAATGCATAGATTCACTGTCACTATGCAACGTACATAAGATAGGTAATACAGGTCAAGGGTTTATTTTACGTCCATGGCGTAGGAAGCGATTTTTGGTCTTATGTGGGGTGAGGGCATACGACGCTGTTGATGACGATACGTCTGTTGGATAGGGACGTAAAGTCTTGAGCTATTCGAGAGGCGTATGCTATGTGCCAGCGCCGGGTTTCATCCACTTCATTCTTACTATCATATATCATGTTACTCATTTCGTCTCGTTAACTTTTCTGAGGAGGATGACATCATGTAAGTCATCTGGTCGTAAAAACTCGGTGCGAATATTCACCTAACTTCATACCCAGAGCCCGGTGTGAATTTTGTGCAATGCCCAGCCAAATCTACAGCACGCAAAGATCTGATATGTTTGTCATAGGTCGGCACAGCTTTTCACCGAAGAAGAATGACTGTATCTAAAAGCAATTCTTACACCAAAAAATGGAGCTGCCAATGTCATCAACAAGCAACATTTACAACAATCACCCGGTTTTCCACAAATTGGAAAGTCTATTGACTCGACATGTCATACAGGTGAGGTAGTCAACTACACGACAGAGATTTTGAACAATTTGGAGTCACCTGGAGTACCCTCGAATATATTGGAGTGGACTATTGTGGCACCGATTATCCTTCTCTGGAATATGAATACTTCCCTTTGCAAAGAAGACGACTCTGAAACTGATGACGAATAGTATTGAGGCCACCATCATAAATGGGCATGCCGCGGGCGAAATAGCATTCTTCGGATTGTATTACCATTGAGTAGGAATCCACTTTCGATCCCCGACATGAGGATCATCAGCCCGTAATATTCGCAAGTGTTTGTGTGTATGTGTGTAAAGCCCAGTCAAATCTACGAAACACAGAGATTTGAAATTTTTTACATAGTCGTATTCTTTATGCAGGTAAATATCTGCTTTCATTAATTAGTTATATTACTTTTAGTCTTTTAAATTATTTATTTAGTTTCTTATTACATATTTATCCGACATTCATCTCATTCAGTTAACATTTTAGGCTACACCAGGACTTTGCTATACCAGCAATAAAACGTGAACCATATTTTCATTCATCTAACTCAACCTTTTATTTTATTATTTTATTTAGAGGAAACTTATAGTACACACGATATATAATAGACTAATAAACATGCACAAATCTGAAATTCTTAACATTCGTCGCCAAAGCACTTCACCAATTACGCATAGCTGTCTCAAAGAGAAATTCTTTATCCAAGAAGTGAGGCTTTCAACGTCATCAACCAGCAACTTTTACAAGAATTACACGGTATTCTACAAATTTACATGTCTATCGACACGATATATCATACAAATGAGGCTGTCAACTACACGACAGACCTTTTGAACAACTTGAAGTCACCTCCAGTACATCTTGGAGCGGATGAATGTGGCATCGACTATCCTTCTCAGGAAAATGAATCCTGCTTCCCTCTGGAACGGAACATGACTCCCAGTCCGGAAACTGATGCCGAATATTATTGAAGCCAGTCTGATGACTGGACATGCCGCGAGCGAAGTAATACTCATTCTCAGGATTCACATAATTTCTTCAGATATATCGATTCAAGGTAGATGTCTGCAGCCCCCTCCCCCCGTCCGTCTGTTTGAGTTTCGCTATGTGCATCAACAAGACACAAGGACAATCGCATAAATCTGTAGGACTCCGTCTTCGAAAACGATGCTTTTGCCATTCTCAACTGTACGTGGATTGTTCAAGAATTCAGAAGGCAAACACACTATATATCTTACCTCAAAATGGAAGGACACTAATATAGTTTATCCCGAAGCTCTATAAGGAAACAATAATTTTTGTATTATTTAACATGGTTTCAAATTGTTTTAATGTTACTTGTACCATCCATCAACCCGGTATCTTAAGCATTCAAAGTAACAATACAACAAAAATAAAATTACGTTTTCAAGAAATTTAAGTGAAAACGATGTGAGTTAATAAATATAATGTTTTAATTTACTTTTATTATGAATGGTTTACACGTAGAAGCATCTAACAGTTGAATTAATAAACGGGGGCAAAGCCGTCGGCACATACTAGTAATAAAAATAATAGTAACAATTAAAATATCAAGAAAATATTACAAAATATAGACGTGATTACGTCTATGGCACTTATTTACATGATCTATTACACCTGGTGATAAGCAACACAAGCACTGTCCATCAACCTGACTGATGTTCCATCCTTACACAAAGTTCTGCTGGCTGTAAACCAGGTCCAAGTTCACATGTAAAATATAACATGACTCCACTGAAATTTCACATTTCAATAAAATTGTTGGTTACATTCTTATCCCGGGGAGGTCTTCAATTGAACTTTTGGCATATTTGATTGGCAAGTAAGAAGGCTCAAATGTCAGACGTGTGTGTTTGAGTTAATAGTCCATAGACTGGTTTGATGCAGTCCTCCATGCCACCCTATCCTGTGCAAAATTTTTTCATTTCTACATAACTACTGTATCCTACATCTGCTCTAATCTGCTTGTCATTTTCATACCTTGGTCTACCCCTACCGTTCTTACCACCTACACTTCCTTAAAAAACCAACTGAACAAGTCCTGGGTGTCTAAGATGTGTCCTATAATTCTATCTCTTCTTCTCGTCAAATTTAGCCAAATCAATCTCCTCTCGCCAATTCGATTCAGTATCTCTTCATTTGTGAGACGGTCTATCCACATCACCTTCAGTATTCTTCTGTAACACCACATTTCAAAAGCTTCTATTCTCTTTCTTTCTGACCTAGTTATCGTCCATGTTTCACTTAAAATACAATGCCACGCTCCACACGTAAGTCTTCAAAAACATCTATATAATTCTTATAGCAATAAGTGAGCAAATTTCTTTTCTTAAGAAAGCTCTTCCTTGCTTTTGCTAATCTGCATTTTATGTCCTCCTTACTTCTGCCATCGTTAGTTATTTTACTACCCAAGTAACAATATTCACCTACTTACTTTTAAAACTTCATTTCCTAATTTAATATTTCCTGATCACCTGCCTTCGTTCGACTGCACTCCATTACTTTTCTTTTGGACTTATATATTTTCATCTTGTACTCCTTACCCAAGACTTTGTCCATACCATTCAGCAGCTTCTCGAGATTTTCTGCACTCTCAGATAAAATAATATCATCGCCAAATCTCAAGGGTTTGATTTCCTATCCTTGGATTGTGATTCCCTTTCCAAATTCCTCTTTCATTTCCTTTACTGCCTGTTCTATGTAAGCATTGAAAAGCAGGGTGCCAAACTGCAGCCCTGCCTCACTCCTTTCTGGATTGCTGCTTCTTTTTCAAAGCCCCCGATTCTTATCATTGCAGACTGATTTTCATGCAGATTGTAGGTAATTCTTCGGTCTCGGTATCTGATCCCAGCCACCTTCAGAATCTTAAATAGCTTGGTCCAATCAACATTATCGAATGCCTTTTCTAGATCTGCGAATGCCATGTACGTGGGCTTGTCCTTCTTGATTCGATCCTCTAAGATCAGACGTAAAGTCAGGATTCCTTCGCGTGTTCCTACATTTCTTCTGAAACCAAATTGATCTTCTCCCAAATCAGTTTCAACTTGTTTTTCCATTCTTCTGTAAACAATATGTGTTGAAATTTTGCAGGCATGAGATGCTATACTAATGGTGCCACAGTTTTCACACCTGTCAGCACCGGTTTCTTGGGAATAGGTACAACAACTTTGTGCCGAAAATCAAATGAGACTTCTCCTGTCTCATACAACTTGCACACTAAATGGAATAACCTTGCCATGCTGGTTTCTCATAAGGCAGTCAGTAATTCAGAAGGAATGTCATCAATTACGGGTGTCTTGTCCCTATTTAGATTGCTCATAGCTCTGTCAAACTCTGACCTCAAAATTGGGTCCCCCATTTCATCAGCATCGACAGCCTCTTTTTGTTCCAGAGCCAAATTATCTACATCTTCACCTTGATACAACTGTTGGATACGTTCCTACCACCTTTCTGCTTTGTCTTCCTTCCCTAGAAGTGGCTTCCCATTCCGAACTCTTAATATTCATACACCTAGATTTCCTTTCTCCTAAGGTTTCCTTGATTTTCCTGTATGCAGCATCTACCTTTCCCAGGACCGTACAACCTTCGACGTCCTTGCTCTTCTCCTTCAGCCAGTCTTCCTTAGCTACCTTGCACTTTCTATCCACTTCATTCTATAATCGCCTGTATTATTTTCTGCCCTCTTCATTTCTAGCATTCTTGTATTGTTGTCGTTCATCAATCAGGTCTAGTATGTCCTGAGTTATACACTGATTCTTAGTTGATCTTTCCTGCCTTCCTAACATTTCTTCATTTTTCATGACTGTCCACTCTTCCTCTATTGTGTTTCCTTCAGCCTTTTCATTTAGTACTTTTGCAACATGTTCTTTGAAACAATTTCTCACACTCTTTTCTTTCAACTTGTCTAGATCCCATCTTTTTGCAATCTTTCCTTTCTTCAAGTTCTTCAACTTCAGATGACATTTCATGACCAACAAGTTGTGGTCAGAGTCCGTGTCTGCTTCTGGGAAAGTTTTGCAATCCAACACCTGGTTTCTGAATCTCTGCCTAATCATAATGAAGTCTATTTGATAACTTCCAGTGTCTCCAGGTCTCCTCCACGTATAAAGCCGTCGTTTGTGGTGTTTGAACCAAGTATTTCAAGGACTAAATTATGATCAGTGCAGAATTCAAACAGCCGAGTTCCTCTTTCGTTCCTTTGTCCCAATCCGAATTCTCCTGCTGTACTACGTTCTCTTCCTTGGCCTACCACTGCATTCCAGTCTCTCATCACAATTAGATTCTCGTCACCTTTTACACATTGTATTAAATCTTCTATCTCTTCATATGTCCTTTCTATTTCCACATCATCCGCTGAGCTAGTGGGCATAAAGACCTGCACTATTGTGGTGTGCATTGATTTGGTGTCTATCTTGACGACAATAATTCTTTCACTATGCTGTTCATAGTAGCTTACCCGCTGCCCTATTTTCTGATTATTAAACCAACACCTGCATTTCCTCTGTTTGATTTTATGTTGATAATTCGGTAGTCGCCTGACCAGAAATCCTGTTCTTCCTGCCAACGTACTTCACTTATACCAACTACATCTAACTTTAGTCTATCCATCTCCCTTTTCAGATTCTCTAATCTACCACAACGATTCAAACTTCTAACATTCCACGCTCAGACTCCCAGAATGTAGTATCCATCTTCCTGATCATCGCCCCCTCTCGTGTAGTCCCCACCCGGACATCCTAATGGGGGACTAGTTTACCTCCGGAATAATTTACCCGGGAGGAAGCCATCATCAGTACATCATTCATACAGAGAGAGCTGCATGTCCTCAGGAGTTAGTTACGGCTGTAGTTTCCTGTTGCTTTCAGCCGTGTAGCAGTATCAACACAGCTAAGCCATGTTGAGATCATTACAAGGCCATATTAGTCAATCATCCAGACTGCCGCCCTTGCAACTCCCGAGAGGCTGCTACCCTCTTTCGATGAACCACTCCTTAGTCTGGTCTCTCAACAGATACCCATCCGATATGGTTGTACCTGCGGCTCGGCTATCTGCTTCATTGTGACACGCAAGCCTCTCCACCGCAGCAAGGTCACATGGTTGGCAGGGGATGATGTCAGACGTATGACAGTAGATTTACTTGCCTGGATCAGAAAAGCGTTTCAAGACAACATTCTTTCACTTCGGCTACTGTTAAAATCTGTAGTAATTGCAGGAATGTTGACTTATTATTATTATTATTATTATTATTATTATTATTATTATTATTATTATTATTATTATTATTATCATTATTATTGGTATTAGGTCGAGATACCGGCTCAGCGGTGTAGGGTTTGCATGCCTGCCACTTACCCTGAGGCCCTGGGTTTGATTTCCGGCCAGATCAGTGATTTTTATCTGGATCTGAGGGCTGGTTCGAGGTCCACTCGACCTACGTGATTACAATTGAGGAGCTGCCTGACGGTGAGATAGCGGCGCCGCTCTAGAAAGCCAAGAATAACGGCCAAGAGGATTCGTCGCGCTGACCACACAACACCACATAACTGCAGGCCTTCGGGCTGAGCAGCGGTCACTTGGTAGTCCATGGCCCTTCGGGACTGTTGCGCCATTATTTTGGTTTGGTTTTTCTTTGTTAGGTCGAGATATGTTACAATAAGTTCATTATTCATCGTAAGGAAGGGATAATGTTAGATATTGACACATAGTTTTCCAGACTACATTAAAGATATTACAAATTGCGAATGATACCTTTTCCTTTCCCGAGACCGATTTCTGAAATTAATCGTCCATCTTGTAAAGAATTCCTGCTATTTATTGAAATAGCTTTGGAGGTTATTCCTTTTGTAATCGTAAAAATCTCTGAACAATATAATGTAGATATATTTCTGTCTGCTTAAGCATAATAATGATAATCCACAGTCTTTTCTTCCAGTCATTCGACTGGGTCAGCAACGTAAAGGATGAAGCCCCATCTAGGGGAGAGGAGATGAATTGTGGTGGCTTCGAAATCTGCCGAAGCCAATAATTAATGACTGACACATTAAATGAAATTACATTGGAGACTCTCGCTGAAATGAAAGGCGACATGGAAGACCGGAGTACCCGGAGATAACCCTATCCCACTTCCGCTTTATCCAGCATAAATCTCACATGAAGTGACCGGAATTTGAACCACGGAACCCAACGGTAGGAGACCGGTGGCTGCCGCCTGAGTCACGGAGGCTCTCTGTACGATATCTGTTTGAAATCTATTTAACTTATTCAATATAATTTATTACTTCCTTTTTGTCCTTAGAACTTCCTAAGTTTCATAACGAACACTTCAAAAGTTTGGAATTAAAAAAATCTGTCCAATGTTATACTTTTCATAATAAGTCTGAATCTGATTTTATTCTTACTCGGTGTGACAAAAATGAGATAGGGTATATATTCAACAACAGTGAAAATTTGTGTTCCGTCTTTTAGGTTTGAAATTTCTTGTGAAAGAATTTAGTAGTCCACAGATGTGCTGTTGCAAAGTAATAACTAGAACGCGTCTCATGAATACAAGAAGACGTCTTGAGTTGGTGATGAAACAAGAAAATATTTCTTATTCCACAGTCTGGAGGCATCCGCTGTGCACGAGATTGCTCCGACTACATAGATCACCGGAACTACTCGGTAGAATCAAGTAATCTTTCTGACAGGAAAAAAACAATACAAAAATATACATTAACATTTCACTTACTTCCTCATCGGAACAGACTAATTCTTCCTTTTCATTACTCTATACGTGCTGCCCATAAAGAAAGGGAATGACTCTGTTGAATGTATATGGTTTGAACGTTTCATTTTAAACCTTTGAAGGGCCGATGATCTAGATGTTAGGCCCCTTTAAACAGAAAGCATCATCATCTAAATCTTTGGAATTAGGATGACTGATTTTTCTTCCTTCAGTCATTGTATTTCATACGAGTATTTGAAACAGTTTCACTACTATATTTTATGTCTTAGCATATATTGCACAAGATCGAGATAGATGTGTTCAATAACACAGTAAAATTCACTGTCCCTCAACTTGTTTATTTTTGTATATAAGAGAGCCCTTCACGACGGTATTAGGCGTTCATTCGACAAGATTATCGTGGCATTCTACCACGAGAAATCTCTAACACAGGAAACGTACTAATTACAGTTCCAAAGTGAACGGCAAACAGTTTTTACATAGAGATAGGCTTGAATATCAATATGTCTAAATCAGTGCCCATCACCATATCCAAAAGTAAGCTTGCTGATGGCCTAAAGTCTATCTTCGGTGGAGATATAAAAACGATATCTCCAGATACCCCGTCAGATATCTTGAAGTGAACTTTCTGAACGGAATTACCTTTGACACACACAGAGCGATGCAGGATCTACGATTCAAACTGGAGTCACTGTCGACTTCTCCTCTCCTTCAGACAGACCAACCGTTCACCGTATAAATTCTTCCATATGAACAACATTGATTTATCTATTTCAGATAGTTGCGCTGAACTTTATTCCTCTGAAATTTCTGAAATACAGCGACAAAATGATAAAATGCATGCTGAAAGAAATCCTTCAGCTTCCTGCCGACACACCTGACGGTATGACACACACACACACACACACACACACACACACACACACACACACACACACACACACACACACACATCGGAAGTTCAGAGGTTTGGTCTTTTCCGATCACAGTGGGAAGCTGTCCTGCAAAAGATGGTGCCCTTGTTAGCCTACAAATAAGTGGAAACCCTTTTATTTTGTGAAGTAGGTTTCTCTCTGAGGTCAGTAACAAATGCCTACAAAATCTGCGTATTTCATCTTGTGTCAGCTTATTAAATTCCAAAAATGGGCCCTTGGATTCTAAGAAAATAAGACAAATACTGAGAGATCAGGAATCCCAAAAATGTTGCCAACTTCATAAAAAGGGAAAAGGTGTTATCTTATTTCAAGAAAACCTTTCAGCGAAGAGATGGACAACACACTATGATGGCCTACCTTGTAGTGACTGGCGTGATGCTCTAAAGATGACTGCCCTTCGAGCCGTGCCAGGCAGGTCCCAGGGCAATAACCGTTGTTGGCATTGTCACAACGAGATACAAACCCTGTCTCTACGGCAGAACCCTGCCATTTAATAGACACCAATCGATACGAACTCCTATCGCTCAGTCATTGCGAGACGCTGGTTACACAGTCCACGAAGAGGTCCATGAATTGTGGGAGAAGGGCAGCATCAGTGGCGTTGAAATGGTAGCAGTCAAAAATAACAACAATGTATATATTATTGACCCTACAGTTGTGTTTGTATCGCACGCTAACTAGCCCAGAGGAAGAGGAAAGGAAAAATTTTCGAACCTACTATCCTGTTCCAGGGTTTCCACTAGTAACCTAAATATTTTTCCCTGTATTTTCTCTGTGGTTTTCCTGGGAAATTATAGTTTTCCCTGCATTACGTTTAGTGGTACATGGTACATAAGAGTGATGTTTATCTTGCTCTGGATTCAGCAACTTGAAACATATTTTGCACACACACTGACAATGACGCAATGAACTTGAAATAAATGTATCGTAAGTAAAACAAGATAGAACTTATCATAATGTGCCACTCTGTAAAGTACGTTATATCAGTAATCGCATCATCACAGACACTAAAAGCAAAACTACAACCAAAGAAAATGAACTACACTGCTCACTGTAAGCCATCAGTCAACCAATCTTCAAACTAATGCCTGTGTTCATCAGGGACCTTGTTCTGGAAATTAGTGTGAGTGAGCTTGCCAGTTTTTAAATACACTCGTAACAGAAACGTATGGGTTAGTATACAGAAACTCAAGAATGAGTCCCCAGTACCTTTAGAAAATGGAAATGTCGTTTACATAGTGTGCTGGTCACCTAGTGTGCACAGAATCAAGCCACATTGACACATTCCTTTCTTTGTAGAATTCTTCACCGTGATGATTTCGCTTTTCCATAATAATTTCTCCTTAACGCTAAGGCGAAAACCACAATAAATACAGGCAGTCTACAATACTTAGTACTTCTTAAGTTATGAAAATTAGATGTGCAGCTTTCAAAACACTTTACGTTTAAAAAAACATTTAGGAGATTAGAGTTGTTGTCTTTATTAATTTACAATACACGCTTAGAAAAATTGTTTGCAATCCTGTATTTTGTGTGTTCGTGAAGTATGTTCACTCTAAAAGTTTTTGCATGACAAACAAACATCCGAGTGACGTGTAATGCTACCAGATAGTTGACGTGGTGGTGGTGGTGGTGGTGATTTTTGTTTTAAGAAGTACAACGAGGTAATCATCCTCTAGTGGACGTGCAAGTAATACACGCAGTCTCAGAACAGTCCACAAGAGTGCGCTCTTTATGTCACCAGTGGACACAACATGACAAGAGCACATTTGAGTCCTGTGCGGTATACAGACATGCCTCGGATAGTCATTACCGGTTTTGACAATACGCGCAAAGTAACATTGCGTCAGCAAGGCCTGTCTGTGAGGGCAATTTCCGGTCTGCTAGGTATACACCATAGCAACGTTGTTATGACGTACAGCCGTTATGGTGTGACACAAAATATTGAAGGTCGTCCTCCCAGTAATCGTCCGCGGTCAACAAGAGTATCTGATGACTGTCACATGTAAACTTGATGTGGGCTTTTGGGCTTATGCCGTGTGAAGGAAACAAGGTAAAACTATTTACGTCCTAAGGAGCCGTCCGTTTCCTTTCCTACCAGATCATCCAGGAAAGGAAGTCATCCTTCCGACTCCACCTCCATTGTGAATTTATTTGAAGCATGTTTGCTGATTTAAATGGTTAAAAACACATGAAGTTTCTCGGGACTTTCTCTCCATGCCACAAATGTGTCATGAACATACCTCCACCAAATCTTAGGTTTGAAGGGCGCCGAAGCATTAGCCTCACTCTCAAAATGCTTCATAAAGAAATTGGCCACTACCGGTAAGACTGGACTTCCCACAGCCACCGAATCCGCCTGTTCGTAAAATTGCCCACCCCACAAGAAGTAGCTTAGTAATGTCCTCAAAGAACAGATGATCAATTAGAGACATGACCGAGTCAATCGGCCTTTCAGTGAACACAGGCTCCACATCGAAACTCATCAGAAGTGCATTGGGTTGCATAACACACGTGACCCTCCCACTTGTGTGTCCAACGCCAATGTGAAGGTCTTAAGTCAGTCCTCAATTCCGATAGAGGAGACTAAATATCTGACTCCGGGGGACGCAGTGCCACCTAGATTACATGGACTTCCTGAATTCCATAAAGAAGACGTTCCCCTCAGACCAATTGTTAGTGTGATACGTTCTCCTACGTATGCTTTGGCTAAATGTCTAAGCGAGTTGCTTCAGCTACATATAGGACGCACTGAATCGTAGGGAAGGGACTCTCCGTATTTCGTCAATACGTTGTCCACCATATCCCTTCAACCCAGTGAACTTCTGGTGAGTTCCCTGCTTACTAAAGCGCCGATTGACTCAGTCATGTCTCTCATGGAGCATATGTTCCGTGATGACATTACTCAGCAAATTTTTGAAACTATTTCTTGTGGGGTGGGCAATTTTACGAACATGGAAATTAAACTCTCGCCGGTAGTGGCTAATTCCTTCATGGATAATTTTGAGACTGATGCTATTGCTTCGGCTCACGTCAAACGAATGATTTGGTGGAGGTATGTTGATGACACATTTGTGCTCTGCATAAACGGTTCTGAGAAAATCCATGTATTTTTAAACCACTTAAATCATTAACATCCTTCAATTCAATTCATTATGGAGATAGAGTCGTATGGATGCCTTTCCTTCTTGGATGTTCTAGTATGAAAGGTATCGGAGGGCTGCTTAGGACATACCGTCTATCATAAGTCTACTCACACAAATCGCTACCTCTATGAAAATTCTTACCATCACATAGCACAGAAACAGGGTATTCTCACGACACTCACCACGAGAGCTACACGGATATATGATCCATCAAATATCCAGGAGGAGATGGACAAACTCAATGTCACGTTGAGGGCTAATGATTGCAACAATGTACAGATTCATAGAGCCCTGCATCCCAGATGGGTAACTAAGCAAAGCTCACAGAAATAAGTATTGAAGGGAACTGTCTACCTGCCTTACGTTCACAATACCACAGACTGAATTGTCAAGGTCCTTCGCAAGCACAATATAAAAACCGTGATAGCCACAGTCACTAAAATTCCTCACAGTTCTAAACAAGGAAGAAATATATCCACTGTTACACTTTGGGGTGTAAAAGCTTCCCATAACATGAAGCAAGGTACACTTTGGCCAAACATGCTGGGCCATTGGGACTCGCATCAAGGAACACTAAGAAATATCTGTCTCAACCAGCCAGACAAGTCAGCAATAACTGAGAACGCCTCATCGTCGGTCCATGATGTCGTATTCTAAGATAATCGAACTCTTTCCTACACTAAACACTACATGTCTAGGATTATACGGGAATCTGTGGAAATACGTAAAAATCCTAACAATTTCAACAGGGACACTGGCTGTCAATTAGATAATACTTGGTTGCCAGCCATTAAGGTTTTACGTAGGAAGTTCTCTTCCCTGTCCTTTCTCTATTGTTACTTCGTTTCGGTGTTTCCCAAATCCATACATTCGTCTTCACCAGTTTGTTGTCCGGCTCCTGGGATAAATGGTTAGCGTGCTGGTTTTTGTTCACAGTGGTCCCGAGTTCGATTCCCGGCCGGGTCTGCAATTTTAACCACTATCGGTTGATTTTGCTGGCACGAGTAATGGGTATATATGGCGTCTTCATCACGACTCGCAGGTAGCCTGCGGACATCAAATCAAAAGACCTGCACCTGGTGAGCCGAACATGTCTTCGGACATTCCCGGTTTTAAAAAAAACATACATCATTTATTTTATTTTACTAGTTGGTTCATTCCAAGCTATGTGTTAATGTCATACTTTTATAACGTGTGCACACAGGTACGTGCCGTCCCTCCTCTAATACCGTCTCACATCATTCTCTCTTCTCCTCCACATACTTTCTTTTCAATCTTCAGCTCGGGTCTATTCTATACTGATATCTTTCTTGCATTTTATTTCATTAGTTTATATTTATTTATTCTGCCTAATTCGTTCCTGTTTCGTCTGATACCCTCTCTGTTACTTCTCACAGACACACGGTGTGATGAACATCTTAATTGGAGCTTAATGCTCCCGCTTGGAGCGCTGTGCCACCATAAAGCACACCACCTAGTGACGAACGAGCGTACCACTACAGCTCCAACGGTATTACGATCTTAAATTCAAACTCCCACAATTGCAGAAGAATTCCTCGGGAACAGTCGAGATTTTCTTGTGAAGATGCAGAGCAATGTTCTCTGCGAAACATAAAGAGTTCTACTTTGTTTTTTTGACACGACATAAGCCTAAAAGGACATTGATTCAAGAACTGGAAAAATCCAAAGAAAAGCAGCTCGATTTGTTCTGGGTGACTTCCGACAAAAGAGTAGCATTACAGAAATGTTGCAAAGTTTGGGCTGGGAAGACTTGGGAGAAATGAGACGAGCTGCTCAATTAAGTGGTATGTTTCGAGCTGTCAGTGGAGAGATGGCGTTAGAATACATCAGTTGACGAATCAGTTTGAGTGGTGTCTTTAAAAGTAGGAAAGATCACAATATGAAGATAAAGTTAGAATTCAAGCGGACAAATCGGGGCAAATATTCGTTTATAGGAAGGGGAGTTAGGGATTGGAATAACTTACCAAGGGAAAGGTTCAATAGTTTTCAAATTTCTTTGCGATCATTTAAGAAAAGGCTAAGAAAATAACAGATAGGGATCCTGCCACCTGGTCGTCTGCCCTAAATGCAGATCGGCAGTGACTGATATTTTTAAAAAACCGGGCGAGTTGGCCGTGCGTGTAGAAGCGCGCGGCTGTGAGCTTGCATCCGGGAGATAGTAGGTTCGAATCCCACTATCGGCAGCCCTGAAGATGGTTTTCCGTGGTTTCCCATTTTCACACCAGGCAAATGCTGGGGCTGTACCTTAATTAAGGCCACGGCCGCTTCCTTCCAACTCCTAGGCCTTTCCTATCCCATCGTCGCTATAAGACCTATCTGTGTCGGTGCGACGTAAAGCCCCTAGCAAAAAAACAAAAAGATATTTAAAAATATTAAGGGAACTGCATCGGCTATAGATAAATTTTATGACGAAGATCTCGTCGACTTTCGGTACGAAGTCATGAAGTTGTTTAAAATTATCACATCTAAACTTCGAAACAGTGGAATGCATCTACAATCCTCGGTAGTTTCTGTAAACCAACATCATCCATCATCCAGAGTTCTCACATTTACTAATAGGAGTGCAGACTGTAGTTAAAACATAGAGGTGTGTACTGTCAGCAAAAGAAGTGAATGTTTAAATCATTTAAATGCCAAAGTAGGTTAATCAATCTGATCGGAACAACATAAGACATTATTTATTTGATTTGTTGTTCAACATGCATTTCTACCCACTTACACAACATTTCCATTCCTTAATTTTAATTTTATAGATAATTTACAATAAAAATTAAATTATGAATCCTAATACTATACTTATCAACTACGGACTGTGGTGTGTGTTTCAAATTATTATTTTAATTCCTCCTAAAATGTACATTGTTAATCTAAATTAATCTAAGGACTAAATTATTCATGGCACACAAGTGTACTACTTTATTTAATTTATGTCCTCTCTGTGTGTGTGTGTACCCCTCTGACACACCTTAACGAGATATTTTCCTTTTGAAATACGTCCACGTTTGGTATTTTGTTAAGTGACTGACATATTCTGTTTAATGGCGTGTTCATATAGTGATTTGTGTTTGACCTTTTAACAAATAAAATTAAAATATTTCTATTACTTCTAAATGGTGCATACTGGTTTATTTGGTGGAGTAACTCTCGGTTATCTGCTTTACCTCTGATAATTCTATGTAGTTATTTTACGCGCCTTAATGTTGTCCTAGTATGCAACTTATCTATCCCAAAATTTGTCATTAAGTCACTATATGCCACATATTTTGCACTAGTTTTAGAAATACAGATATCTTAGAAATTTAGCTCGAACATTTTCTGTTTGTTTTGTACGTTTAATACGTGATGGATTCCAGACTATGGATACAAATTCTATTACTGTTCTAACTGGTGAATTATATACCTGTATTATGGCTTTTATATTTTTGAATGTGTTTGTGTTCTTGATAGACATTATTTACGGCGTTATTTATGTGTACATTGAACTGAAGTTTAGTACCAAATAGTACTCCTAAACCCTTATTTCTTCAACTCGTTTTAGGCTGATACTGTTCATTTCATAAGAATGGATTTTTGGTTGTCTTTTTCTAATAAATATCATTGATTCACATTTCTTAACTCTGAATTTAAAGGAATTGTGTTTTCCACATTCAACCAGTGCTGTGAGGTCTTGTTGTAATTTTTCGTTACCTTTGTTGGAAGTAATCTGCCTGTAAATATTCATGTGATCGGCATATAACTGAAATTTAGAATTCTTCAATACAGAACCAATACTATTAACACATAGAATGAGCAATAGTGGACCTAATTTTGAACCTTGGTTTATGCCTAATGTTACCCTGTACATGGATGAAGCTACCCCTTTAAAACTAACAAATTGAAATCTATTCCTGAAGTAGGAGTTAAGGAATTCTAGCAGTTCAGGGCTAAAACCATAACTGCGAAGCTTGTTTAGAATATGTTTGTGTGCATAAGTGATACACAAATTGAGCTAGGCTGCTTCTCCAAACTGTGAATGCAAGAAAATCGTGTAAGCTATACAGCAATTAATTAGCAATTTACGGAGAAATTGAATAAATTCACGGTATGGATGTGGAAAAATAATAAATATGTGGTCTGTATGTGCATTATGGACATATGCTTCTATGTAGATTTCTCATTGTGTATGTTTGGATGTGCCTTTTAACATTGTCTTCCAGCATCCTTATTTCACCTCCACAGAGCATAGCCATGGACATATAAATCTTAATGCTCTTTCTTTATGAGGTACCACGTTTCAGCCTAGTTCCGGTCCCAAGACTGGAAAATGGAGGAGAATGAATGGCTGGTATTTTGCCTTGAGGTTACACTGATACTGAGCAGATGTTGCAAGTAAAACTCAAGAAAAGTTTTAGCTGACAGATATTCTGTCAGTCTACCAGCAAATCTTAACCTTAGGGGATAAGTCAGGGCCAGGAGCTGCCACCTTAAAATTGGCTCCACTTTTCTAATGTATGGTAACCTTATCAAACCTAGTCCTCCAGACTGGGTGTTCTTTGAAGACCCTTAAAATGTCTCATATGTACCTAAATAATCATACTTTCCAGGAAAAAATAATGGCGTTAAATGTAACATATATCTGTATTACTATTTTATTTTATTTTAATGAAAAGCATACGACAGGGAACAAGTCTCCAATTACAGTATACTTTATGAATTTAAAATATAGCAGTACATATACTAAATAATTGTGTTAATGATGATCATCATATTTGGATTAATGATAGTGAGCAATAAGGAACTGAAAAAAACGACGCAAAAATGCCGTGTGATAATCATTACTAACTTAATATTACTATATGATCAAATTTTAAGTCTGACTCATTGGCTGAATGTTCAGCGTTGAGGTATTATATCGTCGCTGCGGGGAAAATCCTCCTATGTGAAATATTTTAGCTTAGGACTTTGACCGGTAAGGTTCTGTCATCTAAGGTGCAATATTGTGTGAATATTGTCAAGGCATTCTCGCTCTTCATAATGTATGTGCCGCGGGTCAGTATATCTCCAAAAATATTATAACATAGGAGGTTTTCGCCACGGCAACGACGATATTTAGAGGGTTCCAGGTTCGATTCCCGGCCTGGTTGGGGATTTTAATCCTGTCTGATTAATTCTTCTGACAGATAGAGGCAATAGTGCGGCACAGTTCGCACCCGCGACTCCACAGATGTTGGAAAGAGCTGTAGAAGAAGAAGAAGAAGAAGAAGAAGAAGAAGACTAGAAACTTAATGCCTTAGTCATAAGCCTCACCTGATGAAGGAACATTTTGATTGTTGCAGCCGAAGTCTACCTTCATATTGTTAACGGCTATTCTGTTTATACTTATTGCACATTCTGTGAAGTGGTGAGTTATTATGACTGGCCATTTTTATATTTTTACAGTATATCGCAAGTGTGATATTATTATTATATTTTGGCTCAGAGATTGCTGAAAAAGTTAAGTATTTTCAGGTGAATTCTGCTGTTACGGTGATAAAGACGACCGACGCGGATGGAACTACATACTTGTATCTTTGCATATTCGCTGAGACCTAAACTCGAAGGCTCGTCGGATTACCGACGGTTCCATCATGAACTATTATAGAAAGCCCAGACATCACTTATACTCATAGCATTCCCTACGCAGTCAGAATGTGCTATGATATAACTTAGTTAGCCCAGAAAATTTTAAATTTTGCACCAATGGACCTTACGATACCATGTTCATAATGTTCACGCTCTCAGGGTATGGGCACCTACGGAGTACCATTACTGTTTGGGGAAACCGTACGAAAAAAACAGCCAAATGATGGCGATGGCAAAATAAATCAGTTTTCCCATAATTCAACCATTCCAGAAAATTCATGTAGCAAGTCTTAAAACAAAGATGTGCAGCTCGACTACTTTTCCAACCTCCGAATTTGTATAATTCACCAAAATTTAGATTGTAAGCTTCTACTTTGCTCTTTTACAATAACATTAATATTCTTCATCTTAGCAACAAACACCATACGCTCGCAAATATGCTGAAAACTGTTACGATTATTTATGTACTCGCGTAGTAATTTTAACAAAAAACAAAAGGAAGTGTCGCACACTTCGTTTTATTAATTTCAGAATAAGTTTTCACTTTTATTTTAATAGACTGCCTATCTACTACGAAACGCTTCAGAGGCACGACAGGCATTCAGTACAAAGACGTAAATAAATTTTCTTCTCGTAACTTTATCTCTTGTCCCTTCCTCAACAAAAATCCAAGATAAATATACACTCAGTCTTTTAAGAATGTTGACTTAGTTCATCTCCAGCCCACCGATATCCTACGTTATTTTACCTAGATACATCGTTTCTGTTGCTCCGCAGTAACCGGTGAATTTCATTAAAATTTCATTTTCGTGTCCAGAGAGGACAAAGAAATTAAAAATTTTATACACTTCCCCTGTGACTATTTTTCGGTTGTCCACTGTAATTCATTAGAAGCAAAGATATGTTGACAAGACACATCTTGAAATGTCGTGACCGGGTGTAATAATTATCTGGGAAAACATGAAGTTATAGGAAAAGGTGGCAGGAAGCTTCCTAAACATGACCGAAGTATTAATTTAGACGAAAACCACACTACTTATTTAGTTATAAAATGTTATCAGGGCGCTGTGGTGTGGTGTAGAGTATAATATCAAGCGTAGGATTCATGATGCGTCCACAGCCTATCATACAAGTTTCGAAACATTCTCACACACAATAACACAGTACCGGCAAGTTAATGCGCGGTTTGTCTCACGTAGCTGTGAGCTTGCAATCGGAAGATAATGGGTTTGAACCCCAATGTTGGCAGCCCTGAAGATAGTTTTCAGTGTTTGACCACGTTCACACCAGGGAAAAGCCAGGGCTGTACGTTAATCAAGACCATCGACACTTCCTTCCCACTCCTACCCGTTTCTATCCCATCGTCGCAATAAGACCTATCTGTGTAGGTGAGACATAAAACAAATTTACCGGGCGAGTTGGCCGTGCCGTTAGGATCGCGCGGCTGTGAGCTTGCATCCGGGAGATAGTGGATTCGAATTCCACTGTCGGCACCACTGAAGATGGTTTTCCGTGGTTTCCCATTGTCAAACCAGGAAAATGCTGGGGCTGTACCTTAATTAAGGCCACGGGCGCTTCCTTCCAACTCATAGGCCTTTCCTATCCCATCGTCGCCATAAGACCTTTCTGTGTTGGTGCGACGTTAAGTCACTAGCAAAAAAAAATAAAAACACTACATACACGAAATGACGATGATGTTGATGTTTGGATGATAATAATAATAATAATAATAATAATAATAATAATAATAATAATAATAATAATAATAATAATAATAATAATAATAATAATAATAATAATAATAATAATAATAATAATAATAATAATATATTCACATTATCATTTGTTATCAACAGGTGTAAGGGTAAAATGCAGACTAGCACAAGCAAGAGCTGCCTTTCTTAAGAAAATACATTTTTTTTATCACTTCAAACTTTGATATAGAAATGAGAAATACATTCGTCTGGAGAGTGGCATTGAATGGAAGTGAACTATTGACGATAACCAGCTCACAAAGAAAGGGAATAGGAGCTTTTGAAGGTGAGATGGTTTGATAATGGGTGGTTAATTGTTGTCAGCCTAAGAACCAGGAATACCAACGTAACGTGTTCTTTAGAGGATAGTCTATTTATCTAACGTAGGGAAATAGAAGCATGTTCAAGAGAATCAAAATTTCGTTGTTGTAATACAGGAAATTACTGCATCGTGGGGAAGGCTTTCACGAAGAAAGACAGCCAACAAGATCTGGGACTGTTTCTGTAAAATCTCGATGCCTTGACGCCCTTTGTTTTGACATTTTTAAGTAGTGGTACAAAGTGGCATCGGCATATACAGGATCTAGGTGACTATGCGATAGGAATGGGCTAGGACTTTGAAAGATGCAAACCGTTGCCTTAATTAGGGGGCAGTTCGGGTATTAGCCTGGTATAAAAATGGGAAAGCAAGGAAATCCATCTTGAGGAGTGCTGAGAGTGGTGTACGAACCCATCATCTATACTAATCAAGCGACAGCTACACTCTGCACCACTTAGCCACCTTGTTTGGTGGTTACCATGTCTGTGTGTGTTAGCGTGAAGCTAGACCGCTACTACTAGGAGAAACTTATTGACTACGTGATTGATTAGTTAACTGACTGGCATGTTTCTTGTTAATTTACATCACTAATCTTCCGCTCAACAGCTGAGCCCTGTTTACTGCGAACTTCGTGTAAAGGAGGAGAAAGAACATGAGACTGACACAATCTGATACGACAAAAGTTTACTCACGCTCCTACTCAGTGTTTTTGAAGAACTCGCTGAATGGAATTCACCGCCCAGATTACTGATAGCCTGCATGCCATTATTTCCATAAGAAAAGCAGAACTGGACGAGTTGGCCGTGTGGTTAGGGCCGTGCAGCTGTGAGCTTGCATTCGGGAGGTAGTGGGTTTGAACCCCGCTGTCGGCAGACCCGAAGTTGGTTTTCCGTGGTTTCCCATTTTCACACCAGGAAAATTCTAGGGTTGTACCTTGATTAAGAGCAAGGCCACCTTCTTCACACTCCTACGCTTTTTCTCTCCCTTTTTCGCCATAAGACCTGTCTGTGCCAGTGCAGATTGTAAAAAGCAAATAAGAAACAGAAAATATTAAAGCTTCGGGTTCATTGTACTTGTAATAGGGACGTCAGATCACGAATATTTACACATTTTGTTGAGATCATTCACTTTACTCATAATAGATAATTAAGGTCCGCCTCTGTGGTGTAGTTGTTAGTAAACCCTGGGGCCCAGGTTCGATTCCCGGCTCTGCCACCAAATTTGAAAATAGGTACGAGGGGTTGATTGGGAGGTGAACTGAGTAGAGGGGGGTTTCGATTAACATCTCATCCATCCTCGAAGTGGTTTCTCACTTCTCCTGCAGTCAAATGCCGGGGTGTTACCTAATTTAACGCCACAGCCCCTTCCTTCCCTTTTCCTTGTCTTTCCCTTCCAATCTTCTCATCCTCATACAAGGCCTCTGTTCAGGATAGCACGTGAGGCTACCTGGGCGAGGTTCTTGTCCTCCTCCCCTGTTGTATCCCTTGACCCAACGTCTCACGCTTCAGGACATTGCCCTTGAGGCGATAGAGGTGGGATCCCTCGCTAAGTCCGAGAGAAAAATCAACTCTGGAGGGTAAACAGATTAAGAAGAATACATAATTAATTAATGTTACTATTTTACGTCCCACTTAGTATTATTGCGGTTTTCGGAAACGCCGCGGTGCTGGAATTTAGTCTCCTAGGAACTCTTTACGTGCTAGTAAATCTACCGGCACGAGGCTGAAGTATTTGATCAAATTCAAATACCACCAGATTGAGCCAGGATCGAATCTGCTAATGCATTTATATTGGACTGTATAAAAAATGATTACCACGTGGGATGGCTAATATTATCTAAACTACGTTTCTCTGGTTGTTGAAACACATTATAAAGCACGTACAAATAGAACTCATATGTTAGTGATATTCATTACTGAAAATTAAGGCTTGTTCTACTTGTGATGTCAAAGATAAAGTCAGCATTTTATCTAACAGTCCAAGTACAAGACGCGAGTGGAGGAGTCAATAGAGTCCATAGAAATTGAATCATAAAATCTTGCCAACATTGATATACGCAAAGTTTAACAAAACATAGTCCACCTCTGTGGTCTAGTGGTTAGTGTGATTAGTTGCGACTCCCGGAGGACCGGGTTCGATTCCCGGCTCTGCCACGAATTTTAAAAGTGGTACGAGGGCTAGAACAGGGTCAACTAAACGTCGGAACGTCCAATGAGTAGAGAAGTTTTCGGTTCCCACGTCAGCCATACTGGAAGTGGTTTTCCGTTGTTTCCCACTTCTCCTCATGGCAAATGCCGGGATGGTACGTGACTTAAGGTCACGGCCGCTTCCTTCCCTCTTCCTTGTCTATCCCTTACAATATTCCAATCCCCCACAAGGCCCCTGTCATACATAGCAGGTGAGGCTACCTGGGCGAGGTTCCTGTCCTCCCCCCAGTTGTATCCCTTGACCAAAAATCTCACGCTCCTGGACACTTCTCTTCAGGCGGTAGAGATGGGATCCCTCGCTAAGTCCGAGGGAAAAACCAACCCTGGAGGGTAAGCAGATTAGGAAAGAAGAAATAACAAAACAAAAGTCAAACAGAATACACAAGTGCGATATGTAAGACCTGTCAAATTCTGGTCAGAAGTCCAGCGCCTCAACCGTCTGAGCCATTCAGCCCTGCGGATAGGATACTTGAGTATTAAGATATGTAGTTTGACACAAATTTATTGGTGTGCAGAGCAGTAAAATTCCAGTGAAACATGCAATACCTCCCAATAATACATCCTGTACCAGGCAAGATACAACTAGCATATATTCCTATTATTGTTCTCTTGTTTCCTGTATATACTCGTCTGCCTTTGTTTGCCGAGTGCGGCCACAATTAAGAGTGGATGGGATGCTACTGTACTTGATGGGCCATAAACCTCCAGTTTATATGAGTTTCACATAGAAACGATCTTAAACAGTGGTGGTGAATGCTGTTTTGTGGAGCAACACAATTCCTTTATTAACACCGGAATGTATTTTACTTCCAATAATATACAGCTTACAAGAACACGTCTTGAATCCGGTTTTAAAGCTACCGAAGAAAAGAGCTCACACCGTGTACAAAAAGTGAACCCCAGAGAAATGGCTAAGTTCCCCGAATAGGAGCACAAAATCAAGGCGAGAACACATAAATATTCCTGTGCTATTTAAGAAACGCAGGCTTTGCTACACTTAACCAAAAATAATTGAAAATCATTATACTGTGCTGTAGAAAATATTTGACACCATTTAAGCTGCCTGCTTCCACGTTCCCTTTAACTCTACCACATGGATAAGGAAGCAGAACTCTTGAGGGGGATCTATAGATGAATTTAAATTGATTTTGTCGGGTAATTTTGTCCATTTCATGTCGCCATTGTACGATCTGAAGTGTCGAAGCAATTACTTCGCCTCTTCAAAAATCCGACTACCTCTGCCGAGTAGGGTCTGCCTGGCCAAGGTGGTAAAGGTGTGCTCGGTTCACCCGAAAGGACGTGGTTTCGATTCCCCCTCAAGAAGTCGTAAAATGTAAGAAAACAGATTTTCACTTCCGGAGGTGCACATGGCCCTGAGGTTCACTCAGCCTACACCAAAAATGAGTACCATGTTAATTCCTGGTGGCAAAGGTGGCCGAGTGTATTATAAGCACTCTACTGCAACACGTGCCGTGGTTACGGGTAGTGGAAGCCCTTACCTTCCACCCCTCCAGAAGCCTTGATAAACTGTACGGAGATGTCTTTGCTTTGCTTTCTTTTAACTCTGCCATGTTTTAAAACACACACACACGCGCACACACACACAAACAAAGATGGGGCAGTTGGCGACGATATTTCGAGCTCTTTGCAAGAAAGGATCAGCGAATTCGAGTAATGATATGGAAAGAGGATGAAAGTAGGAAAATTAATGTATCGTACACTGAAACAAAAGAGAGAAACATGGAACAGGGAACCATATCCAATTCTAGAATCAGTTCGGAACCGCATGGCTGTCAACCATATCCCAATTCTGAGAAGTAAGTAAAGATTTCCAATTTTCGCATCATTTGTTTATTTCTTTTTCGAACATTAACTTGCAATGAATCAGTCATCAGCAGCAGTTTTAAGGCAGAGTGATGTTCCTATCACCACACGCTGACGTATTTATTTATTTATTTATTTATTTATTTATTTATTTATTTATTTATTTATTTATTTATTTATTTATTTAATCCGTTTAACGACCAGGGTTGGTTTTTCCGTCGGACTCAGCGAGGGATCCTATCTTTATCTCCTCAATGACATTGTCCTGGAGTATCGGGCATAAAACTGGTGAGGAGGACCCGTACGTCGCCCAGGGGTTCTCACCTGCTATGCTGAACATTTGTCTTGTCGCGCGAGGGGAAATGGGAGGGATGGGGAAGGAAGAGGAAAGTAAACTGTAGAACAGGAGAAGAAATAGGAAACCACGGAAAACCACTTCGAGGATGGCTGAGGTGGGAAGCGAAGCTCCCTCTACTCACCTGACATCCAGAAGCTGAGTGGACCGCGTTCCAATCCTCGTATCACTTTTCGAATTTCGTGACAGAGAATGAAATCGAACCCTGGCTTCAGGGGTAGGGAGCTAATCACACTTACCACTACACCACATTGATCCTGTTGAAAATCCCTTCCGTGTTCATGGAATTCATACACAGGGTAATCACGTTGAGAGACAAATGGTGAAACAATTGCGCTGGAGAAATTCTGAGTCAATTTTCGGGTTTAGGCTAACGGATTCACGGCCGAATGACCTTTCTGACGTAAGCGAATGTACTGTGTGGTAGGCCTGTCAGTCACTTAAGCTGTAAGCTTGCACCCAAGAGTAGGTTAGTTTAACTTCATTGCCAACAGCAGTAAATTTGATTTTCTAGTCGTATGCAGCTTCATGGATAACTGGTTAACACGCTCGTCTTTAGTAGAAATGATCCTGTGTTCAATTCCAGACTAATTCCTTGATTTTAATAACCATTGGTTACTTCCTCCGGCTTGAGTGCTGGGTGCTTGTGCTGTTTCATCCCAGATAGAGCCGCATCCTTACAGAAGCGCAGATACCTAAGGGCGCCAACTCGAAAGGTCCCCACTATGCCTCTGCGGAGGCCATAATCTATTATTATATATATAATTTTACCTGAGTTAATGTGGCATTAGGCCTTTCACAACTGAATATTATCGTTAAGTAGAAAAACTTATAGAGTGAGTGGCCAGAAGCCAAGGGAAGATACTGAATAATAAAACGAGTTGCTCCTCTTCGAGCCCAAAAAATGGTAGCAGTACTGCAAGGCATCGATTCTGCAAATTGTTGGAATCGTTGTGAAGGAATCTGGACCCACGAATCTTCCACTGCTACTCACAATTGGTCTTGTGGAGTTGGTGCGGGGTTCATGAAGCATACAACAACATTGAGAGCATCCCATAAATACTCGATTTTACAATCTGTGAAAATAAAGTTCGGTGAATGAAGTTAGAACAGTCGATCCAGCAACACTGGCGACTCACAACGATGCACCTGCGTAGCAGGAGGTTATGACCAGTTCAGTTTATCATCGTGTGTGTCGCGTGTAAGACCTGTTTGACACAGTGCTTGATCAGTGCGTTGGTTCTGAACTGCGAACAGGAACATGAACGGCCAAAAGATCAATGTGCAGCTTTGTTTCAAGCTTGGAAAGACACCGAAAGAAACACATTCAATGCTGGTACGTGTTTATGAAGATCAAGCACTGTCCTTGAAGTTTGTGTACGGGTGTTTCGCCCGTTTTCGAGGAGGCCGGGAAAATGTTTCTGACAACCCACGTAGCGGACGACCGGCGACCGCCGTCAGTGACGAAAACATTGAGAAGATGAGGACATTAATCACGAACGATTAGCGAATAACTGTGCGCATGATAGCGGATGAACTGCAGATTAACCGTGAATCTGAGTGACAAAACGTTACCCAGATGTTAGGGAAGAGGAAGACGTGTTCTCGTCTTTTTCCACATCATTTGATTGACGATCAGAAGCAGGCACGTTTAGAGCCTTCACAGGATTTTGTCGAAACGGCGGATGCGACACCATATCTCTTAAATTGTATTGTCACTGAGGATGAAACCTGGTGTCTCAGGTACGACCCTGAAACGGGATGGCAAAGCATGGAATGGCGTTTTCCGGGATCCCCTCGTCGGAAAAAGTTCAGAACCGAACAGTTACCCATCCAACTCGCTTTGAAAGGAAATAGATTTGATGATATCCCTTTCGACCAACGAAACGTGACGAGGCTTTTGAACACCATCCCAAAGGAAGAATTCTTGCAAAGTTTCAAGGACATGTATCCTCGATCTCAGCAGTGTATAGTTATGGAAGGGGACAATTGTTTATCTGTGTTGATAGTACAGAGCTATTCAGCAAACGTTATTGTCACAGGTTTTATTGAGATCGGGGGCACTGGAGGGCCATCCATGGTCGCAACTTGACTAGAGTGCTTCTCCAACCACCTGCGTGTTACCACAGTGCGATAACATAGCGAATTTTGCTGTTGAGACATGGCATTTACATAAGGGGACTTTAGGCCAGAAAGGGATGCAGATAGTCTGAATAAATGTCCACATAACGCGCCCCTGTCAGCGCTCCCTGCAGCCGGACAGTGGAGCCTAATTGTGACCATTAGAACGCCGCCCAGACCAGAACTGAGCCACCTCCTGCCTGGACATAACCTTGTTGATAGGCAGGATCCATAGCTTCGTGGGGCATACGGCACACTCTCACGCGCCCATTAGTTCGATCAAATGGAATCGGGACTCAATGGGCCATACCACACGCCGCGACTGTTCCATGGTACAGTGCCGATGTTCGCGGGCCCATGCACGTCGTTGAGCTCAGCAAATGGACACGTGTTGGCCGTGCTATGCGCTGCAGTTGCCTCCTTACAGTCTGGCAGAAATGGGTTCCTGACTCCCAACATTCAACTGGGCGGTGATCTGACTCACAGTAGCCCGTCAAGCACCCAGTATGTTTCTGCTTAGGCGACGTGACGTCCGTTCGTTAAACATTTTTGGTCTTCCTGTAAGGTGGTTTACGGGGGGGGGGGGGGTGGTAATATTATCTCTGCGATATTCAGGATCCACTCTCGAGACTGTTGAGCTCGGAAACCCGAATTCGCGTGTAATCTCTGCAATGCGCTGTACGCAGATGATCATCCCACGTTGAAGGTTGGTTAACTCGCGACCTGTTGCCATCTTCTCGATGTGACAGACTGCTCAGCTGCGCCGCAGCTAGCCGCAACGCTCAGCGGTCATACGCGGAACATTTTCTAATTGGTCACCCCTTCCCGTGACTTCTGGCCACTCAGGGTATTTTTTATGAAATACTGATAATGAAATGAAAAAATATCCTTTGTTATACTTACTTACTTACTTCCCCTTCATGGATTAGGCTAATAGCCTGTTCTGACTTATGACTTCATTCCATCTCTTCATAGGACGACCAATATCTCTTCTTCCCGTAGGACGGTATTCCAGAGCAAGTTTTGGGATTCTGTCGTTATCCATCCTCAGAACGTGATTTTTCCAATTTATCTTGTTTTAGAATATTCTTTCATTCACTGAGAATGTATTTAATTGTTGTCTTATCTCTTCATTTCGTATTTTATCTTTCAGAGAATATCCTTTCACTGATATTAGGAAACTCATTTCAGATAACTGTATTTTATTCCTATAGCTTGTTTTATCTCACTTCCATATATCAAAGTTGGTACAGCTATAGTCTTATAGAATTTAAATTGAGTATCTTCTCTTACCTTTTCTTTCTGTGTTCGGCGAATTGTACCACACATATGTTGAAATCGATAAAGCTTCTTCTTCACCTCGTCATCATCATTAAAAGATATTTCACAACCAAGTTTACTTAAAATTTGAGACTTGTTCTATTGGTTGATTGTCAATTACCATCTTCGCTCTGATAGGACACTCCCCTTATGATGCCATAACTTTGGCTTTCGTTCTGGATAGCCGAAGATTATAACATTTACAAATGGTGTTTAACTGATGTATTGATTTCTGAAGTTTATCTTCATCATCCTATAGGATAAATTGATCACCTGCAAAGACCATAGCATTTATGTATGTTTCTGTATTCAATTTTATTCCATAGTGCACCGTTCGATTCCAGTTCCTGATTGCTTCATCAATATATCCTGTATTGAATAATGTTGGAGAGAGGCTGCATCCCTGACGTACACCTTGATTAATTAATATTTATTCATTCAGTTTGTGTCCTAGATCTAACACAATTGTCAGCCTTTTGCACAGACTTTGGATAAATTGAATAAGATGTCTAGGGTATCTATTTTTTACCATTATATTACATAACTGTTCTCTATCCACACTACCAAAAGCCTTTTTATAGTCGAAAAAAGCGACATAAGTATTCAAGATAAATTCTCTTCTCTTTTCCAGTATCTATTTGAGGCAAAATATATTACCTGTACAGGATCTGCCTTTTCTAAATCCACATTGTTCTTCCAATAAGAGATTGTGTGTAATCATTTTAAGTCTACTGTTTGTTATTTTAGCATATATTTTATAGTCAACATTCATTAAACTTATTCCTCGATAGTTACTGCAAGAACTTCGATTTCCTTTCTCCAAAAGTGATGTTATTTAACTTTCCTCCATTCTTCGGGTATATTTCTTCTTTTCCAACAAAGATTTATTAAATGTAACCATCTAAATTTAAGGATTATCCCACCATGTTTTAACAACTCCACACTTGTATTGTCTAACCCTGGTAAAGTCATCTCCGTACAGGGTATAAAGGCCCTTGGAGGGCACGTGATGGGGTAGAGTGGTTTGCTCCACGCCTGGCTGCCTTTGCCCTCAGGAATTAACCTGGTACTCATTCTTGGTATAGGTTGAGTGAACATCAGGTCCATACGCACCTCCGGAAGTGGAAATCTCGTTTCTTAAATTTTATGACTTCCTGACGGGGATACGAACCCACGTCCTTCCGGGCGAACCGAGCACGCCTTTACTTCCTCGGCCAGGCATCCCCTTCTAACCCTGGTGCTTTTGTATTTTTGAAGGATTAAGTTCTTCTGTACCTTTTAGGTCAATGCTTTCAACGTCGTTCTCTATATCTTGATCTTCGCGACTCTCTCCATACTCTCCGTTATGCTACAATTCTTTGTAGTGTTGTATCCGTGGTTCTTCTTCGATTACATTTATATTAGCAGTTTCTATTTCATCACTGTTGATGTGCTTCATTAATTTATACGCCATCTCTTGTCTACCACGGATATATCATCTTCTATTGAAATTATTAATCTATCTCATGATTGTTGCTTGAGTTTTCTTGTTAGTGACTTGACTTCGTTCCTGTTGTTTTTGTATGTTTCTCCCATTTTGTGGAGTGCGATGCTGTATTATTTCAAGTAAATAACTTATTTGTTTTTGCTTCACAGCTTCTGAAATTTCCTTATTCCATATTTTAAGCCCAGTTTTTCTCCTAAATTTCTTCTTCATTTCAATGGCTTCATCTGCTGCTGTCTGAATTGCTGAGGTTACGACCCATTCTTTGTTAATATCAGTACTTGTCAGAATCTGAACTTAATACTGTTGCAGCCGATTTAGATATAAGTATTTTATTCTATAATCCTGTATTAAATATACATTATAGATTTCTTGGTTTCTCTGTATATATTCATATATTCATCCTTTTCCTCCATTTAGCAATAATTCTGATTTTTGCAATGACCAGATAATGATCTCTGTACAAATCACTGCCTCTTTGTACTCTGAAATCTTTTCCATCTGGCCCTAACTTTTTATTGACCATTATATTGTCAGTAATTGATCGCTGTCCTCTTGCTGTCCATGTAAATGTATGTATGTCTTTCTTCTGAAAGAAGGTGTTAGTAACGTTTTTATTGATTATAGGATGCAAATTCTATCAATAATTTACCATTTTCATTTAACGTAGGTTCACCTTTATATCCCACTATTTCTGCAATTGGTTTTTTGCCTACGTGAGCATTGAGATCACCAGCCAGAAAAACAAAGTCACTTTTACATATCTAACACCGATTGAAGAACTTCATAAAACTGTTCAGATTTTTCCTGTTTGTTTTTCTTCTTCAGGAGAATGTACGACTACCAAGGTTAATTTCCCTCTCTCTACCTCCAACCTCAGCACTAAAATCGTTTCATTTATAATGGTGTAGCTTTCTATTTTGTTTTTCCACTTTCTGTCTATTAATATTGCGACTCCTGCTGCAGCTCTTTTATCCTGTGTAACTCCACTATAAATTATAGTGTATTTATCAACTCCTTTTGTCCTTTGTAATTTTCTTATTTCAGTAATTACAGCAACATTGATTTATTTCCTAGCCAGCTCTCTATCCAGTTCTTCTTCATTGCCTGTTATGCCTCTCACATTCCAAGTTCCCAACTTTAATGTATCTCTAATTTTAAATCATTTGTCCTTTGAATTTGTCTTTTTCGTCATCATGGAATCCGTCCGGTTATTCATCTGAGATTTAAGAGTGGGGTAAGTTTTTAAGTGGAAGAGGTACCAGTCCTTCGCAATATCCCCAGCCAGGAGGACCAGGGACTTTTCTGTCGGGATTACTGTACCTTAGCCGAGGGAAGCAGTTTTAAGGCGCCAGGTACTCGATCTCACCCATCCCCATGAGGGGTAGAATTTTTAGGAATCAGTCAAGGGATGTTCCACCATTCAACATTTTATATATTATGAAGGATTTATTAAATGAAGACCGGTTTCGATTCCCTTGGAATCATCGTCAATTCAAACAAATAAATAAATAAATAAATAAATAAATAAATAAATAAATAAATAAATAAATAAATAAATAAATAAATAAATAAATAAATACATAAATACATAAATAAATAAATAAATAAATAAATAAATAAATAAAAAAATAAAAAAATAAATATATCTAAAGTGTATCTGAATTAACACGCATTTAACATTAAATTTGCCATAGAATATATTTAAAATGGTTGACATATGTTATACGTCATAAAAACACGTTAGTATTTAAATAACTTCCTTATGGCCTAAGTCACAAAAATCGGAGCGCGTGTGTACAATGTTGAGCAAAGTTTATGTATAAACTTGAAGTTGGGGGTGTTATGAAGTTCTTAATATGTTGCTGTGAATATAAAAATACTTGTTAAAAATGTTCATTTACTCCTAGTCGAATCGTCGAATAAAATAAAAAGGTGTGTAAAAATTGACAATCTTGTAAATGTGCCGATGTTAAGGCAATCGGAGGTTGTAGAATTATTGGATTATGTACAGTTTGCCCAGGAGTTGGAAGAACATTCTTCATTGCTTTGTAACAGATGCTGTAATTTGGAAATGACACTGTTGATGTTATTGTTGATGGTAAAAGTTATATGACGGTACGCCCTTGGATGTATGGCACAGTAGTCGCAAAAGGTGAATATTCCTTCTTTTAATGCTGTTTGTTCGGGGCGTCGACCCATGTGGATCTTTTCCCCTACTGGCACCATATTGTATGAACTTGCGTGTAATTGGAATGGCAGTAGTGTGGAATGTTGTGTGTCAGGAAAGGAAAATTAAGGACGTTACAGACACCCAGGGATATTAATCATTACAATTAAAAAACCCTGACCCAGTCGGGAATCGAACCGGGGCCGCCGGGTGATAGGCGGGCGCGTTGCCTCCTACACTGCAGGGCCGGACTTAATATTCCCTTAATCCTCGCTCTCGTAATCCTTTCACTAGAAAAGCTGGTGGTTCACTGTGGTACTGTTTTACCTAAAAGGAAACCTAAATGTCTATGGATGCCTGGAAGATATTTAGAAATATGTTAATGGGCGAGTTGGCCGTGCGGTTAGGAGCGCCCGGCTGTGAGCTTGCATCCGTGAGATAATGGGTTCGAATCCCACTGTCGGCAGCCCTTAGGATGGTTTTCCGTGGTTTCCCATTTTCACGCCATGCAAAAGCTGGGGCTGTACCTTAATTAAAACCACGGCCACTTCCTTCCAACTCCCAGGCCTTTCCGATCCCATCGTCGACATAAGACCTATCTGTGTCGGTGCGACGTAAAGCCACTAGGTAGAAATTTGTTGTTGACTTCCACGTCCCACTAACTACCTTCAAGGTTTTCGAAGACGCCGAGCTGCCGGAATTTAGTACCGAATTATGTCTTTTACGTTCCATTAAATCTACCAACACAAGGCTGACGTATTTACTCACCTTCAAATACCACCGCACTGCACTGAGCCAGGATCGAAACTGGTGAGTTGGGATCAGAAGGCCAGTGCCTCAACCATCTGAGCCACTCCGTCCAGCATTAGAAAGTTGCAAACTCAGGCAAAACATTAGAAAGAAATACATACATTAAATTGTGTATATTATCAAAGACACTGGGACTGAATGAGCAAAATAGCCAGAATTAATATAAAGACTGTAGAGCTCTGTATTTCTTACTTGCCGCTAGCATTTCACTGCCAAAGAAAATATTCTCCTCTCTCCAATCCTGAGTCATTACAATTTATAACCCAATGGATTTGTGTGTATAGTTCTTGTGCTGTGACGTACATAAAAGAAGGGGCAGAAAGATCACATGTTGCGAACGTGGCCTGTCCTTTGTTTTACGATACATTACACTACAGTGATTTCCAGAATTGGCATTTTAAAAAACAGTGTATTTTCCTTCCCAAGTACTTGGGAAACTAAAACATCAAAATTCTTTCTGCTCAGAGGAAAGTAGCCGAACTTATGTTGCCAAACAAAGCAGCTAATTATTTACTTAGGTCTCCAGAATTAGTTTCCTTATTTCCCTTCCACGTTCTATGCCGTAGTAGCAGAATGAACACGCTGTTCCATATTCCTTACTCCCAGCTTTCTCTCATCCAATGATCTTTTTCTGTACGTATTCCAGCAATGTTAAATACCTTACCTAATCACTGGAATCTAGATAACTTCCTATCGTATCATTCCTTCTTTCATAATATTTCTCGTATAACATAATTTTCCATCCAGTTATTTCCTGTTTCTTCTCTTGTATTTAAGTGTATTTACCTTTGTTTGTGTTTTGTTATGTAAATATATAATATATGGGATTTACAGTTTTTATTGTATATATTTGTGGTTTTTTGTAAATGTTTGTATTTCGTTCATTTTAGATTAACAAATATTGTACATATCTTGGATCTTTGTAATTCGGCGTTATGCTGTTCCCGGTCCTGAATAAATAAATAAATAAATAAATAAATAAATAAATAAATAAATAAATAAATAAATAAATAAATAAACAATTAAATAAATACATACGTAAATACATTCTGTATCTTCGAATTAAATGACAGTCTCATTTAGAGCACGTCTGGGTGTTATAAAAACGTGTTACTCTTAGAGCTGGCCATGTTTCGATAACACTTCCCTGGATTCAGTTGAATAGAGCTGTTCGATTTCGCAACCTTGCTGTCATATGAGCGATACTGCTTTCTCAACATGGAATGATCTATGAAGTGGAATGTAATGGCAAACTAACTCACTAGTAATCATGCCCTTTACGCATCATTAGAGCACTACTATCAGTTTTTACGGTTTTCTTCTATAATAAGAAGGTGTTGTATGAGGATCTAACTACCTCTGGGCTAAAGACAAAACAGATAGAAGTGAGAACGAAGTAAATTCTTGAGGACAAATCTGGTTGAACTTAGAGCCTACTACTTTATCTCGTTTAGTGCCGAGGTTACAGATAATGGATGCCTTTACATTTCTCTTCCTTTAAAACGATTTACCAGAGCACTCAACCAGCCATGTAGAAATTTATTGTACAAGTGTACAAATAATTGCATCCCTGTGTAACACAGTGCTTCCAGGCAGTTCACAAAGGATTCTTCAAGTTTCCCTCTTGCTCACTTCTCACTTCCCAAGGGAAAAGTAAGAGCACTGTAGTGGTGGCTACATACCTCATAAAAATATCAAAGGCAGACGAGTTCTGTGACGAAGATCGTCACAACTTACAGGGAACCAGTAGAGGGTAGATCCTTCATGAAGCAAGAAATACGTTTCCCCCTTGAGTAGATATTTACTCTTTCTAGTCGGCATAACTCTGCGCAAAGGATTAAAACACCTCTCGCTGGAGTGAGAGAAACTTATTAGAAGTTTGAAAACTCCTTCAAAACTTTTCCTCGCAAGCTGAGCTTCATTTCAACTCACAGCTGCTCCGTGAGGCAGTGTCCTCTGTACGTTAAAGCTATCCCAGAAATATTCGGTCCATTAAAACCGACAAATGATGATGATGATGATGATAATAATAATAATAATAATAATAATAATAATAATAATAATAATAATAATAATAATAATAATAATAATAATAATAATAATAATAATAATACAGAAGGCAATTTCTTCCTCAAAGCAAGCGAAGTCATCCCGATACAGGTCATGAAGGCCCTTGGAGGAGGAGAAGTTTAAGGCTTCCTCTATCCGTAACCTCTACATTATATGGGGTACTGTGGTTAGGTCTAAGGCCTGTGGTTAGTGGGCCGGCCGCCTTTGCCCCCAGGAATTAACCTGGCTCTCATTTTTTGCGTAGGGTGAGTGAACCTCAGGGCCATGCTTGCCTTCGGAAGTGGAAAAACTTGTTTCTTCAATTTATCGACTTGCTGATGGGGAATCGAACCCATTTCCTTTTGGGTGAACCGAGCACGATTTTTCTGCCTCAGACAGGCAACCCCTATAGAAGACATGTTTTCTCTGATAGAGATAGTAAAAAAGCCTGTGTTCGGAAAACAATGGATTCGGACCACACTAACAATGTCTTTTTTCACAGTCGTCTAAACGTTACACCGACACACATAGGTATTATGGTGACGATGGCCTAGGAGTGAGAAGGAAGGTACAGCCCCAGCCTTTTCTTTGTGCGAAAATGGGAAACCACGGAAAACCATCTTCAGGACTTTTGACAGTGAATTCCGAACCCACTATGTTCCGACTGCAAACTCACAGCTGTGTGCCCCTAACCACACGGCCAGCTCACACGATGAGAAAATTACTATTTTCTACAGGTTTTTGCAGCCAATGACGGGCACCCTCGCAGATACACAGTGACTGTACCGGTTGCCTTGGCAACGTCTCAGTCTGCTTGCCAGCAGGAAAATAACGTCATGCCATTTTCGTGAACATTCCTGGAAACTCGTGGTTGTCCGTTGGGTAGAAAATGAGAGAGGCATCAAGCTGCCATTCTGAGCCATTTTCGCTCAATGCCGTTGAAGGTTACAATCGTCTTCGAATAGTGCTAAACGTGGCTGTTACTATGCGACCAGTTCCGCGGAGTGTAGTCCATTATTTCACACTGTAAGGTATTTTCTGATATTTTTTGTAATATTGTTGCTGTATTTTTCCTCAACTTCCGTTTACTGCTTTAATTTCTTACCTCTGCCGGGCCTCTTTAGACTTCAAAAATAACACCACAAGCAATCTCCTTATCTAAAAACTTAACATGCCCTGCAACTACATCTCTCTTCTGTTACTTAAAGAAAAAACTCCGTAACTCATATGATCAGAATTTAGTGAGGCACATTTCATTTTTCCAATAAATCCACATTGTATTGGCATATTTGTCCTACCCATCTGTCCTCATATACTGTCAAACTTTCTTAAATGTCTCAATTTCTACCTTGATTTCTTAGTATGTATGGGAGTGCTAATCCCAAAACCTATGCTCTCCTTTCTTTGAGTGATATTACGCACTATTTCTTTCGTGCATGTTACCTTTCGTAGTCTATTATTTCACTGATTAAGTAGCATAATGTATGGTTAACTGGTACTTACTTAGGGCCAGTAGGTAGGTTGTGAAACTTTTGAGAGTTGGTGCATGTTACTTTGGCCACTAAAATTGAGCTATCCTAGAAACATCATCGTTCAAGGCCGAAAAAGCCGATCCACGACTAGGGCGTCTATGAATCCTTCCGAACGTGAAGTTAAATTGAATGCGGACAGATTTAGGAAGACATTTATTGAGCAATGCTGGTAGAAGACCTGGTTTATCTCGCAGAGAGAAGGTTATTTTAAATCAACGGTGTCTAATGCTGCTTTTAATAATGTTGTGTTACGAACCAAGATATTCCGAAGACTCCTAAGCCGGATATTTTGTGCCGCAACAGTTCATTTGTGTACAGGTAGATCTACCGTCATGATCTTTGCAGCTATCTAGAGAGCGACACCACTTCACGTACCATCGAACTGAGGCAGGATGAAACCCAATAACTTGGGGACAGCTAGCCAACGCTCTACTCTCCAACACATTTAGCACAGAAAAATTGTTTCAAAGCACGAGGTCAGGCTCTCTGTCGACTGAGTTAAGAACGTTCTTCAATATTCAGCTCGTGATGCTGATCATAAGGCCAGTTCTGCACTTAGATGATTAGTACCGTTCAATTGCAACATTATTGGATGGATCCAATGAAACTGGTAGGAAGGTCATTTCACATAGACGAGAAACCACAACCAGTGAAAAACATTTGCTGCAGTTAACAGGACGACGAATTAGCTGTTTGCGGTCAAGCGAAATAAAGATTGTTCAGCAGAAACATGAACGACTGGCAGCTCAGTATCACCGGTCAGAGATCACTGCAGATGATCACAAACTTGCAGTTGTTATAAAATTAAACTCAACCTCAACTGAAGCTGGATACCTCCCTACTCCAAAATTAATTGTATCCCATGGTTTATTCATCAGAAATACAAATTTCTCCACTCAGAAGAACATACGCCATCTTTGAACATTTCCTTTAGTCTGCAAAATCGTATAATTGGACATTTCAAATCACTGGATGCCCGCATGTGAAGGGGATGAAGATGACTTAGTTATGCTGAATTCACAAGAATTACATTGAGGCTGCTATACTAGTCAACAACGGACAATGTAATCGTGATGGCGTCGTGAAAGCAATATGACAGGCTAGGCTATCCAGAGAACGAAATACTCCTCTAAAGGAAATATCTGCCCATTTCTATTCTTATCAAATAAATTATGTTAAGCCAAAGCGAGATGAACTATTGGAATTAATACCTTCAACTGTCTGATCAGTTCTACGAATACATTTTAATGAAGATTGAGACAATTTTCAGCATTCATATATACTCACACAAAGGTTTTAGAAATATGTTCACTTTAAAGACATAATAAATCACGACAAGATAACTTTCTTTTCAAACGCTTACACCGGACGACCTTGTTACTTACTAGTGCACGAATTAATTCATTATTTTACATGAGTAAATTTTCCCGATCCGACCTTTCAATTGCAAGTAACATGAATTAACTCAATATGTAACATGTGTAAATATTCATGACCTAACCTTTCTGTTATAAGTACAATGAACCCTAAGTGGGAAGAAATATTGCTTAAAATGGTCGTTCACCCAGTGATCGTTACAACAGTATTTACCGTATATTTCACTTGAAATTAAAAGCACTCATGGACTTGTTAATCGAAGGTGGAGGAGCTGAGGATGAGTAGACTATATTTTGACAAACTCTTGGTTCTGTGTCCTCAGTTGTGTGTCATATGTGGCCTTTGCTTGTACTGTTACTGTGCCATTTCACTGTTCCCAACAAGATCCAATTGGAACAAAAATGAATTTTAAACATCAGAACGTCGATGTTAAAGCGTCAGAGAACTACTATGAGCCGAAGGAATAATGTCTTCGCCAAGCGCTCGGCGAGAAAGGAGCATAGAAGGCGGTGGTAAAGAAAGACGTATGAAGATTGTTAATAGTTATTATTGAAAATTTAACATTCGATTCGCATAGAAGGAGAACACCACTGTCATACTTAAGGGGAAGAAAAACATCATCGCACCAGAACATTAGCCATAAAATAGGGTGAAACCTTAGTCCACAACTGTTTTACAAAGTATTAGCACTCAAGAATATTTCACGCCGCGAAATTAAATCGTACATTAAAATATAAAGACTTACACATTGCTACGTCACGATATACACCCAAGACGACGTATTAGCCGATACCATCAATTCTGAGAGGCTACAGAGAAGAAGAATATATATACCCATATATTTCCATAATTCAATTGGAATATTCACTTTTACATATTCCAAATTTTAGAATACTTCCAAGATCAACTTTTTTAAAGAGCAATATTCATTTATCATATCCAGATGGTACAAAAACATATCCATAACCAAACTGACGTCTTCTTTTGTTCCGATTGCTCGAGGGACCAGCAGCATGCACTAGAAAATGAAGGCGAGGCTACCTAGATGATGGCGGCACGGGATGACGTTTCCAGCCCATAAGGACCGATAACCAGCCGAGACAGTCCCAGATGTTCCCAAACAGATGAGAGAAAAGCCGGGAGCTGTGTCCACATGTCCATTCACTCGGACATGAGATGACAGCGGGGGAATCAGAGCAAAGATAAGTTTCTTTAAGTCAATGCTATTTATCAATTTTTCAAAGTGATATTCTAATTAATGTCAGTGAAATGATTATACACGAGAAGACGAATATCATAGTTAGGTTAAAGGTTGATAGGTATTCAACGGACCTAAGTGTCAGATCCATGTATAGGATATAGTCAACCAGTGATAATAAAGCATCCGTTCGTAAGGCTGTCAATGTAATGTGAAAGGAGGTTCAATTTTTATCTCTTGGTGAATTTCATACGACGTTGCGATAAATATTAGGCTTATGTGAGAACTTATGACATCAAATAATAGTGAAAATGAGATCGTATGTAGGATATGTTCACTAAATATAAGGATATGGTAATATTTTACGGAATTATTAAAAGATTGAGACTATGACAGAGTAGTCAGGTACACGGTCAATGATGACAATCACCATACGTCGAGTTGGAATTAATCAATGCGCTTGCTAGGATGTGAAGTGTTATGTATGATAAATAATGTGAAGTGATGGTTTAAATGTGAATAATGATATGAGGTTATGATGATTAATGTTGGTGATGATGATTGTTCTTCGTGAGTAAGGTCATAGTTTATTTTAATGAAGAGAGTATTTCAAGTTACGTATTTTTGAGGTGGTTAATGAATATAATTTGTCTTCAATCGACTGTTGATCCTTGAATAAGCCATAGATAGAGTAGGATACGATCTCAATGACGTCCGTATGTTGATATTTTAATTGTAGATCAAAATGATTCTTGATGAGGAAGATGATATTAAATTAACCTACATTCATATATTTCTTCTGATCGTAAGCATTTTCTCACATATTCGGGAATGCATTATCCGATATCACTGGTGACTTAACTTCACAACTAAGAGTTGTTGGTAGTATGTATAGTCTCCTCACAAGGTAGCCTACCCAATTACGGTATGATTTGACTGAGAGAAGGTCAGATACACTTGATAGCACAATGTTATGACATAGATATACACTTGAATTAATTTATGATCAGATAAGAGAACAATTTGCATAATTTTCTAGATATGATGTTTTGATCATAATATTTTAAAGACTATATTGACTTAAAGGGGGTTGTCTTTGTCTCTGCAAGAAGAAATGCCAAGAAATCTGAGATCATGTTTGAAAAGTGTGATACATATTAACTGTTTTAAATATTTCTGAAGATATTTTCTCATGCCAATCTGGTTGTGTATTTGAACACAAATAGTTTGAGTCAAGCAAAGTTACCTTATTTCAAGGAATTAACGAATATTGGATGAAGGCAAGTAGGTTTTTCGGAATAATTTTTCAAGAATTTACATCATGAAAGATGTGATTCCAATGTTAATTTACTCATTACCAAGCATGGAAGGTGCGTCCAACATTTAAAGACTCTCAATGTACAACAGTGTATATATTGTGATTCAATGTAATTTTCATTAATTAGATGCATCTAAAGTCTTTTTTTGACTTTTTTCTTTTCAATCAGATATTTTCAATCTAGTATTTTCAATTCATGTCTTTTAATGTAATGTTTTCATTTTTAATAATCCCAATATGAGATCTTATTTCAATTTAATGCTTCGAACTTAACATTTCAAGATGAATTTCAAGATATATCAATGCTTATTACCATTTCAAAGAGGAATTTTTGACGACGTTTTTTGTACGTCTGACCTTTCTTGATTTATAATAAACTAGCTGATGTACCCGTGCTTCGCTACGGGATTCTCAGAAAGACTGACTTTGTGGTTTTCCTAACTGAAATCAACATAGGTCATTATAAATACGTAAGTATGAATGTAGCGATTAAAAGCAATGCTATCATATAAAATACTCGATCAAATGGAAAGGCGCACGTTTTATCACTTTTAACGAACAGTGCTGCGGTTAGATTGCGGTGCCAATCTAATAGTCCAAAGTTCCAGAGCTGGGATGACCAGGCCGCAGATTGCCATGAACACTGATCTGCCATTATTCCCCTAAATATGTTCACTGTTCATTCCAATCAGTGCCTCAGAGTAGGGATTGAATAGACCGAATGCTATGATGATCCAGTGTGTTACGTACCAGTATTATCAGAAAATTTATAAACCAGGGGAATGGCATGCTAAATAAGAAAGTTATCTAACTCCACAGCTACTTCCCAACAATATTCAGGCAGGCTGTTACACTCTGTACGGGGCGAGTTGACCGTGTGGTTAGCGGTGCGCAGCTGTGAGCTTGCATCCGAGAGATAGTGGATTCGAACCCCATTGTCGGCAGCGCTGAAAATTGTATTCCGTGGTTTCCCACTTTCACACCAATCAAATGCTTTGCCTGTACCTTAATTAAGGCCTAAGGCACCCCTAGCCCTCTCCTATCCCATCGTCGCCATAAAACCTATCTATGTCGGTGCGACGTAAATCAAATAAAAAATACTCTCTACGCAGCAGTAGTCCTATCTACCGGAGATGAGGGGCAACAGAAGACACAAAGCACATCACGACAAACAATGGTCAATGTAATGTTATTGTTGATCAGTGTTAGCTTTCTATATTGTAGGCCTTCAAATTTAGTTTTCTTTCGACTCTGTGATTTGTAAAATATTTTATACCGTAAACTGCAGTTTATTATTCTCCGACTTACATAGCGATTTTCATTAAGTACTGTTTACCCATTTTCTCGTTATTCGGCGCCGATATGGACTTAGTAACAAAAATCCAAATTCATGAATATGTTTGTGATCATAGCCAGTACGGCAACAATGTATAAGAGATGAATAATAGGAAATTTAATACTATATAACCTTAGTTTTGTAGCATTCATCGATTACACCTCTAATAAGAAATATTTGAGAATTACATTTTAGGCCTTCCCCTAAACTACCATTTCACTCAGCGTGAATAAAATAATTTACAGCCTAGACTATAGCGACTTATTTCCTGACTTTGCACACCGATTTTTATCAAGATAGGGCTACTAATAACAATATTTGAGAATTAAATTTTAGGCCTTCCCCTAAACTACCATTTTTCTCAGTGTGAATACAATTATTGACGGCCTAGATTGTAGCAACTTATCCTCCAACTTTGCATACCCATTGTCTTTAAAATACGACCACTAATAACATAAATAGTTGAGAATTCAATTTTAGGCCTTCCCCTAAACTACCATTTCGCTCAGCGTGAGTAAAATGATTTATAGCCTATATTGTAGAGGATCATCCCCCGACTTCACATACCGAGTTTCATCAAATTCTCTTCAACCGTTTTCTCGTGATGCGTGTACATACATACATACAGACAGATAGACAGACAGACAGAAATTACGGAAAAGTAAAAAGTGCATTTTCTTTTTACTACAGACATGACAGATACAGAAATACCATTATTTTCAAATTCTGAGCAATGTACAGACAAAACTCTTATTTTATATATATAGATGATACATGGTGAAATTTAGCCATTCTTTTAATGACTTCTAGAATAGAAGCTTAGACGTAATTGTTAACCATCTGGTAATTGCGTAAGCCGGAAGTGGAAACTAACTAGGAATACGAGTAGGAGACTTCCACTGCGTAAGTTAGGTATTTCCACTAGCATAAATCGGTGATATTTTCTCTACTGCGGAACCCATAGCCCATAAACTTTGAATAGCGAGAAATGGAATTATGTACTAGCTAGCCTGGATCTCATGCGACTCGACCTGGACGCGGGAACGGCTTATTACGGACCGAGGTTAGTATACAAACTGCCGATAATGATAATGTCATCAATGCTGAACTGTCAGAAAAATGTAATAACACAGAGTTTTCCAGTCGTTTTAAATGTCACACGGACTATGGGAGTCTTGTAAGTGGTGTACGCCATATATAAAAGACGAGCGATGTTCAAAATGATATTCATGAATTTTGATCATAACACACACGGAGACGTCGGATAATATTGTGATCAGCGTGACGAAAAAGCGATATTAAATGAGTCTGATGTTTCTCACTTCAGCATTTAAATGACATCTATTTCAGATATATTGTGCGGGAATGTGTGCATTCCAATCAACGATGCGTAGTTCTGCCTTATAATAAGCAATAACATTGAGGAAAAATATGATGCGTGATGTAGATTTCGTTCCCCAATCGGAAATTATCCATCACTTTCACAACTTTTTGTGGATGATGCATGGGAATTCTCTCCAATCGGTGAAAATTTTGAAATTATTCACATTCACGGAAGAAGGAAAAGGGAACGCCAACACGTAATTCCTCCTCGATGACCAGTTGAATCGTAGAACAGGTACGATTCGGTTCTTCAGCGACCATCAATGACTAATAACCTTTCCAAGGGATAGTGTAATCGCCTACAAGTTGTTGTGGGATGCCCTCATCTAAGTCCTTATTAGAACTTAACCGATGTACAAGAGGAACACGCAGACAGTGAAACAATACTAAAGCAACTATATCATGGTCAAATAGTGAGAGAAAATTTTGATGTCACCGTCAAAATTTACACAGTCCCACGTTTTAAACATTGCTTCCTCATTTCCAACAATATAATGTGTACTTAAGAGCTATTGGGCATATTACATTTCTGAATTTAGAACAAGCGTTTTTGCTTATGTTTTACTTAGGAATCTCTATTTGTTGGGAAAAACAATTGTGTGAACTACTTTTCTAGGCTGAGTGGGTCAGAAAAAGTGTCTTTTAATCAGATATACACTTTTGCTCTTAAAATAGTGGTGCGAGAACTAGGAAAACTTCCCGCCAGCTGCGGTATGCATATCATAACCTAAACCTCAGGCAATCTAAATTGAATGCAGAAGATATTTTTTTTTATATTTTTTAAGTTTGCAGTGTTTTGAGGAAAGTGATGAGTAGTGATTTAAAGGAACTATATTCTTACCTTTCAGGGTTGGTTTCTCCTCGATCTCAGCGAGGAATCCTACCTGTACCACCTCATGGGTAGTGTCCTATAGCATGGGTCGGGCATACAGCTGGGTAAGAGGACCAGAACCTCACCCAGGTGGTATGTAAGGCATATCAACCACAAACTAATATATGAAATAGCCTAGGTGTTTTTGAATATCCGTCCCCGCTGTTTACGACTAGCGTGCTCACCTCTTACCCGTATTCAATTCCCATCCATGTCTTTCAGGTAAATTTACCTTGATCTCAGGGCTCGTTCGATGTTCACTCAGCCTACGGGAGATATCTGATCCTATTGTATGGTTTTGAATCATGGACAATCATAAATCAGAATTAGAAACAACTGGAAGCCTTTGAGATGTGGGTCTAGAGACGAATGCTATGGATTAAATGGATTGAAAAGAGAACAAACAAAAGCGTTCTGCAAGAAATGCAAGGAAAGAAGGAACTGATGCTAACGATTCAGAGAAAAATAGCTAAGCTTACTAGCCACATCTTGTGACATAATACCTTTTTTACCAATCTGCTGGAAGGGAAAATTACGGGGAAGAATGACCGAGGTCGACAAGGGAAAAAAAAACAATACTTGACACAGATTCTTCATTTTGGTTCCTAATATGAAATGAAACGAGGAGCTGAGGACAGAGAGCAATGGTTGCATAGACAAGGGACTGCCTTCAAACACTAATCATCTGATGGTGAGACACTGGCCCCGTTTTAGAAAGCCACGAATAACGGCCGAGAGGTTTCGTCGTGCCGATCACAAGACACCTCGTTATCTGCAGGCCTTAGGGCTGAGCAACGGTTGCCTTTCGGGCCATGCTCCTTCGAGAGTGTTGCGCTAAGGGGTTCAGTTTGGTTCGAATTTGTCTCCGAAAATAGGGAATATATCTGCGTTTTTATTATGCCTGATAGTTCAACGAATAGGTTTTTCATTTGTTATGTTGAAAGGAGCACCTGAATTAGCCCAAAGGCTGACTGGATCACCAACCTCCGTATGCTGTGATAGATAGCAATAGGAGTCTCTGAATATGCATGCTATTGAAACGAAGGTTGACATAATTTTCTCATCAAACCACCATATCGGTCTGCTAGGCCCAATTTAAATACATCCCGCAGTTTTTCTTCCACAGGTTTGCTGTCACTGATAATAAATTTCACCATTTTTTCACGGTTCCCTTGAACTAGTTTGTATCCAAGGGCCTTTGGACCAGATGTATATTCCAGAGTGAATATTCTGTAGAGATTGGGCTACATTCCGAGACTGTCGGCCAGGCGCGCTTGAGATTGGCTCACGTTTCATTGGTCTCATTTGATTTACAAAACTCTGCGGAGATCTTTGATAGTCCCCTTGTTCATTCAGTTGCTATGCCTGGTTCCCTTTGCCCGTGGGGATATCTACCCAATGAATTCCATCCTACGGAATGCATATTGAATACCATAGACTGATAAAGTTGGACACTATGTGAATGTGAAATTACTAAGGGCAACAGAACTTCCGTCTTGTAAACCTACTCTCGGCGTGAAATGAAACAGCACGCAGGCCTACAGAATGTAGACTCAGAACACCATTCTATACGTCACGAGGGACGGTTTTCTGAACTACGCTGATATTCAAAATATTGTCTCCAGTGTGAGTGGCTGAGACGGTACAGAGCTGACCTTCTCAGCCCAAATATACTAGTCTCGTGTCAGTAGATTTACTTCCACAAAAAAATCATTCCTGAGGGAAAAAATTATAGCAATTCGCAGCCTCGGAAAACCGTAAATGAGGTTGGTAGGACCTAAAATAAATTATTATTATTATTACTAATACATTGACAAACTGACTGGCTCAGGCGATTGAGGGTTTGATCTTCTGAACCCAACTTGGCAGGTTTGATCCTGGATCGGTCTGGTGGTATTTGAAAATGGAAGATTCACTGGCACGTAAGAGAACTCCTGCGGGACCATACTTTGGCACCTTAGTGTCTCCAAAGACCGTAAAAATAGTCAGTGAGACGTAAACTGAATATTATTATTTAAAAAGATTAAGAATTTCAGGATTTTTGAATCGTGAAATTACCAGCGTTTCGCCCCAGTGTAGCAGTGGACTCATCAGTTGGACTGCTACACATTTCCAAGATGCTGGCGGCTAGTGCGCCGTTGAGAAACCACTGCAAGTCTCTTATGTAGGACAATGCTGTGACGGTGCACTAGGGGAGGCATGTGATACCGCGGTTAGGGGTTTTTAGTAGCGTTGGTCGGAAAACGTTTCACTATCAGAATGTTCACCGGCAGGACAAAAGAGGCGGTGTATACAATTTCCAATCAAGAGGTTGTTGCCAAAAGCGTGGATTCACTTCCATACCTCGCCGCAGTCTTCATATGTATTGAGGGCATGTGAAGCTGTTGATGGAGATTCGTCCGTCGGATGGCGACGTTAAGCCTTGAGGAGACACCTTGGTACCATTCGTCAGGAGTAGGCTACGGGCCGGGATTTGGTTTCACGCTCTCCCTTCCTACTATAATATACTAACGTTATTAATTTCATCTCATTAACTCCTCTGATGAGGTTGATTGCATGAAGGGCATCCTTTTGTAAAACAAAAAAAAGTTGGTTCAACAATGATAAAGGTGTTTTAATTTATTCCACCTATTCAAGACCAAGTCTTCAGCATAGGCCGCACTGTTAACTACATTTCCACCTAACTGAATCACTCCCTGCCACATTATACCTTTCAGCAGATGATCCGCGTAAACTATCAACAGCAAAGTTGAAAGATTGCAGCCTTGTCTAACCCCTGTTGTTATCATTGTTGAACTGTTAAATTTTCAATACGGACCTAAAATGAGGTTTATAACATGTAAAAAAAAGTTGTCCACGGAGTTTCATATCACTTCACTCCCGCTTCTATAAAGACACGGGTTAAGACTTCGGTATTTCTATTGTTATTATTACATACATACATACATACATACATACATACATACATACATACATACATCATTATAGACCGTTATGCCTATCAGCGTTCAGTCTGCAAGCCTCTGTGAATGTACCAAACGTCGTCAAAATCCCCTACCTGCAACTAGTGCTGTGTCATCATTTACTTCTATAACTCTTATCTTTATATCACTGGAAACTGAGTCTAACCATCATCATCTTGGTCAACCTCTACTTCTCTTACCCTCCATAACAGAGTCCATTATTCTCTTAGGTCACCTATCCTCCTCCATTCGCTTCACATGACCCGACCACCGCAGCCAGTTTATGCCAACAGCTTCATCTATCGAGCTCATTGCTAACTTAGACTTTGTCTCCTCATTCCGAGTACCCTCCTGCCATTCTTCCCACCTGTTTTTACCTTCATGTCCGTTACTCTTATGAATAAGATATCCCGAGTCTACCCACTTTTCGCTCCCGTAAAACAAAGTAAATATAGTTTCGTCCGGGAGCTGACTTCCTTCTTACAGAATAATCTTGATGGCAACTGCAAGGTCAATGCATTAGATTTACTACACCTTGATTCAATCTCACTAAATTACCATCCTGGGAGAACACGCTTCCTAAATACATGAAATTATCTGCCTGTTCCAGCTTTCTATCAACAATTTTTCACGTTCCAATATATTAGACTGAAGGCTATCGGCACAATCTGCCATGAAGACCAAGTCTTCAGCATAGGCCGCACTGTTAACTACATTTCCACCTAACTGAATCACTCCCTGCCACATTATACCTTTCAGCAGATGATCCGCGTAAACTATCAACAGCAAAGTTGAAAGATTGCAGCCTTGTCTAACCCCTGTAACTACCCTGAACCAAGAACTGATTATATAATCAATTCCCACTGCAGCTCATTTACCCGCATTAGTGCCTCTGGTTGATTTTAACAATCTACCCTTAATTTCATAGTCCCCCAGTATAGCGAACAACTTTTCTGTCGGTACCCTGTCATATGCTTTCTCTAGATCTACGAAACATAAACACAACTCTCTATTCCACTCGTAACATTTTTCAATTACTTGGCGCATACTGAAAATCTGATCCTGACAGCCCCTCTGTGGTCTGAAACCACACTGGTTTTCATCCAACTTCCTCTCAACCACTGATCGCACCCTCCCTTCCAAGATGCCAGTGAATACTTTGCCTGGTATACTAATCAATGAGATACCTCGATACTCGTGTCTTCTTCGTATCGTAGAGATAGGATAGAAGTGGTGGGAGGGGGGAGTACTCATTCTGATGAAAGAAGAATTTGTAAGGTACGAAAAAAGGTTGAAAAATATTAAATTCTGGGTTTAAGGCTCATCTATCAAGGTAATAAGCAACTTGATGTCTGTGGAGTGTACAGACCTGGAAAGGGTAGCGCTGACGCTGATTCAGAATTATTTGATAAGATAATCAGCTATGTGGGAAACGATAAGGAAAGGAACGTGATTGTAGCGGGTGATCTCAATTTACCAAATGTCAGTTGGGAAGGTAATGGCAACGACGGAAAGCATGAACAACAAATGGTCAGTAAGTAAATATGGGAAGTGCACGTGATTCAGAAAGTGATGGAACCAACTAGAGGGAAGAATAATTTTAATCTGGTGGTGATAAAACCAGATGAGCTCTATAGAGAAACCGAAATAATATATGGTGTTATATTGATCACGAAGCTGTTTTGTTGAATTTAAAAATAAATGTGAAAGAAAGGAAGGAATAAAAATTAGGACTATTAGGCAGTACCATATGGCTGATAAAACAGGCATGAGGGAGTTTTTAAAAAGTGACTGTGATTGCTGGAAAATGGTAAATAAAAATGTGAACAGACTCTGGGATAGATTTTAAGCAATTGCTGAGGAATGTAAAAATAGGCTTGTATCTTTAAAGGTGGTAAGGAATGGTAATCCACTCTATTATAACATAGAAGTAAATAGACTAAGAAGGAGGTGCAGGTTGGAACGAAATAGAGTTAGAAATGGTTAAGGAAGTAAGGAGAAATCGAAGGAACTTACTAGGTAATTGAATCTAGCAAAGAAGTCAGCTAAGGATAACATGATGGCAAGCATAATTGGTGGTCATACAAATTTTAGTGAAAAATGGAAGGGTATGTATAGGTACTTTAAAGCAGAAACAGGTTCATTGAAGGATATTCCAGGAATCAATAATGAACCAGGGGAGTGTGTATGCGAGGATTTTCAAAAGGCACAAGTATTCACTCAGCAGTATGTAAATATTGTTAGTTACAAGGGTAATGTCCAGATAGAGGATGTGAGTAATACTAAACAAGTATTAACAATGACATTTACAGTAAGATACAAAAGTAGAAAACTAGAAAATCAGCTGGAAATGATATGGGGATATAGTAAAGGTAATGGGTTGGGATATAGTACCATATCTGAAATACTTATCTGATTATTGTTTGGTTGAAGGAGCTATACCAAATGATTGGAGAGTTGCTATAGTAGCCCCTGTGTATAAAGGAATGGGTGATAGACATAAAGCTGAAAATTACAGGCCAGTCAGTTTGACATGCATAGCATGTAATCTTTGGGAAAGCATCCTTTCTGATTATATTAGACATGTTTGCGAAAATGACTGGTTTGACGGAAGGCAGTTTGAGTTTAGGAAAGGTTATTCAACTGAAGCTCAGCTTGTAGGATTTCAACATAGCAGATATCCTGGATTCAGGAGGCCAAATGGACTGTATTGCGATTAACCTATCTAATGCATTTTAAAGGGTAGATCATGGAATACTACTGTCAAAAATGAGTGCTTTTCGACTAGAAAAAAGAGTGACTGAATGGGTGGCTATATTTCTAGAAAATAGAACTCAGAAAATTAGAGTAGGCGAAGCTTTATCTGACCCTGTAATAATTAAGAGGGGAATTCCTCAAGGCTGTATTATTAGACCTTTATGTTTTCTTATATATATCAATGATATGTGTAAAGAAGTGGAATCAGAGATAAGGCTGTTTGCAGATGATGTTATTTTGTACAGATTAATAAATAAGTTACAAGATTGTGAGCGTCTGCAGTGTGACCTCGATAGTGTTCTGAGATGGACGGTGGGCATATGTTATGATGAAAAATGGGGTTAAAAGTCAGGTTGTGAGTTTCACAAATAGCAAAAGTCCTCTCAGATGTAATTACTGTGTTGATGGGGTGAAAGTTCCTTTTGGGGATCATTGTTTTTTTTTTTTTTGCTAGGGGCTTTACGTCGCACGACACATATAGGTCTTATGGCGACGATGGGAGAGGAAAGGCCTAGGAGTTGGAAGGAAGCGGCCGTGGCTTTAATTAAGGTACAGCCCCAGCATTTGCCTGGTGTGAAAATGGAAAACCACGGAAAACCATCTTCAGTGCTGCCTAAAGTGGGATTCGAACCCACTATCTCCCGGATGCAAGCTCTACGCGCACGGTCAACCCGCCCGGTGGGGATCATTGTAGGTACCTAGGTGTTAATATAAATGTTTCCATGAATTGTGGATCAGCAGAGGTTAACCCTTTTGCTCTCAGGCTATTTTCACCAGTCAAGCCCAAAACACTCAGGCCATTTTTCATGATTATGAATGTTAAAATGTAAAAAATTGCCGTATAAAGAAATCCCCAGTTACAAAATTGAAAGAAATCACAGTAGTAAACTATTTAATATCGTTTTAGAAAAAAATATCCCAAAGTTGTTCATGGCATATTTTACTACAAAATAAATTTTGAAGTTGGAAAATACATTACAAAAAATAAAAATCGGTTGTTAAATACTAAAAAAGTAATATGTTCTTTAGTGATATTGTTGTTCAGTCATTCTGAAAATAAGAGCATTTAATTCTGTATAACATGATATAATTTTGTTTTTTGTATTCTTATTTAGTCATGAGTTATAGCACCCGACGTAAAGAACTGTACACGTACCTTCCGGAGTCAGCATTTGTGTTTTGGAAAACATTCTTCTATCATCAGTACCTGTAAAATCCGAATCACTTCTTCTTTATCTACAGATTTTCCCACACCTGTGGGGTCGCGGGTGCGAACTGTGTCGCACATGTGGATTTGGCTCGTGTTTTATGGTCGGATGCCCTTGCTGACGCCAACCCTATATGGGGGGAGGTAATCACTATGGCGCGTTACCGTGGTAGTTTGTAGTGTAGTGTGTTGTCTGAATACGAAGAAGAAAGTGTTGGGATAAACACAAACACACAGGCCCCGGGTCAGAAGAATTAATCAATGGCGATTAAAATTCCATACCTGGCCGCGAATCAAACCCGGGCCCTCTGAACCGAAGACCTCAACGCTGATCATTCAGCCAATGAGTCGGACTGAAATACGAATCAATATCGGCTATAACGTCACCGACATCGTCTAAAGCATCTAAATAATCCAAAACATCGGAATTATTTAGCCTAGAACTTGGCCCAGCCATGTTAGAAAATTAGGCCTACTCGTGACACGAAAATCTAATAACACGAAATGTTAAACTAAAATTCACTTGAGAACAACCGACGCGAAATCGGGAGGTTGTGGGTTCGGATCCCACTGGTGTCCGGCTGGCCATTTTTGTTCTGTACTTGACATCTCTTCAACACGTACTACATGTATGTAACACGACCTAATACGCTGAAAGTCTGTTTCGATTACAAAGCGGTCTTCTAAATTCAATATTCATCAACAGACAAGGGAATCTGCCACCTGGGCAACTGCCCTAAATGCAGATCAGTAGTCACTGATTAATGCCCGGACAACCTTGCTCTCAGAAATTATCTTGGCACGCATTTTATGTGTAGGCTGAGTGAACCACAGGCCCCTGTGTACTTCGAGAACTGGAAATCCCGTTCTTAATTTTTCGTCTTCATGATGGGGAACCGAACCCACATCCTACTGGGAGAACCGATTATGCCTTTACCGCCTCGGCCAGACAGTCCTTAAAATAAGTAAGAAAAAGGTCAGGGGTCTGTTTTGCCTATTGTTTGTTAAAGCAGACTTAAGTTATCAATAACTAAACCAAGGACTGATCACTTGGCAAGGTGTTCCCCTGGCTGGGAATCGAACCTCGGGTTAGCAGCACATAGGGTGAAGCTCTTTACGTTTCGCAGAGAACTTTTCACCGTGTCTTCAGAAGAAAATCTCTACTGTTCACGAAGAAGAATTCTACAATAATGAGGGTTTAACTTTAAGAAGTAATTGGTATGCCCATTCGTCAGCAGGTGGCACTCTGAATGCTGCCACAACGCTCCAAGCGGGAGATGACGATACCATTAAGCTCCAATTAATATGTTCCATCATACCGCGTGTGCGTGAGGTGTAACAGACAGGACATCTGACGAATCAAATAGAAAATAATAACATAAAGTAAAGTGCAACGAAAAACACCAGGGTAGAATGGAACAGATCGGAAGAAGGGACAAAATTGTGGGGAAAAACCGTAGGATGATAATAATGTGTGACGCTGTGGGAGGTTGGGTGTGGGTAAGGGGGTTGCTTAACGGGAGTACGCCCTTGATGAAAGTGCTACAGTTAACACATGGCCTGAAATGAACCATCTGGTTATGAGGAAGTACGAATTTGGAAAGCACCGAAACGAAATAATTATATTTAGAGGACAGGGAGGAGAACTGCCTACATAAATCCTTAATGGCAACGGCCCAAAAGCCGTTACGGGCAGTGAAAGCATCAGTGTTGAAACCAAAGACAATTTTTATAGTGATTAGTTAGGGTCAACACTATGTATAGATTAAGCCAGCTTTATGGCAGCATGCTGTTCCTGACGCCAACCCAGTGCTGAGGGTTGTATTCGCTATTGCGTGTTTCTGTGGTGGCTAATAGTGTTATGTAAGTGAGGATATGTGGTGTACTTAATAAATGATGAGTGAAGTAATTCCCTGTTGTTTTCCTCATGGACTGAGCAGGAGTTACCATATTATCCTTCTTCCAGGCTAATAGAAATCCATATACAAGCCGACCTTACCGTTCATTAGAGCATAGATTCGTACCCTCAAACAAAAATGTGTCTGGGGCTAATCGGAGTCCACTGTAAACACAATACCTTATGAGAGATGGAACTTGGATATACGATAGGAATACAAATAGTAATTTTATTTTATTTCTAAAATAAAAAAGTACTCGACTTCTAAAATAAGTATTCTAATGGATAACATCACAATGCTAAAAAAATTTATGTCGAATCTAAAGTTAAGTGTCGGGGAAGTGCCAGGATCTACTGCACCCGCTCACCTCCTGAGTCCCAGACTAGCATTTATCTCAGGGGTGATCAGTTCGAAAACGATAAAAAAATGTATATAAAGAAAATCAAAAAAATATATATCGGCGCATCAAATGAACACAGGGATGAACGGGGCATGAAAATTCAAGGTTACGGGGGACGACTCATTCATGGATACAAATTTTTGACTCCACAATAGGACTGGGAAGTGACAACTTAAATTCCATGGGCATACTGGACTAACTACAATGAAAAGATATGGAAACTGTTTCTTATTGAAATTGCAATGAGGAGCAATTTATTCACTTATTTTGCATACTACACATGATGACAATTTTACATTGGGGCACTTTCATCCTGAAAAATAAATGACATAATACTTGGATTTTACCTCACTACTCTGGTAGGGTAAAACATCTGGTGAATTCGCCCCAATTGGTTACTGGGGATCGAATTCACATCCGTATGATTGGACGTTTCACCGCTGGAGATCTTCTTTCGGAGACGAAGGCACGACAGTAACTTTTTACTGTCGTCTCCTCGTTCCGTTGGACATGAGACACTTCCGGTATGTACATTCTGGTGAGCCGGACATCCACCTTGGAAAATGTTATCGCCTCGAAAAATAACGGGAATTTATAATACGGACAAACTCTAGCCTATTATTTCCAGATTCACAAACACACCAGGTAGAGTTCATTAACTCAAAAGCTACTTTAATATTTACACTTGTCAATACGACAAGACGTACGGAAAGGTTCATTACTATGCTCTGACCATGAAAACATGTGCCGTCCGTGGGTTATTTACGTATCTACTGCTAAAAATCTCCCCGTGAAAACCCAACATCTGGTTCAGAGCAGTTCGACACAGGATGACTGTCCCTATCATATCCTCCTATGATTATTAAATAATATCATTACCATTCTTTATCTGATCATTATCATATTATTTGACTACCATCAATTAATTTTATTATTATCATTAATTTCAATTATAATCCTGTATTTGATTATTATCATTTGTCATCCGGGATGATTATATGCCAACCCTTGCCGACGTTTCAAACGAAGGGTCGTTCTTCCTCCTAATTTATCCGCACAATATAATGATCAGCTTCCTCATAAATATTTTATTATTATTATTATTATTATTATTATTATTATTATTATTATTATTATTATTATTATTATTATTATTATTATTATTATTATATTCGTAACAATGAATCATCGCCCATTAAATATCTTAATTTCCTTTCATCATAAGTATTATTCTCAAATGACTATTGCAAGTTCTTTATCTTCTGCTCCTTCAACTTTTCATTATTATTTATTAATAGTGGAAATCGTGATTATCGTAACCCGTAATCATCCTCGCTATAATACTTCAACTTCTCGCTCTTATTATTTTCATCAAAAAAAATAAAATTAAAAAAGTAGCTTCATTGGTTATTCTTCTTCTCCTTCTTCAAATATTTTATTTATTATTATTATTAGTTAAAAATCTCAAATTTTCCATTTCTACTCCCAACGTCATTATTATGTCCAAAATATAAAAAAAGTAAATTCTTCAAAAAAATGTAGCTTAGTTTTTATTTATTATTATTATTAATTTAAAAAAAATTAATTTCGCCTGTTACACGGTAGTTCACTCTTAATATGTTTAACGCATAACCCCTTTTACGATTCCGATTTATCGTGGCACTAAGCACTGGATTTGAGACAAGATTCACTTGGAGTATGATTATTGTTATTATTATTATTAAAAATGGAACGATGATATTTTAATTTCCACACTTTAGAATTTAGTCACATATGTTAAATCCCGTTATGAACCACTAAGATCTGCTTTATATTGGTCGGGACAACACGGTATTCGGGACCGTACCTTCAACTTCGTACTGCCGTTAATTTTATATGGGGACACCTGTCCTCCCAAGACACATCTCACAACCTATGGCACATCGCGGCTGGGCAAATACCTCCAATGCCGGCGATTGCTAAACTATTCCTTCAAATTTGAAGTCCATTTCCTTTCATCGGAACTCTTCAAACATTTAATTCATAAATTAATCCTCGGTGCGTGGATTCTACCACTAATAACACCGGCATCTGTATTTTATATCATCTTAGGCCTTGAGATTCATCTATTTCATCACTACAAACAATACGGCTCAATTTATTTCACGCCGGATATTCGTCCCTCATGACTTCCAACTCTAAATATGGGCTCAAATCATTCTGGGCTTTTAACATATCGTGACCATTCTAATTCACGTTCCTTTATCGCTTTTAAACAAATTTTTAATGGTTAAAATAAAGTCCAAAAAACGTAAAATCAAAAGTTTACGTAAAATCAAACTGATTACGCGAATGAAAGTTTTTAACGCTACATGTCATCTCCACATTGATTATTATATTTGCACTGGCTAACTCACGATGCACTGTCATCATTATTATACTTTAACTCGCAAACGCACAAATATTATTATTATTATTATTTTACTTTCCTTTGTCAACTCACAAACATGATTATTATTAGTATTTTAATGACCTTCCGTACGCAACACAAATCTTACATACTCTGGCTCTTTCATAATCTGGCTGTCTAATAGAAATTATTCCTAATTAAAATACATATGATCACCGCAGTGAATGAAAATCAAATAAATGGGTTAGCACAAAAAAAAAAGGAATTTAACACTTGAAATGAACTTAAGTCAAAGTATTACAAACAGTATGCATTAATTGAAAGAAATATATCCCATATTTACATTATATACAACAAACAAATACTCAAATTAATTAATCTAACCCATTATTACGTTAATATACATTAGTTCGTCCGTCTAACAAAAAAATAAAATCATGGACTCGGGAGGCGGACCATGTTAAGTAACCATAATTAATTTACACTGAACCCCGTTTAGTCGCGATAACATCCTCCAAATATCAAAATTGTGTACTCATTCCTATGTAGAATTCCATTGTCTCGTAGCGGATGAGATATAGGCCTTACGGCCCCATGGTGATCTACTCGTCCATCATGTCGCACAATACAAATTTAACACAATAAAACACTTCTGGGTGACTACCCATGATTAATACCTTATTATTTATTTTACACAAGAATACTAATAACAACAAAAAACACTTATAGGTGCTCCTAGACCCCTGACACTCGCACAATATAATCTTCATATACGCCCGAAACACACATCGTGACACATTACGACGAAATGTCGTTCATTTGAACCGGCGCGTATCGCGTCTTCAACCGGCACTTCCTGGTTTATTTCTAAGCCGTCTTGATAATCGCCTAGCTCCTATAATTCCCTGCGCGGATAGTTATTCACCGTCTATCTTGAGGTGTTTACTTCAGGCTCCGCACACTGCCTTCCAAAGGTACTATCGGCGTTCCGTTAATTATTTATTATTCAATCACATGACATTTATTAAATTCAACATACAGTTGTACTGATTAGTTACACTCGGTACTATGGATAATTTCACTGTTCGTATTCATTCTCCTAATAATTCACGCACTTTCAGCTTTAACTGACTTCGAATGCGTCCCGAGGTACTGACTTACAGAGTCAACGTGTCAGAGTCTCAACTACTTCATTACGACTGACACGACTGGTGACCGATAACGACTGGTGACTGGTAAGAACTGAGTGATGTGAGGTTCCACACTGGACTTTTATGGACTATATGATTTCCCGCCGGGGTCATCCGCGGTCAGCTCCTGGAGAGGGGGTTGGTTTCCTAAATCGGCATATGCAGGTGGATTTGGATCTCTTGCTTTATCCTACTTAATACACTGGCGATACACATTCATGTGTCGTATTCTGAACTCATATCGTTCGGTGATCATGGAAATATCACTTAATTTCTGTCCTCCACCTTTCGCGCGCTAACTCGGCGTCCATGATGGCGTGCTCATCTCGACCAATGGCGAGATAGCGTGGGTCATTTCCACGAATTCATTACTTTAATTTATTATGATTACAATTAATCAACATGGGAATGATATCACAAAAATCCCCTCTATTCAATTATGTGGTTGGAATAATTTAATTATTGTTATCGGAGAAGCTAACTGGAGTTCACTCTGAGTTTTTCTTATGTTGGTTTATCTGCGGGCCTATGATAAATTTTCTCATTGGTCAACACCGCTTCGGTTAGTTTGAAATCTCTTCCTTGTAACGTTGACAACACCAAATGCCTAGGGCGTGGAAAAACTGGCACGTCACATTCTCGGTATTGGTGATACATCTGCTCGCCCTTGGTCCGAAATATATACTCTTTCACTTCCTCGAAGTCATTATTCTGTTGTTGTGAGCTCTAGATTTAATCCTCTTAGCTTCTGGCCAAGAAACATTCTCCCCCTAATGGCAAGCTTACTGTGTGGCGACGGACAGTCGCGATAAGTCTAGCTTATGTCGAAATTCTCCCGTCCACACAAAACTGGCACTGTATTCATTTAATATTCCTTTACATCTGTATTTCTCGTATCAAAATCAAATCATGAAAGATAGAGCCTATCTCATCAGGGTACACTACAAACTCAAAAATCATTCCTCATCGAAAACTGATTCTTCCAAACCATTAACTTTCCCTCCGAATTCACTAAAGTATGGTTCTTCAAATTCCTGCCCCCTCCTTCTGCTGATACTCTATATCATTCTACATCAAAAATGTCTCTTCTTATGAGAAAATGAGACTTTCTCACAATTTTCTCACGAGTTTTCCCTTTACGGCAGATACCGAAATATCCGGCTGAACTTAACTGCGTATCCAATTAACAGCAATTAGGAGTGTGAGAGGACAATATTAGGGAGATTCGATGAAAACTCAAGAGAGATTACGTCCTACGAACAACAGTTCACGCCAAGTCCATAAATAATTAAAATATGAATGGAAGAAATGCATTTCCGTATGCGAACGCCATGAAGCTAAAATAAGAAGAAGTATAAGTTCCCAAAATAGATAATCTTTAGCAAAACGTTAATTCAGGAACATCATCTAACATATAAATATTATCTTAATTTTTTGAAATTGTAATTATTGTTACAAATTCTTAAGTAAACAAAGAGGCTGAAATTTGAAAACAAGTTACAAAGTACACCTCAGAGCACTGAAACATGTAAAAAATTATACATTTATTAACCACGTACGTGGATGTCAACACACAGGTTGTAACTAAGCATTTTTATTAAAGTTCCAGAGGTAATTCTTGGGAACAAAGTAAGAAAACATGGACAACCAAATATTACCAGAGGTTTTCTCCAAGTGATAGTATGTTAGTGGCGAATAATTTTCCGTACAGCTATTACTCGTAACATCTGCATGAACGAAAAGAAAAACTGAACCGAATATGAATTTTAAAACTGGAAATGTGTCTCTTTTCAACAGGATTTGAGAGTTCTTGAAAAAGACAATGATATAGCACCTATAATGAATGGTGTTTAAAAAAATTAATGTCCAGGTAATGTGTAAATTTGGTAGAGTTCGACAGTCCCACAGAATGGTGGAGGTAATATTTACATCCATTTGTAAACAACGCTCACCGTGCGTCGTCGTGCTTACGAATTTGTAACACATTATCTTTATTTGTTTTACTTGATTCTCACATTATCCTGACAACCAAACTCCAAGACACTACGATACTTGCTTCACGTCCCACTAACTACATTTTACGGCTTTTTGTAGATGCCAAGGTGCCGAAATTTAGTCCCTCAGGAGTTTTTTAAGTGCCAATAAATCTACCGACGCGAGGCTGACGTATTTAAGCACCTTTAAATACCACCAGACTGAACCAGGATCGAACCTCCCAAGTTGGGGTCAGAAGGCTAGCGCCTCAAGTGTCTAAGCTACTCAGTACAGCATTGTAACAATAATGATAATCACAATAATGAAAATAATTGGTTCTACGTTCCACAAGCTACTTTTAGGATTTTCAGAGACGCCAAAATGCTGTGATTTTGTCTCTGATTAATTTTTATTTGTGTCACTCAGCCCGGTGTGATAAACTGGATGTATTTTATCTATTTTCATTTCATATTTCGTTGTATTAATTTTTTTCTCTTTTATTTAATTTTTACTTATTTATTTTTATTTTCCTTTTATTTATTTATTTATTTATTTATTTATTTATTTATTTATTTATTTATTTATTTATTTATTTATTTATTTATTTATTTATTTGGGGAATCAAAACGGCAAAATGCTGAGTTACAGATTTCCGCATCGAAAACTATATTTACAATTGAGTAGCCCGATGCAGTCTTAAAAAATCAACTTCTTACGAAAGTAGGGGAAAAAGTTAAAGATAACTGTAGGGAAACAACAATTATCAATAAAAATCATGGCAAATGAAAATAACGAGGAATAATAATTGGAAGTAAAACAAAGAAATGAACATATACCTAGAAACAATAAGATAAATACGGAATGACACATAAGTAACGGTATAGTACAATGAAAAGTACATGTTACATTACGTTTAATAGTGAGGACAGCAAAGAGAAGAGAAAAAGGAATAATTAAGGATAAAGGGTTAGTTGAAGGAGTTTTATCAAAAATAAAATTACACTGAAATTTACCAGGATCTCTCCTTCCTAAACCGATATTGTTGGTGGTTTCTCCACGCGCAGTGAGAACAACAGAATGCACCATGAGTCCGTCAATGTTTCACGCAGTTTAAAAATGCATTGGTAATTGAGGTTCCAGCAGGAAAACCAGGTGAAAGTTGCAACAGTTGCTGCTCGTGTAAGAGAAAATATATTTTCTCTAAAATGATCAATAGATGAGTGTATGTTTTCAGGAAATATCAATTAAGAAACCAGTAATTATGGTGCCTCTAGTCATGCCATGTATGCCTTCATGTAAGCCTTAATAATAAATTCTAATATTGAAACGTTATTAAGAACAGTTGAGGCTATGGAATATTAACGATTTATTATGATTCGATGGCGCATATATATTGCCGACTCGGTGTTGAATCGTCAGGTTTTGAACTTCGGTTCTGAAGATCCCGCGTTGAATTTCCGGCTAGGCCGGTTATTTTAAGTGCGTCTGGTTTATTCCTCTAGCTCAAAGACTGGGGGATTGTGATCACCTTAAGACATATTTTCAGTTACAAACAACATGATACTGTTTGGGTCACGTAGCTGTGAGCTTGCATTCGGGAAGCAATGGGTTCGAAACCCATTGTTGGCAGCCCTGAAGATCATTCTCTGTAGTTTCTCAACTTCACACCAGTCAAACCTTATGGCCAAGGTCTCTTGCTTACCACTTCTAGTCCTTTCATAACCCATCATCGCCATAAGACCTACCAGTGTCGGAGTGTCGTAAAGCAACTTTAAAAAATAATTTCAAACCATGGAAATACGTAACAGTGTATACATCCCTCAACACATGGTTGGTGAGAGGAAGTATCTAACCGTAAAAATGGGCTCCATTTACATATAACACCACCCCCAAGTAGCTAGGAAAAGCAAGGAATAAGCAGGAGAAAATGAGAGCCTCTGAGCCTCAGTCTGCAGCGTGCCTGCCTCTCACCACTGCGTTCCCTGATTCAAATGGTCAATCCATTTGAGATTTGTGCTGGACAAAGCGGAGGCGGGTACTCTTGGGTACTTCGGATTTCCCTGTTATGTTTTATTCCAGCAAAACTCTCCAATATCTTTTCATTTCAACTATCATTCATTAATCATCGCTCCAGATGAGTGCCACAGGCTTTGGCATCCGGCACATTTCCTACCTTTGCCACTAGATGGGGGCTTCATTCATTTCATTCCTGATCTAGTTGAATGACTGGGAACAGGCTGTGAATTTTCATTTTCAAGAAGGAGAATAATACGAAGAAAGAAAGAAAGAAAGAAAGAAAGAAAGAAAGAAAGAAAGAAAGAAAGAAAGAAAGAAAGAAAGGAAAAAGAGGATGGATTGCGCATTTCCTACTGATGTTCCAATATTCAGGTTTGCTCTTAGGAGGCTAAAGTACAAGTTACATTTTCCTTGCCATTAGAATAATTAAAGTAGTGATGTTTTAATATTGTACACTTTCCTTCAACGTAGACGGAATTCACCTTTAATTTGATGTAATCAGGTCCAGTTCGGTTCACACTTCAGGCCTAGGCCTATATCGCTCGAATCTTCCAGCAGTGGAGGCCCATTTACCATTTTGTAAACTCATCAGCAGACGCAGTATCAATACTACGAGGGCCATCCAGAAATTGTTTCCCTATTCTTAAAAAAAGTAGTTACATGAAAAGCTTTATTGGCACTTGATACAGCAATGTTGGATATAATTGCCACCAGAATTGAGACACTGGCTTTTATCGTGGGATCAACTTTTGTATACCGATGTCGAAGCTTGATGATGGGTGATGGGCATTTCCGACAAAGGAGTAGCGTTACAAAAAAGTTGCAATGTTTGGGCTGGAAAAACTTGGGAGAAATAAGATGAGCTGCTCGACTAAGTGGTATGTTCCGAGCTGTCAGCGGAGAGATGGCGTGGAATGATATTTGTAGACGAATAAGTTTGACTGGTGTCTTTAAAAGTAGGAAAGATCACAATATGAAGATAAAGTTCGAATTCAAGAGGACAAACTGGGGCAAATGTTCATTTATAGGAAGGGGATTTAGGGACTGGAATAACCTAACAAGGGAGATGTTCAATAAATTTCAAATTTCTATGAAATCATTTAAGAAAAGACTACGAAAACAATAGATAGGGAATCTGCCACCTGGGCGACTGCCCTAAATGCAGATCAGTATTTATTTGTTTATTGATTGATTGATTGATTGATTGATTGATTGATTGATTGATTGATTGATTGATTGATTGATTGATTGATTGATTGATTGATTGATTGATTGATTGATTGATTGATTGATTGATTGATTGATTGATTGATTGATTGATTGATTGATTGATTGTAGAAGTCTGCCAGATAGGAATGGATCCAGCGTGAGACACTCGTTTTCAGCTCTTCGTCCCTGTGAAAATTCCGGCGGGACAGGAGTTACTTGAGGAGTAAGAAATGTTCAAAGTCACTGGGAGCAATATCAGGACTGTACGGAGGATGATCAAACATCTCCCAGCCGAATCCTTGCACAACAGTTGTTGAACGCCGAGCCGTAGGTGACGGAAACGTTTCCATTTATCAGCACAACACCTGTACTGGACATTCCAAGTTCCTCATTTTAAATGGCCCATCACAATTGCCGTAGAAACTTTATAGCAGACTGAACCTCGCAGGCGAAGTAAGATAGAACACGAGCCGCCATTTCCAGCCGTTCTGCATCGCTACTGACACCAGGATTGACTTATCCGACCGGTATATGATTGCTATGCCATAGATACGTAGGCATGGTCATATTTTCCAGCTAAATACATTTATTTTACAAGAAAAAATTACGGAAAATTTCTGAATGGCCTACGTCATTCCTTATTATCCCATAGTTTTATCCCTAACTGTAGTATTTTGCACTATTTTATTTATAAAAGTATGACAGTGTGTTTCCTATTCAATAACAAACCCGTCGAATGGGATGAAAATTAGTACCGTACAGTGGTTGTTACTTAGATAATTTCAGAAAACCAATCTAAGCGTACAGACTTGACAATCGCGTCTTCCATTTTCTGTTACACAATCAAACCATGGAGTTGAAACATTTCTGCTTGGTAAATTTGTTCCATTCCCTTACTCCTGCTTGCCAAACGTTTGTAATTACAATTATTTATTCGCATTGCCCCAATAGACTTCCAACACAAAACTTCCAAGAGGTAATTGTGCGAGTACTTTTACAACTGTCTGGAGTTCTAGACTCCGTTATTTACAGTTTCCTTAGTTGAAAACTGCGGCTAACGACACGAAAAAGAGGTACAATAAAATGAGGAAGAAATGGTATGCATATAAACATCAATGCAGCACAATGAACTCAACTATTGAATGCAGGGGAGAAAAAGTACACTCTGTCGAAAAGTTTTGAGGAAGTCGTTCTGAACTCAATAACTGTACGACAATAATTGTCTCTAAGAAAGTAGGGAAGTTTTGAAGACGTGATAGTACATTTTATATTATTGGTTTAAAACTCCTCAATTCACGTATAATGTATATCATGAACATGAGCCATATTTTTTTACAAATGTCACTCCTACTTCCTCTTCTTCTTCTCCATCAATGTTTCACCCACTTGCTCGCGGGGTCCTCTGGTTCACCTCTCTGTCGCCACATGACACGTTCATGTGTCTGCACAGGATTCAGGTATATAACATTGACATCCTCGAGCTGGGCGTCAAGCCGAAAATGCCTTGGTTGTCCTACCAGCCGCTTCCCATCTACTTTCAAAGTAGAACCATCCCTAGCCATTGTTGCTGGATCTGCTCTATGTACATGCCCGTACCAGCATAGACGGCTTTCTGTCATATTTTCAGAGAGTAGTGCCAAAAAGTTTCGCCTGCGAACTTCATCATTTGTGATAGATCATGAAGTGTCAGTCTAGGTGTCCACCTGAGCAATCTAGTTACGATGACGGCGAGTCGTTGTTTCGCTTCTTGTGATACGGTCATCTCATGAGTAGTATTCTATGTATTCCGCCCAACCACTCAGCACCATATTGTGCAACTTGGTGACCTGCGGAATGCCATATCGTCGCCTTGAGCATGTACCGAGTATTCCTGGCACAGCGTACACCATTCACTGAACTCCATTTAAAAACCATTCGTACGGTTAGAAATGAATTGATCATTAGATTGAAAATCACATAGAAAAATAATATACTGAGCTCGGTAGCTGCAGTCGCTTAAGTGCGGCCAGTATCCAGCATTCGGGAGATAGTAGGTTCGAACCCCACTGTCGGCAGCCCTCAATATGGTTTTCCGTAGTTTCCCATTTTCACACCAGGAAAATGCTGGGGCTGTGCCTTAATTAAGGCCACGACCTCTTTCTTCCCACTCCTAGCCCTTCCCTATCCCATCGTCGCCATTAGACCTATCTGTGTCGGTGCAACGTAAAGCAACTAGCAAAAAAAAAAAAAGTAATAATAATAGTATAACTTAGCCCATTACAGTGAGTGTTGAAAATGGTCTCTCTCAGTCTGTGGACAAGCATTGTGGCGTGTGATGATACGTCGATTCACTCTCTGCAAATTGAACCTCACAAATGTTTAAAATTTACGTGTAAATTGCATTAAAATATAAAACACACGAAAATATATTATTATTCTTATACAATTACTGCTGTATAACTGTATGGGAAACAATTACGCTGTGTGGAAGCTTATCCCGGACTAGCTGAAACCAAGACATCACTGGCGAGATTTGTGGGTCAGGTGGCTATTACATCATCCACTCGCCCAGACTCAGAGAATAACTGAAAACTCAGCCGAGGCTCGCATTACCAGAACAGACAACACATCCACGAAGATTATCTGACAAAACACACACTAAATGTACTTTGCGACGGATACCGCAAACTCTCTTTATTAAACAACCACCGAAGTGATCGTTATAAGAGCATAGAATTCCGCCGTAGTCTGTAATACCCGTAACGGATTACGATAGAGTTTAACTTAATTGTTTTCCCTTAATCTAAAAATTATATTTTCGCAAGAATGTCTAATAATTTACTAGTGGAAGGAATTATCTTTTTGTATAGAACATGATTCAGAACAGCCTGAATTCCTGGAAACTTCTTACACAGTAGGTGTAGGTATGCTAGCGGGCGTGATTAGGCTAGTGTCCGAGCTGCTGGCTTTCTACCCGAACAATCAAGGTTCAGTTCCCCAGCAAACCCGGGTTGGAATTTTCACCTGAAATATTACATGGTGTCAGGTTGATTATCCGTCTTAAAACTCTGGCCAAAACCTGAAATGATGTAGGTAGCTTCAGCGATCCAAGAAATGCCTGGCATAACCCGAAGAATGTTAAAACCTTCAGTTCACAATGATCCACGGTAAATAAGCTGAAAGACACCGCAGTAGGATGGCTTGTATTCGGTTAACTACTGTGTGATGTTTGAATATAATATAAAGTTAAAAACTGGGTGAAATGTACCGTACATCTTACGTCATCATGACGTGTGACCTCCGGAGAGGCCTAATGCAGATCTTCCAATATGATGCCGTATAGGCAACCTGCGAGTTATCTGACCTATTTATAATGAATGTCGCTTATCAGAACGGGTCATCTAATAATAATAATAATAATAATAATAATAATAATAATAATAATAATAATAATAATAATAATAATAATAATAATAATAATCGTATTTTAAACTTTTAAATAATGTGCAAGCTGAATCCTTTGATAGTTGATACTTAGGATAAGGAAAAGTTCGTCTGAAAAGTCAGATAATAAAATATAAGTGATTTTCCATTTATACGTTTCGTGTGTTTTCATTGTTGTAAGATATCCGTTCTACGATGATTTTTTCATCAAAATGTGCATTGCAGTATAGGAGGTACACGTCTCTTTCCCGTAACACAAATAATGGCTTCAATGACTTGGTTTTTATTCTTTCATTCTAGGTAAATCTCTATGAATCTTGTTCGTGGTCACGCCCTGCTCCACGTTAATTTGTTCACCGTTACCGTTCCAGACCCCTGTACATGTTCCAAGCTCTAAACTACTGGCTTGTAATATCACAGATTATTTTTGGCACACTCAGGTGCACAAAAATTGGCTGTCACAGGAAATAAATTCCTTGTTTGAATTTGGATGTAAAATTAGGATTTCAAGTATCATTTCTTCGGCCACGGACTATTAAGAGCTTGCGGATATTCTCATGTTTCAAGAATGTATATAATATTTCTTTGCCGGTCAATTTCTCTGCAGTCGAGTGTAGGTTACATTTTTAATATATAATTTCACAGTTGCATATGCGAACCATGTGACCTTGCCGCGGTGAGGAGGCTTGCGCGTCCCAATGATGCAGATAGCCGAGCCGCAGGTGCAACCATACCGGATGGGTATCTGTTGAGAGACCAGACTAAGGAATGGTTCATCGAAAGGGGGGTAGCAGTCTTTCGGAAGTTGCAAGGGTGGCAGTCTAGATGATTGACTGATACGGCCTTGTAATAATACTCAACATGACTTAGCTGTGTTGACACTGCTACACGGCTGAAAGCAACGGGAAACTACAGCCGTAACTACTTCCCGAGGACATGCAGCTCTCTCTCTGTATGAATGATGTACTGATGATGGCTTCCTCCCGGGTAAAATATTCCGGAGGTAAACTAGTCCCCCATTCGGATCTCCGGGTTGGGACTACACGAGAGGGGGCGATCATCAGGAAGATGGATACTGACATTCTGCGAGTCGGAGCGTGGAATGTTAGAAGTTTGAATCGTTGTGGTAGGTTAGAGAATCTGAAAAGGGAGATGGATACTCTAAAGTTAGATGTAGTTGGTATAAGTGAAGTACGTTGGAGGGAAGAACAAGATTTTTGGTCAGGCGACTACCGAATTATCAACACGAAATCAAACAGGGGAAATGCAGGAGTTGATTTAATAATGAATAAGAAAATAGGGCAGCGGATAAGCTACTACGACCAACATAGTGAAAGAATTATTGTTGTCAAGGTAGACACCAAACGAATGGCCACCACAATAGTGCAGGTCTATATGCCTACCAGTTCAGCGGATGATGAAGATATTAAAATAATATATGAGGAGATAGAAGATTTAATTCAATATGTAAAAGGTGACGAGAATCTAATTGCGATGGGAGACTGGAATGCAGTGGTAGGCTAAGGAAGAGAAGGCAGTACAGTAGGAGAATTCGGATTGGGACAAAGGAACGAAAGAGGAAGTCGGCTGGTTGAATTCTGCACTGATCATAATTTAGTCCTTGCCAATACTTGGTTCAAACACCACAAAACGACGGCGGTATACGTGGACGAGACCAGGAGACACTGGAAGGTATCAAATAGACTTCATTATGATTAGGCAGAGATTCAGAACCAGGTGTTGGATTGCAAAACTTTCCCAGGAGCAGACGTGGACTCTTTTTGGTCATGAAATGCCATCTGAAGTTGAAGAACTTGAAGAAAGGAAAGAATGCAAAAAGATGGGATCTAGGCAAGTTGAAAGAAAAGAGTGTGAGGGATTGCTTCAAGGAACATGTTGCACAAGGATTAAATGAAAAGGCTGAAGGAAACACAATAAAGGAAGAATTGAGAGTCATGAAAAATGAAGTCAGTAGGGCTGCTGAAGAAATGTTAGGAAGTAAGAAAAGATCAACTAAGAATCAGTGGATAACTTAGGAGATACTAGGCCTGATTGATGAACGACGAAAATACAAGAATGCTAGAAATGAAGAGGGCAGAAAAGAATACAGGCGATTAAAGAATCAAGTGGATAGAAAGTGCAAGGTAGCTAAGGAAGAATGGCTGAAGGAGAAGTGCAAGGATGTCGAAGACTGTATGATCCTGGGAACGGTAGATGCTGCATTCAGGAAAATCAAGGAAACCTTTGGAGAAAGGAAATCGAGGTGCATGAATATTAAGAGCACAGATCGAATGCCACTTCTAGGGAAAGAAGACAAAGCAGAAAGATGGCAGGAGCATATCCAACAGTTGTATCAAGGTAACGATGTAGATAATTTGGTTCTGGAACATGAAGAGGCTGTTGATGCTGATGAAATGGGACACCCAATTTTGAGGTCAGAGTTTGACAGAGCTGTGAGTGACCTAAATAGGAACAAGGCACCTGGAATTGATGATATTCCCTCTGAACTACTGACTGCCTTAGGAGAAACCAGCATGGCAAGGTTATTTCATTTAGTGTGCAGGATGTATGAGACAGGAGAACTCCCATCCGATTTTCGGCAGAATGTTGTTATACCTATTCCCAAGAAATCCGGTGCTGACAGGTGTGAAAACTACCGCACCATTAGTTTAGTATCTCATGCCTGCAAAATGTTAACACGTATTATTTACAGAAGAATGGAAAAGCAAGTTGAAGATGAGTTGGGAGAAGATCAGTTTGGCTTCAGAAGAAATGTAGGAACACGTGAAGCAATCCTGACTTTACGTCTGATCTTAGAGGATCGAATCAAGAAGGACAAGCCCACGTACATGGCATTCGTAGATCTAGAAAAGGCATTCGATAATGTTGATTGGAACAAGCTATTTATGATTCTAAAGATGATAGGGATCAAATACCGAGAACGAAGAATTATCTACAACCTGTATAAAAATCAGTCTGCAGTGATAAGAATCGAGGGCTTTGAAAAAGAAGCAGCAATCCAGAAAGGAGTGAGGCAAGGCTGCACTTTGTCCCCTCTCCTTTTCAATGTTTACATAGAACAGGCAGTAAAGGAAATCAAGGAGAACTTTGGAAAGGGAACCACAGTCCAAGGAGAGGAAACCAAAACCTTGAGATTTGCCGATGATATTGTTATTTTATCTGAGACTGCAGAAGATCTCGAGAAGTTGCTGAATGGTATGGATGAAGTCTTGGGTAAGGAGTAAAAGATGAAAATAAATAAGTCCAAAACAAATGTAACGGAGTGCAGTCGAACGAAGGCAGGTGATGTAGGAAATATTAGATTAGGAAACAAAGACTTAAAGGAAGTAGATGAATATTGTTACTTGGGTAGTAAAGTAACTAACGGTGGTAGAAGTAAGGAGGACATAAAATTCAGATTAGCACAAGCAAGGAAGAGCTTTCTTAAGAAAAGAAATTTGCTCACGTCAAACATTGATATCGGAATTAGAAAGATGTTTTTGAAGACTTTCGTGTGGAGCGTGGCATTGTATGGATGTGAAACATGGACGATAACTAGCCCAGAAAGAAAGAGAATAGACGCTTTTGAAATGTGGTGTTACAGAAGAATGCTGAAGGTGAGATGGATAGATCGATTCACGAATGAAGAGATACTGAATCGAATTGGTGAGAGGAGATCGATTTGGCTAAATTTGACGAGAAGAAGTGATAGAATGATAGGACACATCTTAAGACACCCAGGACTTGTTCAGTTGGTTTTTGAAGGAAGTGTAGGTGGTAAGAATGGTAGGGGTCGACCATGGTATGAATATGACAAACAGATTAGAGCAGATGTAGGATGCAATAGTTACGTAGAAATGAAAAGGTTAGCACAAGATAGGGTGGCATGGAGAGCTGCATAAAACCAGTCTATGGACTGATGACTCAAACACACAACACAATAAGAACAATAAGAGAACGGCTTCAAAATCAGGTTCATGAAAGACGACTATTTGTATTTCGGATGCCTAGCAAGTGTACATCGTCAATACTAATCATAATAATCAGAATGAATATTACCCCTCTCTTACATCCACTTGCATTTACTGGGGTTCAAAGGAGAAAACTGCTTTTCGAACTTTTATTGTCACTCAAATTATAGAGAAAGAAACATTCGTTAAGTTAAAATGCTCTGCTTGTAATAAGCCAGTGCTACAAATTTTCCTAACGCAAGTGCTAACGCTTGATAAAAGCTTGGTATAACTGAACTCCACACTCCAGCTTGGCCTCTAAATGTGGCAAGAGCTGCAAAACTTTACAGATACCTGTAACTTGTAAGCCGCAGGACATAACAAAGAGAATATATGGTCGTAGCTTGCGGTAGCTACACAACTTTGGTGGTGGAATTTGCTTCGGTATAACGGGGAGTGTAAAGATAACGTATTAAGGAAAGAACGGGATTAAGAAAGGATGGACTTAAGGAAGAAAGTATATAAATTATTCGAAGATACTGAAGAAGGACTGGGAATAAAGTAAACGTGAGTGAACTGATCAAGGAAGAAAATAATATAAATACAAATGAAATAGCAAAAACAGGAAGGAAAGAGAGAAAGAAAGAAAAATAATGGAAACAGAGAAAGGAAGGAAGAAAGAAAGAAAGAAAGAAAGAAAGAAAGAAAGAAAGAAGGAAAGAAAGAAATAACAGTGGAAAGGGAGGGGACGAAAAATAAGCCATTAAAGGTAGTAATTCGACAAATAATCCACTGTAGCCATAGCTTCATTAGCGGCTACGTGCATTACGGCCTTTAGTTCTATGTAACTGCCATGTGTTATAAATATTTGAAATTCTTTTTGTTCCTGATATTTTCTCTTTGATTTGTAACGAGTTAGTTACTCTGAACCTGTTAACAAACTCGTGCATTAGAACAGACGTTTTAAACTCCCAATGTATCGTACCATTCGTACACATGCAATACAAATGGTATATACTAGTATACAGAATGATTGAGGGCACTTATGCACTGCATGCGTGAGGATAACTTGAGCAAGAACTGGTTTATTAACCCGGGTTCTCTTCTCAAGAAGATTAGCGATTAATATGAAAGTTGTTCGTTAAATACTATATTCTCAGTTACACTAATATAAAAATTGTTTGTAAAATACCGTATTCTTCAGGCACACTACTGTGACGGCTGTCTGAAGAATGTCATTCCATTCAGTTACCTAAACGTTCAAATCGTTTGTTATCTAATTTTCTTCAGTTACACAAATGTAATTATTGCCTGTAATATATTAAATTCTTCAGTTGCACTAATGTAACGATTGGTTGTAAACTGTCGTAAACTGCCGATATTTTGAGAAATTTCGTTTCCTTCAGTTACAGGAATGTGAAAATCATTAATAAAATATCACGTTGTTCACTTGCATTAATGTAAAGATTGTTGTAAAGTACCAGATTATTCAATTACTGGTACTCTAATTTTAACAGTTGTTGGAAAAAGTCTTTGTCTTCAGTTACACTAACGGGAAGAGTGTAAAATAGTGTAAATTTCAGTTACAATTATCATAACATTGTCCGTAAAATACTGTGCTCATCACTTCCATCATATACTATCCTCCACCACAATAACGCGCAGTTACCTACACATGGCAGATGCTTCCCACCCTCATCGGAGGGTCTAACATACAAGTGAAGCACCCGGCTAGAAATAGCTACAAGAGACTATTATCACTTCCATTAATGTAAAGACTGTTTTTGAAATATTGTATTCTTCATTTACATTAATGTGAAGATCATTTGTACAATATTGTATTCTTCATCTACTCTAATGTGAAGATCGTTTGTAAAATATTGTATTCTTCATCTACTCTAATGTGAAGATCGTTTGTAAAATATTGTATTCTTCATTTACATTAATGTGAAGATCGTTTGTACAATATTGTATTCTTCATCTACTCTAATGTGAAGATCGTTTATAAAATATTGTATTCTTC